>NW_017729007.1:8240129-8242312 GCF_001723915.1 Gavialis gangeticus | reverse complement strand
TGGCAGAACACGGTCTAATATTTGTCACCCCATTCCCAAAGGGAGAATGCAACTTCTGTTCACTATAGATCTAAACTACTCCACTTACAGAAAACCATGTAACTTAGATTGATTCCGCCTCAGGGTTTTTTAATGTAGTACCTAGCCCATGGCTGTGTCCACATGAACTTGCACATGTCTGTTGCAGCATCTCAAAGCAGTTTGAGATGGCTCAGAAGACACCCACAAACTAGAAAATGTTCTCTGCACTGCATATTTGCAGTGTGGAACCTAAATTTGATACTGGGGAATCCCATGCACCCTTGGAGCATGTCTGGAACAATTGGAGGCTGGGTCCTCCAAAGAAATGCTCTAGCACCCAGCCAGATGGCCGCTGCATCTTTCTATTGCTCCAGGACGCCACCTCAGCATGCTGGAGAAAATCAAAGTGGGACATGGCTGGCAGCAGTGGCTCTGGAGCTGGCTGGGACCCACAGCCAGCCTGCCTGGCACCCAAGGTCAGCCCTGTGCCCAGGCACATAAGCAGAACCTGGCAGGATGCCTTGCAGCCATGCATGGAGGCCAGCTGCGCCCTCATCCCGGAGGCTGGGGCACCCAGGTCTCAGCTGCAGGCCAGAAGCACAGTCAGGAGGACTTGGAAGCTGTGGGAGGGACCACAGGCAATCCTGGTAAGCAAGGTTCTGGGTTTTCTGTTTTCCATAGAAAAACACAGATTTTTCCTTTTAAAGGAGAAACCATGGGTTTCCCCATTTGCAAACAGTTCTCTGCAGGCTGGCAGAGTTCCAGCCTGCAAGAACTACTTGCAAATGGGTGGGAAACCATAAGCCACAGCAGCCAAGGAACCTGCCCAGCTCAATGGTGTGGGTAGGTGGGTGGGTGTAGGAAGTGTAGGCCCTCCACTGCCAGAGGCAGTAGTAGCAGTCAGCGGGGGATCCTCAGGGTGCTCATAGCCTACTGCAGGCAGAGTGTCTCAGTGGTGCACAGATCTGCCTGAATCCTAGGGGCTACACTTCAGTTCAGGCAGAATCAAGCTAGCTGTGTGCAACCATGTGAGGTTACCAGCACTGCAGAGAGGAGCCACGTGCCATCCAGCTTCCGGCACTCCAGCATACCCCAGTGGCCTTGGCACCAAGCCTCAACCCCACCAGAGGTCTGGTCTGGCTCCACTTGCCTCTCACAGCCCAGGGCCTAGGATCTGAGCTCTCTCAGTGAAGCCGGGCATCTGTCACCAAGTCCTACACAGAGCATGGAGAACTGGGAACCTATCCCCACCACCCCCTCCCCCTCCCTTGTCCCCTGACCCACTTCTCCACAGGCTTTGCCCTCACCCCAAGCCCATCCTCATCCCCAAGCCCATCTTCATCACCTCCCTCCCTCACTCCTTCCTCGCCTGATCCCCACTCGTCTGACATGCTGGGGCTTACTTCCCAACAGGGTCAGGACAGTCTCCCCACCTTGCCAGCACTCCCTGCTGGATGGAACTGGCCCTGGCCATGAAGTCAGGGAGATGTGTAGACTTCACCAGGGCTGTGAGCCCATGGGTCCCCAGCTCCATACCACTGGGGCTACTGCCTGATGGCCTGGGTCTTTTGGAACACTAATCTTCCCTGGTAGGGGGAGAAGCTGGGTGCCACAGGCTGGGCTGGCTGTGACACTTGTCCCCAGGAGGATCCCTCCAGGTTGGGCCCTGTGAAGGCCACAGGCAGCAGGATACCTGGACATATTGGAAGGGGGTGGCCAGATCCAAGATGCCTGTGGCTCTTGTCGGGGAGGCCTGACTTGGAGGCCATCTGCCTGGCTGCATACCCAAGAGTGAAGCTAGTCCCTGGGGACCCTCACTGAGGCTTGTTCTTGCCCCATGTCATGTTGCTGTAGCTGAAGATGGCCCTCTGTTCTCTCTCTCCAGACAGCCCAATACCAGAGGAGAAGCTATTGCCCTGTGCCCAGGAGTCACCTGCCAAGTCTCGCAAACACCAGGGGCCTTCTGGATGTGCCACCTATGGCAAGCAGCAGCACACCCAGCAGGAGAGCTGGCAGTAGGAGACACTCCAGACAGAGCAGGCATACCACCGGGAGGCTCAGGACTTCTGCAACCAGATCCTACAGGAGCTCAGCTGCTTTCACCATGACCAAGCCACGGCCATGCAGTAGGTGTGGGTCGGGAGGGTAGTTCTGGAGCACCT
>NW_017729007.1:8239472-8240118 GCF_001723915.1 Gavialis gangeticus | reverse complement strand
GCTGGCAGTAGGAGACACTCCAGACAGAGCAGGCATACCACTGGGAGGCTCAGAACTTCCGCAACCAGATCCTACAGGAGCTCAGCTGCTTTCACCATGACCAAGCCATGGCCATGCAGTAGGTGTGGGTCGGGAGGGTAGTTCTGGAGCACCTGGTCACCCAGATTGAGTGGGAGTGACAGCTGGTTCTGCAGAGCTTGAAGAAGACATGCCAACTCTGGGCCTCTGTTAATGTGACCATAGCACATGAGCGCAGGGTCACCAAGCAGGTCATGGCCTCCATCCCTGCCCCAGCCACTCCTGCCTCTGTGTCCCAGGCTCCATCAGCCATTTGTGCCCTCCCACTGCAAGCCAGCCTGTACCCATGGCACCAGGGGCAGAGCCCAGCTAGGAGCAGATTGGCTGGATGATGTCACAACTGGCACCCTAGCAGGCCCCACAGGCCCACTATGGCCATCAAGGGGCATGGGTCCTGCTTACCTCTCTCACAGGGCTGGGCCAACCCATGGTGGCTGCCCCTGAGGAGGAAGGTCCGGCCTCCTCTCAAGAGCAGCTGCGCCCTGGGGCATGTTGTTGTGGCCCTCATACACAGGGTGGTCAGACCCAGGCCTGAGGCCTGAGTTGGGGCATTAAGGCGGCCAACCCC
>NW_017729007.1:8233323-8234472 GCF_001723915.1 Gavialis gangeticus | reverse complement strand
GTGACCTATGAAAGGAGATAGACAGACCCTCTCAGTGAAAATGTAGGTAAAGCAGCTGCAATGGTTTATGATCATTTCAAGCACCACTGAGTGATTGCCACAGTGGTTGATGTACTGCCACCTTCCCCCAGGGGAGCAAAGGATGGCGATGTGGGTTCTGTCTCCTGTTTAATCTTGTCTCAAGTAGCCCTGAGCTGCTCACCAGGGCAGCTTTTTATGCTGATGGGACCAGCACAGGTGTTGGCCCCAGCATGCAGCTCCCCCTGGCTGAAGATCCAGGAGGAGCTGGGCAGGGTCAGTTTGCCCCAAGCAACACAATTTGCCCCACACCAAAGTGTGTGTTCAGGCACGTGTGCTGATGTACAAATCTCCGGCACAAATTTGTGCTGCTATTTGAGCTGCTGCAAGCACACATGCCTGCATGTGTGGACATGCCCCATATATTAGATATAAAGCTACTCTCAACACAGTAAGTAAAAATCGAGGAAATCACCACTGACACTAACTTTCATGTACAGACCTACCTCACCTCCCATATTTTCATAAAGGAACATCATAACACCTAAATGAATTTTAAGACTCCAAAACAAATTCCCTTTAAACTGCACCTTATAAAAGGCACCAAATGTCTTTGCAGCACTGGAGAAGTCAGACACATCCCCTGTAATGCTGCAAAAATAGTGGAAGTGCTACAGAAGTGGTAATGGATGGAACTGTAACTTCTTTATAAAGCTACATTTTGTAGAAGCACATATACCATCTGTATAGTGCACTGCACTGCTACAGTGGTCTCCTAATTCTGTTGGTGTTCTGCTGCTCCTCTTCTGAAAGGAACATTCACTGACCACTCTGATCTCCCATTTCCTTTGAGGCTGGGGGAGCAAGTAGCAGTCCCAGGGAAACATTTAAGGTTTACCCTGTCCCCCCTGCCTTAGCTTCTCTTTGACTGCAGACTAATATAGCTAACTACCTCTCTGTATCTTCTTTGTATGGAAAATGTCTAAGCAGAGAAAGTATAACAACTCTTCTTGCCAATCCTCTTCCTTCATTTTTATACAGGTGCAGCCCATGGATGGAGCTAGACTGTTCTCAATGGTGGCAGATAACAGAACAAAGAGCAACGGTTTCAAGTTGCAGCAAGGGGAGTTA
>NW_017729007.1:8223016-8231183 GCF_001723915.1 Gavialis gangeticus | reverse complement strand
ATATACATTTAAAAACAAAATGAAAGAAAATAAATGCATCATTAGAGCTGCTATCATTAGAGCAACAAGTAAAAATACTTTTGCAAAGTATTAGCAAATTACATATGAACTCACAGTATTTAACTCATACAATGGTTAAACAAAACCAAAATGCTATGTGGAAAATTGCATGCAGTGTGGGTCCTAGATCTGGGAAGATTTGGAAACAATAGAAAATACGGTGAAAATCAACTAGAATAATCCAGTCTAAAGATCTGAGTATAATAGCAAAGGAACTATTGTATTTTATAGTATAGGAAAGGGAAAACTCAGGGAAGTCATGGTTACAGTTGAGGTGGCAATAAAAATGAATGAAGGAACTTATTCAGTCTCAGAAAATGGCATGACAAGAAGCAAAGGCCTGAAGCTAAGGAAGGAAAAGTTTAAACTAGACATTCGTAAAGTCTAATAGTTAGAACAATTGGACAGTGTTAAAAAAAAAAACCATGGGAGAGAGTCACAGCATCCTCACTGTCAGGTATATTTGAAACAAGATTAGACAGAACGTCTGATCTAGGAGGATCAGATGCAAATGGATGATGTCATCCATGGATCACAAGGACTATACATAAATATTGTTACATACAAGGACTAGTTTAGAAAGAGAATGGTATCACATGCAGTTGGTATTCATATTTGAAATCAATTTATGACTATTGTTTGAAAAATAATGTCAAGTTTTGGGGGAAAAGCTTAACTCTGAAGTGAAAATCACTGGACTTGAACTCATTGGAGAGATGTAGCAAATATCTAACCTTAACAAGGTTCCTGCTAAATAGGAACAAATTGCATGTCTGCTATCAGATGTCTGCTCCTTCTTTTGTTTGATCTAATGATAGATTAAAATGAAGATAATGGTTACCTATGAAGAATTAATTAGGCTATAGCCAACTTACTGGAACAAGTAGATTTTGACTAAAGGGAAAAGGGCACTTGTTTATGATGCTGGAAAGACAAAGGAAATCTCCTGTTAGCTATAAGACAGAGACATTTAAAAAAACAAACCTGTTCTTGCTTTTCAGAAGAAAAAAAGGGGCTAAACAGCTTCCTTCAGGGCAAATCAGGATCCCCACCTTGGCTGTTATAAAGCCAGCATACTCAGAATTTCACTATGCTCTTGAGACTTCTTACAAGATAAGAAACATGCCAGGGATATGAGAGGATCTGGCCACAATCCACTGTAGTCCAGGAATATTTACTCAATATAACCATCCCGTGGTAATTATGAAAATGCATATAAATTGAAGTTGCTTCTGTCCCTCTCTTCTTCATCTTGCTGCACACAGTGAGCCTCTGGAACTGCTTAAAATCTGGCCCTCAGAGTGTTACCTGATGCTCTGAAATATATTCCTATATATGACCCATAAATTATAGGGATAGGGTCTGAGCAAAAGTAAGGGGGAAAAAAATCAAAAGTGAGGAATAAAAATCCAAGTGAAGCAAAGTACTTCTAAATACAGTGTCTGATTTCTGCAGGCTGGAGTAAGATTTAGCTCTTTTGAACCCCCTTTCAGGTAATTGAATGTTGCTATTAAATTCCCTGTGAGTCTTCTCTTCTCTAGACTAAATAAACCCAGTCCCCTTAGCCTCTCCTCATGCCATGTGTCCCAGTCCCCAACCATTTTAATTGCTCCCTGCTGGACTCTCTCCCATTTATCCACATCCTTTCTGTAGTGGGGGGCCCAAAACTGGACACAGTACTCCAGATGTAGCCTCACCAGTACTGAATAGAGGAGAATAGTCACTTCCCTTGATTTGCTGGTAACACTTCTATTAATGTAGCCCAGTATGCCATTAGCTTTCTTCACAACAAGGGCACACTGTTGGCTCTTCAGTCTATTGTCCACTGTAACCCCCAGGTCCTTTTCTACAGAGCTGCTGCTTAGCCAGTTGGTCCCCAGACTGTACCAGTGCATGGGATTGTTCCAACATAAGTGCAAGACTTTGTACTTCTCCTTATTGAACCTCACAACATTTGTTTTGGTCCAGTCCTCCAATTTGTCAAGGTCTCTCTGAATTCTAGCCCTATACCACAATGTATCTACTATGGCCCCCAGCTTGGTGTTATTTGCAGACTTGTTGAGGGTGCAGTCCATTCCATTTTCCAGGTCACTGATGAAGATACTGAACAAAACCAGCCCCAGAACTGACCCCTGGGACACTCCAGTTGATACTGGTTTCCAACTAGACATCAAGCCATTGATTACTATCATCTAAGTCCAATGATCCATCCAGTTCCCTATCTGCCTTACAGTCCATTTATCCAATACATACTGCCTTAGCTTACAAGAATGTTGTGAGAGACCATATCAAAAGCCTTGCTAAAATAAAGGGATATCACATCCGCTGCTCTTCCCGCATCCATAGAGTCAGTCATCTCATCACAGAAGGCAATCAGGTTGGTCAGGCATGTCTTGCCCTTGGTGAATCCATGCTGACTGTTCCTAATCACCTGCTTCTCCTCTAAGTGCTTAGAGATGAATTTATGAGGACCTGCTCCTTGATTTTTCCAGAGACTGAGGTGAGGCTGACTGGTCTGTAGTTCCCTGAATCCTCCTTCTTCCCTTTCTTAAAGATGAATGCCCTTTTCCAATCATCCGGGACCTCCCCCAATCACCAAGAGTGTTCAAAGATAATGGCCAGCGGCTCTGCAATCATATCAGCAACTCCCTCAGCACCCTCAGATGCATTGCATCTGGCCCCATGAACTTGTACAAATCCATCAATTCCAAATGGTCCCTAACCTGTTCTTTCGCTACTGTTAGCTGCTCACCTCCTCCCCAAATTGTACTGCCAGGTGCAGTAGTCTAGGAGCTGAACTTACCTGTGAAGACTGAGGTAAAAAAGGCATGGAGCATTTCAAACTTTTCCACATCATTCATCACCAGGCTGCCTCCCACATTCAGTAAGGGACCCATCCTTTCCCTTATCTTCCTCTTCTTGCTGACATACATGTAGAAACCCTTCTTGTTACCCTTCATACCCCTTGCTAGCTGCAACTCCAGTTGCACTTTGGCCTTCCTGGCTTCATCCCTGCATGCCCGAGCAATGCTCTTACACTCCTCCGTAGTTGGTTGTCCACGTTTCCATTTCTTGTAAACTGCTTTTTTTGTGTTTTAGCTCACAGAGGAGTTACCTGCTAAGCCAAGCGGGTCTTCTGCAGTACTTGCTAGTCTTCCTGTGCACCAGGAGAGTTTGTTCCTGCACCCTCAGTATGGTTTCTTAACTTCACTGAAGCCAATGACAAAACTTCCATTGGAAGATAACTTGGACTTTGTCTTTGTGGTGATGTTTTGTTTATAAGAAGGTACTGTATTGACGCTCTTCAAATGTTTCTCTCATTATTTCATCAACTACTATCTCACTATACAAACAGTACCTCTAGAAGTATGAAATCTGAGGCAGGAACCAAATGACTGTCTGTTTGCTGTATAAAAGACCTTGTGGAGGGAAGAGGGGGCTGCATCAGTTCCATCAGTGCTGTTCTTCACTTGTCTCAGTTGAGGTTCTTTTATATGTTCATTCTTTTTGGGCATCACTTCAAAAGTAAAGAAATTGATTTGTAACTTACATCCCTGGTATAATAAGTCTCATTTAAAGTGTGAATCTGTGTGTAGGGAATATTTTTTCCTCCTATCAGTTTTTCTACATTTTAGTTCAAGTTCCTTTTTAAACAAATTGGTTGGGGGAGGGGAGAGACATGGGATACTATAAAATCTTTTTTCCCCCTTTTACATGTATTCTGTTCTTTTTTTCTCTCTCAGGTTGATCCACACTACTTCTTGCAACTCATTATAATGTGCAAATGCCAGTGTCTCCAAGGGAGTGTGTTGTAAGTTATAACAAGGATCAAATTCTCATATTTGATACACAGGATATTAAGGAAGGGAAGAAAATTTGGGGATCAGTAATATGCTTTAAAAAAAAGTATCCTCTGTCAATCAAGTTAAGTCAACCAGCTCTACTGTTAGTTCCAAAAAATAATAATAAATATTAAATATAACCCAATTATATTTTTGTATAAGGAATACTCAGTGGATTTAATTATAAGGAAAGACTTTGACACTTTGTGGATAAATGCAACTTCACTTGAACTTTTTATGCACCTTCTATATATAGAGGCACACAAGAGACGACTAAGCTGACCTGTAGAGCCTGCTGCAGCTGAGAAGTCAGTAGTTTGATTCTTAATTTCATTATCATAGCAATTGATATATAACTTATGAATCTTGACATATCAGACTAGGGTGTGAGTCTGTAGACCACAGTGAGAAAAAAAAATTCCTGGAGAATTCAAGCAATTCTACATCACTGATCCTATGCACACAGATGGATCAGTGTCTGCAAATGGCCCAGCTTCATGCCTTGAGCACAATCAGTTAACTCCTGATGCCAAATCCAAGGCTCTATAAATTTTAAAAAGATTATGAAGGGAGAAACGGTTTGTCTAAACATGTAGTTATTCACTTTTATAATCAGATAAAAATATAGTGTTTTGGGGACTACATGTTCTGCAAATCCAGCAGCAATACAAAGAACTTGCTCTTGTTATTTAATGGAATGACAGGAAATAGTGCAAAGAACGATAGGGCTATTCAGTGCTGCTTTTTTGGCTTTATGTTACATGAAGCAGTTAAATATGTTCTTTATGTCTCTATATATTTCAATCTCTCTCTTCAACCAGACCAGCTCAATTTACTTGTAGTTAGGGTAAAAGCCAAGTGCATAAGTGAATATAACATTTAAAATAGGAACAGAAGGAATCCTCTTATTACTAATGTACCATAACTACAGCTTATAATATTCTGTAGTATATCATTGCCACTTTTACACAATATGCTGGTTCTATTGCAGGTTGTTATACCAAACAGATAATCCATTTACAGGAACAAGGATGTTGTATAAATGCACGTAAAATAAGAAAAGCAAACCTATTTTAGTTTAAGAGCTGCTTTTAAAAACATAAAGGGCCATATCCCTACTCCATTCCAACTCTTTTGCACAGTTTTGTTGGCACCAAGGATAGGATCTATATAACATACTCCCTTTAGCTGCCCCTCCACAGCCAAGAGATGATAGGGTTGAAAAGCCACTGTACTCTGGAAACTGCTGACTAGCGAACAGCCTTTTGGGGGACCATTATCCACTGATATAGATCACTACAGTCCTAAAGCTGTTCTAATCTGTTCCAGACCTGGCACAGAAGTTACCCCAGAATTAGGGAAGTGCAATAAACTTGTTTTTGCAAATCCCTCCTTCCTTCTCAGGCTCGTCTCTGCCTAGATGTTACTGGGTACAGGGAGAGCCAGGAAAAAGATATCTGAAGTGCAATGCCATTACCTAGAATGCTCCTTCAGCTCTGATAGATTCATAAATGTTAGGGTCGGAAGGGACCTCAGTAGATCATTCAGTCCGACTGCCTGCCCTGGGCAGGAAAGAGCGCTGGGGTCAGACAACCCCAGCCAGTCTCCTCTTGAAGCCCTTCAAGGTAGGGGAGAGCACCACCTCCCTTGGAAGCCCGTTCCAGATTCTGGCAACCCTTACTGTGAAGAAGTTCTTTCTAATGTCCAACCTAAATCTGCTCTCCATCAATTTGTGGCTGTTCCTAGTTAGTAGTTACCCTTGTTTTTTTTCAGAACATTGCTATGTCTTATACTTCTGTAACACATAGGAAGGATTGGGCAGGGACTGAGGGGATGCAGCAGCATGGTTGCACCCCACTTTGGCTCCTTCCTGTGCCACACATGAACTCTTGGCAAGTAGTCTGGCCAGAGCCCCTGCTTTTTCACAGCTCCAGAGCCGAAAGAGTGACCACTGCTTCACCCATTCCCCCTTCCTTTTCTCTGCTGCTGAATTCAGGGGAAGGGAGGGAGAAGAGCAAACAGTGGCAGTGTTCACCTCCTGGGCTCCAAAACCAGGTGAAAGCAAGGGGAACCCAGCCACACTCTGTTCAGCCAGAGCTCAGAGTTCATGCAGAGCTCTGGTAGGAGCCTGCACTGACCAGGCAGAGCGCTCAGAGTTCATTGTCCATGTGCAACACAGTGGGTGGCTTCATTCCTGCATCCACTAAGTGAAGTGGCTATACTTTAATGTCATTGATTATTTTCTTCTGAAGTTTAGTAATGAAGACTGTGACTGCAGAGCTGACACTTGCAGAGAAGGATCTCCCAACACCAGCCCCAGGATCACAGGGCAGGGACACGGAGCTCCCTGCTGCTGGGGCAGAAGGACATTGTCTCCGTACCCCAGAAGCAGACAGCTCCTTAGGGCAAGAAGCAATCTTCCGCCCCTGCTGCCTAGGAGCACATTTGCTCCCAGTCAGGGGTCTACATATGCGCTACTATGCAGTTACTAATCTCAAGTAAATTTGCTACTTGCATTTGCAGGTAGAAAATTTACTCACAATTAGAGCCAATTACTGCACAGTAAGCATTTGCATGGGTACATGCAGGCACTTACTGTGCAGTAATTAGCTCTACTGCACAGTAAAGCGTCTCATGTAGATATGCCCCCAGTGTCCTTAATCTGGTACTCTCCTTCCTTTCTCCCCTTAGTATATAGACATGAGTTTCTCCATGCCACTTTAACAAAATCCAAATGTAAAAAGACTATAATTCATGCAGGAACAATGTAGACCTTCTGGCTTGCCATATCCTGTCTACTTTTTTAACTGAGGCAAGCCTTATGTATTTTTTCAGAAAAATACAACATCTACTATTGATATTTGTACATATAAAATGTTACAACCCTTTTATAGATACATAATGCATAATGTAACATACATTAAATATGTGTTACAATCTTTATACATGTGAATGTTCAATATCAGGCAAATATATGTGAATTCACTCTCTCTATATATATGCACATATACATACTGTATGTATACACATATACACACTATATATGGACACACATATATACATTGTGTGTATATAGAGATATACATAAAGTGTGTATATGTATACGGTTGTGTTCAGTAAAATATAATGCTGTATTTACTTCTAATCACAAATAAAAATATGCTTATATGTACAAATTGAATATATATTTTAAATCCCAATACAATACGGTTTTTTACCATTTTTGTTTTACTTTTTTGCAAGGAAATATTAAGGGACATGTTAGGCATCAAGTAAATGTGCCTATGTATGTGTTGTATGTACAAAACCCATAAATGCGTGTGTGTGTGTGTGTATGTGTGTATAGATACACACACATACACACACACACACACACACATAAAATAAGCATTTTTAAATGCTAAAAATGCTTAAGGTATTTAAGCATTTTCAGCACTAGAATCTTTAAATGTCGCCTTCTTATCATGGAAGTCTACTAAATAGCATTTACAGATTCACAGAAGTTTAGGGCTGGGAGGGACCTTGTGCAATCATTGGGTCCGGCCCCCCTGCTCTGGGCAGGAAAGACTGCTGGGGTCAAATAACCCCAGCAAGGTGTGTGTCCAGTCTCCTTTCAAGGATCTCAAAGGTAGATACCTGTACCACCCCCACTGGGAGTCTATTCCAGAGTCTGGTTACATGAACCATGAAGAAGTTTTTCCTTTTGTCCAGTCTGAAACCTTCTTATAGAAGCTTATGGCTGTTGTTCCTGATTTTCCCCTGAGGTGCTTTGGTGAATAATTGTTTGCCCCGCCCCTGATGCTCTTCCCTGATATATTTGTAAGCTGCCACCAAATCCCCCCAAAGTCTTCTCTTTTCTTGGCTGAACAGTCCCATATCTGTCAGCCTTTCCTTGTATGGCTTGCTCTTCAGGCCTCTAATCATAGGAGTGGCCCTTCTCTGGACTCTCCATCCTTTTGAAGTGCAGCACCCAGAACATGACACAGTACTCCAGCTGCAGCCTCACCAATGCTGAGTAGAAAGGGAGAATAACTCCCTTAGTTTTGCTTGAGATTCATTGGTTGATGCATACCAGCATATTGTTTGCTCTTCATCACACTGGTGGCTCATATTCATTTTATGATCAATTATGACCCCCACATCCTATTTTACAATAGGTGCAGGGGGAGGCCATCATCAATAGGACCCACCTATTTCACAATAGGTGGCTCCAAAGAGTAACAAAAGGGCCACTGAGGACTATTTGGGCATTTTACATTAGACAG
>NW_017729007.1:8213317-8218016 GCF_001723915.1 Gavialis gangeticus | reverse complement strand
ACACAGTACTCCAGCTGCAGCCTCACCAATGCTGAGTAGAAAGGGAGAATAACTCCCTTAGTTTTGCTTGAGATTCATTGGTTGATGCATACCAGCATATTGTTTGCTCTTCATCACACTGGTGGCTCATATTCATTTTATGATCAATTATGACCCCCACATCCTATTTTACAATAGGTGCAGGGGGAGGCCATCATCAATAGGACCCACCTATTTCACAATAGGTGGCTCCAAAGAGTAACAAAAGGGCCACTGAGGACTATTTGGGCATTTTACGTTAGACAGTTTTTGCCCAAAAATGTAAGTAATTCTGGACAGGACAGGAACTCCTGTTCTCACTGATTGCCCTAATATCTTTTATCTCCTTTTCACTCTGTGAATCTTGCATCCTTTCTAATATAGAAGCCTAACTTCAAAAGAAGAGGTGAATAGTGCTCCTATCCTCCTGACTAGCCTGTTGCCTGGTAATAGAGGAGCTATCCTCAAGGGTGAATGTAGGTTTGTATCTCTCAGACTACAAACAGGTGTTGCATTTGTCCTGGGGGAGAACATTTTCTCCCAGGACTAAGTGGGATCATTCAGATGTCCACATCCAGTGTCCCAGGAAAAACCCTAAAAAGTAGGGTTGTGCAAAGCTTCGGTAGCAAATTCGATCTGGAGGAGATTCAGCCTGATTTGGCAGCCGAATCTCTGAATCCAAATCAAATCAGAAGACCCATTAATCTCTCCAAATGGAATTGGAAGCCTCTGAATCAATTCAGAGAGATTTGGCCATGGACTGTACAGGCAGGCACAAGGCAGTGCTGGTGGGAGCAGCCGGATGAGCCTCAGCTTGAGCTGGCAGCCCTGGGAGCAGCTGTGGCTCATTTGGCTGCTCCCCTGGCTCCCTGCCCCCACTGGGGCAAGGCAGGCAGTGCTGGCAGCCCCGGGAGAAGCCATGGGAGCTGAGGGGAATGATCGAGAAGCTGGGGGACCCAACCAGGAACTGGGAACTTGAACCGGGAGCTGGGGCTAGGGGGATGAACAGGGGCTTCCCACCCAGCTCCTGGTTCAATTCCCCAGGTCCCAGTTCAATCCTCCAGCTCCCGATTGTTCCCCCCAGCCCCTGTGGCTTCTCCCAGGGCTGCCGACTCAAGCTGTGGTTCATCTGGCTGCTCCTGCTGGGCAAGGCAGACAAAGCTGGCAGCCTTGGGAGAAGCCACAGGGGCTGTAGGGAATGATTGGGAGCTGGGGATTGAACTGGGAACCGGGGAATCAAACAGGGAGCTGGGGGGAATGATATGGGGATGGGGGAATGAACAGGGGATTCTCCCCAGCTCCCTGATTATCCCCCTCAGCCCCCACAGCTTGTCCTGAGGCTGCCAGCACTGCCTGCCTTGCCCTGGCAGGGGGCAGCTGGGGAGCAGCCAAACAAGCTGCAGCTTCTGCTGGGGCTGCCAGCTCAAGCCGGGGCTTGCACTGGCACTACCTGCCTGTATAGTCTATGGCCAAATAAGATTCAGCACCGAATATCTTCAGATTTGGATTCGGCTGAATCGAATCGGGACAGTGATTCAAATCACTGTCCCACCAAATACAAATCCAAAGCGAATACTTTCTGCTTCACACAGGTCTACTACAAAGTACATTGGAGATACGTCAGGAGCCGATGTAGATTTTACCATAGACAGTTATTTGTGCTGTCATTTGTACAGCCATGTTTTGCAGACAGTGCTTAAACAAATTACTTTAGGAAATTAAATTAGCCTAATATGAAGGTCATTATTTTTCCTTTAGTTCACTGAAATATCTTGAGAATTTCAACTTTTAATATGTATCCATTGATCACGTCATTAAAGAAAAATAACTTGTCATTAACTTCTCCATCAAAGCTAAATCTGAGCTGTTAGGCAGCTCTGTTTCCTGTGTAAACATTTTCTTGATTGTGAGCAGTGTGTGGGGTTGGTTCCAGGGACTTTGTTCTTGCTGCCAAACACAAAACAAAAAGCATCGTACATATTCTCTAACATGGCTTTATACAGAATATCCTCTTAAATGGGACTAACATGATCTGAAACACTTATGTTCAAAGGTTAAGAATACAATTCACAAACCAAAATATTCTTCTGTGATCTCAGACAATCTTTTTTAAAGCCATTGCATAAAAATTATGATGTAACATTTATGCTGTCAGATCATTTTTACTGTTCCTGAGAGATTACTTGCTGAAATAAGATCCTACTATGCACCATTTTCTGGAGGTGACAACCATGCCTGATTCTTAGCTGCAAAATGCCAGGTAACATCTTAAGAACAGATATGTGAAATATTTGTCAATTCCCTGGCATGGATGCGGTAGCCAACAAAATACTGCAGAAATTCTGACATGCACAATGAAAGTTTTCCTTTTCCATTTTATTTCCTTGTTATCTACTGGCCAGTGTGTTGTACATTCACTTTTTCTGCCTGCTGCATACAGTTTAGACCTATTGCAACGTTCAGTTTTACTCAACTGTAAATTGTATGCTCCTTGCATTCAAAATGTGTCAGTTCAACACCTGTGATATAGAAGTGGGTGACCATCATGTCACACTGGGGCTCTTCTCCTTGTCTGCAGGAGTCTCTGGTGTTAGCCAAGATGATGGTCATGACATTTGCATGCATGAAGCAAAATACTTCTTAATTTCCAGGGGCAAAAACTCCCATAAAAATAGAAGGATCATTACAGTTCTGTGCAAGTGGGATCATGGAAATGTAGGACTGACAGGTACCTCTGCTCTAAGAAAGGATCAAGTAGATGTTCCCTGGGCAAACTCCCTAACAGGTATTGGTCTAATTTTTTAAAAACCTCCAGTGAAGGAGATTCCACAACTTCTCTAGGCAATTTGTTCCAGTCTTCTGTAACCCTAGCAAACAGAAAGATTTTCCTGAGATCAAGCCTAAAGCCTCTTTGTTGCAAAGGAAGCCTATTTAATTGTGTACTTACCTCAGTGAACAGGGACAACAATTGATCACTATTCTCCTTTAACAACTTTCTACCTATTGCAAGACTCTTACCATGTCTCCCTCAGTCTTTCCTTTTCTAGACTAAAACCAAATTTCTTCAGCCTTTCATAGGTCATCATTTTATAATTCTGGTTTTTCTCCTTGGGACTTCTTCTAAGCCGTTTCCATCTTTGCTGTCAAAAACTGACAATTTCAGCTGCCACTTCACCAACACCAAGTAAGGTACAAGCTCTGTTATCCGGCATCCCCCGGGAATGGGGGATGCCAGATAACAAAATATGTTGGATAATTGAGCAACCCCAGGTGCCACTTCATACGCCGCATCTGGGATGTCCCTCTGCCCCTCCCGCGGCATCACCGCCCCGCGGAACAGAGAGGAAGGTCCTGCACAGCCCCATGCAGCCTGTTATGCCCCCAGGCCATGGGGGCTTGGCAGCGCAGGCTGCTTTGCCCCAAACAATGAGGGCTCAGAGAAACCGGAAATGCCACAGTGGGCACTTCTGGTTTCAGTTTATCTTACAAGCCAGCATGCCGGCTAGTGGAGCATGCCGGCTTGTAAGGTGCTGGATAACAGAACTTTTACTGTACCATAGTTATCTCCTGTTAATATAGCAGTGGCAGTCTTGTGAAAGGAATTTACAACTCTTCCATGTCATGGGAAACTGTTCTATGTCAGTTTTCTCCAAATTAAATTGAAGGAAACTGGGGCAGAGGCATGATCTATGGGTCCATGGACAGACAGATATAATGATCTGGACCATGGGGCAAATGTTGCTATGAATACTGCCCTGAGATGATGGTAGTAACTGTGGAACTACAAAGTTGGTGATACACAATCTGTGATTCATTATTCCTGGATGTTCACTGTGAAAACTTGTGTAGTTTTAATTTATGCAGAATTGGGTTCGTGAGGTGCAAAAGCACTAAGTGCTAGGTAGTAACATTTAAGGGATGAACCCAAATGGGTGTGTTGCTGAGCTCTCCTCCTCCTCCCAGCCACTAGGAAAAACTTGTGCCTGAGGCAGTTAGCCTCACCTAGGAATCCTTCAAATCAAATTAGTGTGTGTGTGTGTGTGTGTGTGTGTGTGTGTGTACATGTACAAGTTCCTTCATTTTTAGGGAGGATGAAATACATTTCTTTCCTCAGTACACTGGACCTATTCCATAGGGAGAGAACATTGCATGAGAACATGAGCAAACAATCCCTGGGACTAAAGCATGCAGACTGCTTTATAGGAGTCTGTGTGCAAAAGGAGAGACTTTTTTCACTGTCTTAGCCCTGTGAGGCCACTAAATGCTTATTTTACTAACTTGTGGGTTAAGTACAGACATTTGGGGACATTAGGGGGAGGTTAATCAGTTCAAAATGGCTGCCTGATACCAGTTAATTCAAGATGAGGGATGTAGTAAGAAGGCTGGGGGTCCAACAGCCTGGAGGGGATCAAGGGTCCGCCAGAGGGTATGGGGAGGTATGACCCATGTGTGGGGTAGGGGGGCAGACGTGACCCACACCTGAGATAGGGTGAGAAGCTGTGACCCATGGGGGGGGCAGGCACATCCCATAGGTGGTGTAGGGGGGCAGGTGTGACCCATGAGGGGGGGCAGGCACATCCCACAGTTGGCGTAGGGGGGCAGGTCTGACACACAAGGGGTAAGGGTGCAGACGTGACCAGTTTCATAGTTTCTAGGGTCGGAAGGGACCTGAGCAGATCAT
>NW_017729007.1:8211654-8212472 GCF_001723915.1 Gavialis gangeticus | reverse complement strand
GATGTGTGCTAGAATAATTTTCTCAAACAGCTTACCTAGGATCGAGGTAAGACTAACTGGCCTATAGTTTCCCAAGTCCTCCTTCATCCCTTTTTTGAAGATGGGAACCATGTTGGCCCTCTTCCAGTTTGATACTACATAGATCCAGCTTTATCTTAAACCAGGTTCTGCTATTTTTAGACCAGTCTGTGTGCATTGAACTTCTGTACAGTTATATGTTTAGACTGATTGCCAGTCACTAAGACTGGGTCTGTAAGTGTAAGATTGGCACCTGGATGAGCTAAGTTTAAATTGGACGGCCATTTTGAACCCAATTTAACTTCCCCAAATGCCTGTACTTATCCAAGAAGTCCAAAGTCTTTCAAATGAAAGTTCATATATGTATTTGCATTCAGCTCTACTGAGAAGTGCTTCTTGCCTTTTGAAAATTCACCTCATCAGAGTTATAAGCTCAATTTCCATTTAGTTTGTTTGAGGCTTGGGGGAGCAGGATGATAGTGCAAAACTAATGTACATCATATTTCACACACTTTCCCCTTTCAATGACCCCCTCCCCATTAAATTTTGCCTTGCATGCTGGGCCTTAATTCAGTGAGCCAATGAGGCAGTGCAAAGGCAGCCAATACCATGAGAGCAGGTATCTAGGATCAAAGTTCTTTTTTTATTTTACGTTCTTAATGTAAAGAGCAGTGATTCAGTAATAATTAGCACTGTGCAAATGCATAAACAGATAAACAGACCAATATTGCTCTAAGTATGTCTTTGACTATGTCCCCTTAGCAAAAACATATGCATATCCTTTGTAATATGCATCCCAT
>NW_017729007.1:8202153-8206654 GCF_001723915.1 Gavialis gangeticus | reverse complement strand
AAGTATGTCTTTGACTATGTCCCCTTAGCAAAAACATATGCATATCCTTTGTAATATGCATCCTATGAGGCTAGATAATTTTAATAGACCTGGAGATTGTCTCAAATTCACATAATGGCCCAGATTCACAGCTGTTTTAAAACAAGGCTCTGTTAAAGTGATTAAAGCTGTATCCTTTTTGTAGCAGGTAAGAATCCAGTGCTAAATGCTATTGTAGTACACAGACATACCTACACACTAACAACTACATAAACAATTTGTGGCCTTCTACTTACTTAATGATTCAACAGCAGAAGAGGCTGCTGCACAATTAGTGATTCTACAGAGTGGATAAAATTCCTTGCAAACATAACATGGCCTCCTTCTCAGCATGCATTTGATGAGACGGATCCAGTTCTGTTGTAGGTTGAGCAGCAACTTACATTTCTGACCAAACCATGTCCTCTATCTGCACCAATGTGAAGGTGTTATTGAGTCCATGTAAAATACAATTTGAAGGGTAGAAATATCCAGCAGTATTTACATGTTGTAGTCAAGCTAATCCATCATCGCTGATCTTATCTGAAAACTGCCTTGCAGATCTGCTGGGATGATTTAGCCCTTAGTCCTGAGCATCTAAAGAGATGAGGCTATTGTGACTCAATTGTGTCAAATTATGTACATTTGTAATGTGATCTATACTCTGGTCCTCTGTGGCCAACTGAGAAAACTGATCATTTTGTTGGAAACTAAACAAATGATAAACTATGGCCCTCCAGGGAAAAGTTATGCATTCTCACTATGTCCTTTAACATTAAAACTAAGGAATGCATGCAACAAAGGTATTAAATTTGCTCTTGGAAAACATCTTTAAACATTAGTTATGGTTAAGATAATTATTTTTAAATGGTAAGAACCCTAAAGGTAACGTAAATATACAGTTATTCTATAGAATCTGTTGTACTTAAATATTAATAAAAAGAAGGGTATATATCTAATATATCTTAGCTGCACCCCAGGTAAATGTCCAGTTCTCCTGCAATATGAAGCATGCAGCAGGAGCAGCTCAAGCTCCAGCATGGGGCATGTGGTAGCAGCAGCTCCAGGCCTTGCTGCATGCCCCATGCTGAAGCTGGAGTCACCACTTGCCTCATACCATGGCGTCAGGTCCAGCTCCGGCTTTAGCACAGGGCATGAGGTGGAGGCCAGCAACTGGGGAAGTAGAGTCATGGAAGTACTGATGGGCAACAGGGATGCTGCGTGACTGAAGTTGTGGCAGTCCTTGCTTATCCTTCTGACACTGATCATCACATCTACCAGGGCCTGAGGACCCTGGATTCTGTGGCAGACCACTCTCCTCCAGCCACACTAGGAGTCCAGAAGACCGGAATGAGAAGGTCTACAAGCCAAATCTTTCTCATGGGCCATATATTTGATATTCCTGCCTTAGGGATTGGTCTTAGGGTAACCTTTCTGCCAGGTCCAGGACTCGGCAGTAACAAGAGCCAAGTTCAATTTTAGGGGTTTTATACAAATTTTCTCTTGGCTTGAGCTGCTACCCATAAACCAACCATGAACAGTTTCTCAGTAAGATCAGAGTTCTTATTTTCACACAGAGGGAACTTGGTAGCCAGTGCAGCTGGTATCCAAAGTTTTCCTTTTGCCTCACCACCTCTGGGGGGCACTGCTCTACCACTGCTGTCATCACCCTTCACCACTGCGGGGGGGTGCTGCTCTGCTGCCAGACACTAAATTCTTGGAGGCACTGCTGGGTACTGCTCTGCTGCTGCTGTGTACTACCGCTAAAGGAGGGGAGGGAGGTGCTGGACCTCCACCCAGCTCTTACAGACCTTGAGCAAACTCAAGATTTTCAGCCCCTGTAGAACATAGTGAATCCAGGTTTCAGCCTGACCCACTATGTTCATCTCTTTTAGAAAAGCTGAGTAGCAGGCCTTAACCTAAACCCATGACACAGATTTGTACATCACAAGTACTGTGAAGCTTAACATCAAAGTCCAATGCCATCCCAGGAGGTAATTCTTGAAAAAAGATTTGCCAAGTCTCCTCTATGACTCCTGATCTGATCATCCCTCCTTTGAGCACAGTGAGCACTGACCCCTCAACAACCTTCACCGGATTTTCCAGGGCCCTCTTACACCATCAGTACATAACACAGTGCACAAAACCCAACTCACCTGGCCCCTTACATTTAAACAGTTAAAATGCAATTAAAACGTGTTAGCATAGTGGAAACAAACAAAGTGTTTCCAGCTCCATCAACCATTCACACCAATGGAGACATGCAGGTAATAGACACAGTTCTTAGTAATGTAACAATACATACCAATGGAGGTTTGCAACAGAGAGGTTGTTACACAGAACACCGATACACTAACAGGACTGCAGTATAAATAATCTTATTTAATAGTAACATATTTGTTAATGTTACAGACTAAGTGAGAACATACTAACAAAGTTTTCTGATGACACAAAGCTGTGAGTAACAGCTGGGGGAGGATCTGGAAGTAGAGCAGAAAAAGCTGGATGACTTTGAGGGCTGGGATATTAGAAATAGGCTGAAATTAAAAAATATGAAATATAAGGTCATGCACTTACGGCCTAACATGATTTTCTGCTAAAAACTGTGGAGTTCATCAGCTGGAAACTGCTGAGGGAGAGAAATGATTGAAAACAGCAAACACAGTCTGAGAAGAGACATGTACAACAGAGATAAGGATGTACTTGTGCTTATTGTACAAGTCACGGGTGAGACCTCACTTAAAGTACTATGTACAGCTCTGGATACCCTGCTCAAGAAAGGTGATTTGAAGTGGGAACAGGCATAAAGAAGAGCTGCTACAATGATGCGGGATATGGAGAGCCTAACACACAGCAGGAGACTGGAGTTTGGCTTGTTCAGCCTAGCAGAACATAGCCTGAGAGGAGACATGATTGTTGCCTGTGAGTACATCATCTTCACACCAGTGAAGGAAAATAACTATTTTAAGACTGTGCTGGCAGAAAAACAAATAGGCTGAGGCAGAGATCTGGGCAGAGATGTCAAACAGCAAGGGGAAGTACAGGGGCTGCAAAGAGCTGAAGACCTCGGAGCAGAGTCATACTGGCGCCTCAGAAAACTCTGACTGTTGCCGCCAGTGTGGTCTCCCTGCACACCAACAACTGCTGCTGCTGTCAGGGAGAACTGTGCAGCGGTGTCAGTAGGAGTCTGTGACCGCCGAGCTTCCAGCACCCTCTCACATGCGGCTTTAGACCGATTGCAGGGTGATGTATGTCTCACCAGCACCCATAATTGGCAGAGTAGCTGTTCCCTCCAGGAGTTGTCTTCCCTTATCTCACCTGCCATGACTTTGAACGTTCCCAGTGGGGGGGATTGACTGTCCTGGGTCCCTCTGCGGTCCACGGTGGGTTCAACGGTCACTCACGGGGCTCTGCGACCCCTACACCCCAGCCTCACGCCCCCTTGATGGCTCCAGTCATACTCCTGGCCATGTCCCCTCGCTCCTACAGGTATGGCACCTCTCGGGTTTCTTCTTACTGGCGTCCTGTTCCTGGTACCTGCTCGGTTTACCCTCTTTGTTGGCCTTCTGTGGTTAGAGGTCCTGATCACAGACCCTGTCCTTTACCCTGAGCACTCCAGTCATCAGGTTCAAATTGTCACCTGATGTCCTATGGGCTATACTATCCAGCCCTCTCACTCTCAGCCCCTTCACTTGGGGAAACCAAAAGAAACACACGTAACAAAAAACACTAAAAAAGGCCTCTGTCACCTTGCTAGGAATCAGGAAATTTCCCTTCCTTACTTTCTCAAGCTACAGTGGCCTAGTTCCCCTGTAACATTTTTAGGGGACTCCTCCCCTTTTCTAGCACGCTTCTAATCTATACCCATACAGGTTACCTACTTCTCCTTCCCAGCTCCTAACATGCACCTAGATCACCTCTCTTCTTTCCCGTTGATGGCGTCCCTTCTCCGGGAGTTCTGCCGTTCCCCTTGCACAGGGTTGGTCCCCTTGCTATAGGTGCTGGAGGTGCCCTGCTGGTCCAGCACCCTCCCTGGGTTCTTGCTGGGCTTCTTTTGCTGGGGACTCCTCTTCCTCCTCCCAACCGTGCCCAATACTCCCACCTGCTGTATTGTCTTCCTCTCTGGGCTCTGCTGTTGCTGTGGTTGCAGCTTGCAGGCACAGTTCTCAGCCAGCTTCCCACACTGGTGGCTGGTCCGCTGCTGCCACTGTTGGACTTGGGGCCAGGAGTCTCTTCTGACTCCTTACTCTGCCCTCTCTCCCTCCTGGCGGCTTCCCGGCAGGGGTCCTGAGGGCAGACGCTGCTGCTGTGTGTCTCCCCTCCCTCTCTGTTCCTGCCGACAGCCATTTTTATCTTAGCCAGCCGGCAATCCCTGGTGATGTCACCAGCCAGTCCCAGCTGAATAAAGACAGGGCTGATGAGCTGCGTGGGCTTCTCCTCTTCTCCCTGCTGCACTGCTGCTCCTGCTGCAGGCAAACGGTAT
>NW_017729007.1:8179848-8197153 GCF_001723915.1 Gavialis gangeticus | reverse complement strand
GAATAAAGACAGGGCTGATGAGCTGCGTGGGCTTCTCCTCTTCTCCCTGCTGCACTGCTGCTCCTGGAGCAGGCAAACGGTATTTTTCTTTTTCTTTAGTTCTCCCATTTATCCCCTCTCTCTCCCATTCTCTCCCATGACAGAGTCATAGGCATGTGGGGATACCACACCACAGCCCTCTGAATCAGCAGGTAGGGCCAGTGCTGCACTGATTACATTACTACAAATGGGTATAAATGGACCGTGAAAACATTTAGGCTGAGATTAGGTTTGTACCCATTTGAACAGCAGTAAGAAGATGGAAGCAAACCTGCTAACCACTTTTATGATGGATGGTGCTCACTTTATGAAGAAAATGATGTGATGTGATTGCTTCTCCTAGTGTAGTACTTGATCCAGAAGATCTCTTCCAGATGGATTTCAAAGGGGCAAGTTAAAGGATACCTTTTTCATAGAGAATCTTATTCCAGAATCTAAAGTACTTGTATATGTTCCTCATCCATTGTAGGGCCTCGCAAAATTAGTTCATTAAGACTCACAACACCCCTTTTATATAGGAAAGTGCTATTAATCCTGTTTTACAGAAGGAAAATTGAGACAGTTAGAGACAGTGACTTACCCAAGACAGTCTGTGGTAGAGCAGAAAACTGACCTCCCAACCTCAAATTAGCATTTTGAGTAGAGGACCAGCTTTTCTTACTGTTTGTTTCCAACTGGTTTTACTCTTGGATATGGAGAGAGCCAAGATTCATCACACGGACTGCCACTCTCTCCTCTCTCCCAGCCCCTTTGCTGTGTCACAACAGAAAGGAAGACAGAGAATACTGGGTGAGTAGCAATATATGATCTGAGCCAGGTCAAGCAGAGGAGTAAGATAGCAGGGCAGCTCCGTTATACTCACTTATATGGTTAATATAAACTTAAGATAAAATTTGGCGCTAATAAAGAAGTTGGCTCTAAATACATAAACAAGTTGTTATTTTTCAAATTCATTTAGAAGCGTGTCTACATGAATTTGCAGATATGTAAACAGTTGCACCTTTACCTGGGGTGAAGCTAATAAATGTTTAATGTATTCTAAAGCAACATAACCTTTTCAAACGAGTGCCACATCTGAGTCTAATGCTTGCTGACAGAGTCTATTTTGGCAATTATTTTTTAAAGGTCTATTTCTCTTCATTTTATTAGTGTATGATAAAGCCAAGCCCCAAGGCATCCAATTTCTGGACTAAATGATGAAATACAGTAGTTACTGAGGAGGACTAAATGAAAAAGATAGAAATGATATTATGTTGTTTGAAAAAATTATCTGCATTTAGAGTGTTTTTAGAGACCCAGAAAGGCTCCTACGCACTATAGTTTGTGTAATGGTGATGGTATTTTATTGACAGTCCATGCTTTATAGTTCAATTCATGTGGCTTTTAGCTGTTCTGGAAGTTAAGGCTACATGTTTTAGTGAATGTGAGAGAAAAAATTAACCCCTCTGACTTTGTAGAGTATGGATGTAGCTAGCTGTTAACTGACTTAGTAAGAGATACTGGCAAGCCTAGGGCAGAAAGCTGACAAGCCAGTCACAAGTATTCTGAGGTTAGTTCATGTAGGTTCTTTATTAAGAATTGCTTTGTTTTGGATTTAAAATGCCAAAAGTAGAAAAGCAAGAAGACGGGCTCAGTCGCATTAGAAAACACATTTTTCCTTTTGTTTCTGTGAGAAATGAAGAACCATAAAATGACAGATCTAAACGCTTGAAATGACTTTTCACTAATTATTCAAGCATATGCTGTTATCTTAAACAAGAGAAGAAAAGGGATATATTTTCTAAAGGAGAATTCCATTTAGTCTCTGCCTGTTCTGGTTAAGCTTAGGACTGAATTCTGCTCTGAATTACTTCAACGCAACCCTGTCAATTTAAATGGGATAGTGTCTGCGTAATTAAGAATAGAATATGACCTTTGTCTTTAAGTATACAAGAAGAATATTGCAACCTGAATGGGATGTTATTAATCAGTAGACATTTAAAAAAAAACCCAAACTGTTCAGGAACATTTTTGATTGAATGCATGTGAGCAAGGGAATCTTGGAATGACAATAATATTAGCTTCTGTAACCTTATGTGGGCTTTTTGATATCCATGTTTTTTTTAACAGCGATGAGGCACTATTATTAAATGGCTTTTGACCTTAATGTAGTTAGGCAAGAAAACAAATTACCTGACTACATTATACTATTTGGGTAGTTTTGTCAGTCACTAGTGTTCTAAATAATCAGACACCCAAATAGTTTAGCAATGGGAAATATGTGTGTGTGCACACGCGTGTGTGCGCACATGTATGCACGCATGCACATATTCATATGTAAATGCTAGGAATCAGTGGAGTTGGACCAGGAACTGACTTGATTGCTAGGGCTGAAAAACCTGTTGAGACTAGGATGAGAGGGTCGAGATAAGAAACTGAGGCAAAAAGCCATGGTAGGAAAGATATCAGCAGTATTGGACCATGGATTCACATAGGAACAAGAATACAGAGACAGAGACTGGGATGGATGAGAAGCCATGTACTCCTGAGAGTAGGATGAAATCAGTGGGAGAATTGTTTTAGCCTTCCTGGAACTCTGCAAACTTTTCCTGTTGCTCCTATTTCTTTTTTTCTAGCTCATCTGGTACAGATTGAATTTTGTAATACCTCTGTGACCTGTTTCATCAGCTAATAGTGATCATTATCATTTCAGTATAAAGACTGGTCTCCAACACACTGGCCAGGTGAAGAAAAAAGCAACTATTTGGTTTACTAGCCAGGCAAATCTAGGTATAAGAATGGCTAATTGGGTTTTATGTTCTGATATTTCAGCAATTAAACAGTTGACATCAACAATGGAAACTGATTTTTCCCATCTTCTGTTGTACTTACTAGAAGAAGAAACAGGATTTGAATTTAATAGCAAAACAAGATAACTAAAGGATACCATGTAAAACTGGAGCTCTCTCTTTTAGGTAAGTTTTTAATAACCTTTGTTAAGATTACTAGGCAAACTCTGCATTAGGTCCATATTAGCCCTTCTTGATTGTGCCCTTCAGGTAACAGACAAAATCTCCTGAGCAGTTCTTAAGCATGAAAGCCCATGGTTCAGCTACTCAGATTGGATCTCAGAGATACAGCCACTTGATTCCAACTATGGTAACATGATAGGCCAAATGTGTTTTGTACCTGTAAGCTCCCTTCCTCCAGTTCCTATAACAGGAAGTGATTAAAGTGACTCAAAAACAGCTTCTTCAGTACAAAGTTGGGATTTTTTGTTTTCATCCAAAGGAGCATAGCACAGAAAGAAAATGTTTTAAACAAACAAGAAGGACGTATGCCTATGAGTATTTCCTTGAAAGCTTTTGTAAGATCTTTAGTTCAGTTACCCCCATCCTTGGGTTGAGAGACACATTCTGCTTGCTGCAATTTCTGTTTCTTCTTGTGTTTCTGCCAGTATCTCCTTCCCAGGCAGCAACTGAAAATTCACTCAACCTCTCCCCGCTCAGCTGCCCCTCAGCACCTTTTCAGTTCTAACATCTCCTTTGGATCTTATGCTCAGGCCTGGGGAGAGTAAACCTTATCAGTCTGCTAAAGCCAAAGATGAGCATTCCTCAATTAAAATCTTCCCCACTGCTTTCTCAAGGACATTTGGCATTTTCTAGGACTATGCCTTATCCTTTCCATTGTTTTGTGTCTTATTTTCTCCCAAACTGCTGCCTTTGATATGATTCTTTGCAGTTGGGTAACAACTAGGAACAAACAGGAAAACTGAACTGCACTTGATACTTATCAAAAATAGTATCACACATCACTCCCTTATTCTCCCCTTATTTATATCTTAATATAAATTAAGGATCCAAATTACTGATGATGACAGTGAAAGTTAGAAAAGAAGTAGACATAGGCAATGTGTAGGGAGGGCATGGGGGGAGGCATGTGCCCCCCCTGACAGAGCCATACCCACTGCTGGTGGTGTCTGTGGGTGCTTGCAAGCTCCATCCCCACCGCCAATGCCAGCTTTGGTGGGTGCTTGTGAGCTCCGTCCCTGCCACCAACACTGCCAGCAGCATCCACGGGTGCTCACAAGCTCCATCCCCACTGCCAGTGCCTGTGGGTGCCCCCCCCCCCAACTGAGGAGGCACCAGTCACCTGTGGAAGCAGATATGAAAATTTAAAATGTTAATATCCCCAAGCACTGTTTGGATCCTCACAAGAATCTCCTAAGGAGTGTGAGACAATGTGAAGTATTGAAGAGGAAGAGCCAAGTTTGTATTTGGCTCATTATTCTTCAGAAAGTCATTGAAGAGAGCAGTGACATAGAGCAATTTGCTTTTCCTAGCTTGCTTTGCTGAAGTGCTTGTGTTTTGAATCTATTCTAACTGGTATAGGGTCCTAGGTTTCACTCCTGGGAACGAGTTACACTAATCTAGCACATTCTTCCTTTAATAGAGTCCTCTTCTAAATTTAAATGGAGAAACTAGGAATGGAAGAGGCCATGAAAGGGCATATGGTAAAACAAGAAGCAGAAGTGAACTATATTGACATTATGTGAACCCCACAGCCCCAGAAACTGGCACAAGAAGCAAGGGGGGAGGAGGGGAGGCTCCCTCTTTTATATAAAAAATCATAGGGGTGAGGGTCACAAGCCAATGGGCTGAGAGAGGGAACAGGTAAATGGAAAAGAAACATCAATACCATGATAACATACACACAGCACCTTACAAGCCTTTAGTCCCCAGAGTGCTTGAACAGCAGCTGGCAGCTGCTCCCAAGTGTTGAGTCCAGCTCCTTCAGTCCACTCCTAGCTGACCAAACTGGGGGGGAGGGTGAGGAAAGGGGGGTGAGCAGGACGACTGCCTGGGCACCAAAGTGGAAGGGTGCCAACAGGTGCTGCCCAGCTGGGACAGTATGCAAGCCACTCATTTGGGGGGAGGACGCTGCCAGGACAGGGCGAAGGTGACTTCTGCCACTACGTGCATTCCTGGGCAAGCATGCGGGGGCATGTGACCGGATCTGTGTGTGGGGTGAGGGCAGGCTGCCACTGTGGGCTTGCCCCTGGTGGCAAACTTCCTTGCTACGGTACTGTCTCCAGCTGCACTGTGCACTTCTCCATATAGGGTTGATGAGGTTCCATGAGCATGACACCCTCTCTTCCTCTTACTCCAGCCTCAAGCTTCCTCTTCCTTTTCCCTTGCCCCCCAGCCCCTGTGGGTTTGGGGGAGTTATAATCCAAATTAACAGAGGTCACAGCTCTGCCGACCTCCACCTTGTTCCACCTGCTGTTTACACATTACATTCACATTACAATAACTTTCCTTATAAAAACATACCACAGCATCCTATTTTTTTAAAATATAACAACATAAATCAGTAAAAGCCACCAAAAACATTTAAATAACATTGAAAGTGTTGATTAACCCTCCTAAAACCAGATAATTCAAACTGAAAATCTGTATTTACCTCATGTCCTTTCTTTCTAAATGCTCTTCCACCTGCATTCAATTTAAGATGCAATAGGCTGGCATAATACAATGTGTCAAGGGATGGAGTTTTAATACTAATTTTGAATTTCTGTACATTATGTAACACAGGCTCCTGGACCTATATGCAATACAAATAGGGTGTGAATATACAAGGAAAAAGTGTTTTCTACCTAAAAAAGGATATAATGTTTGTATTCTGCAGTAATTTTCATTCCCTTAGATGCAGGTAGCTAGTTCCTTCACATTACAGTTATTAGTTATGATCACCCTGCTTTCCCACATAATATGGGTAGAGTCACTGCCTCACTTCAGGATTTTGTCATCTTACAAGCTCGAAGAAGAATATTTAAGCCAGTGATAGATCAGAATGATGCTGAGATGGAAGTGTTGCCCAAATTTATGAACACTAAGAGTTGAAAAAGGGAAAATATTATCAGCATAAAAGCACAGTGGGTGAAATTCATATATTTGTTCTCGCCTTTGAACAACTAAATATGATAAAACACCTGCCTCAAAGTCCCTTTACTCTTTCCATTAAAATTTGCACTGTTTGATTTTTATCCTTAAATAATATTCCTGTCAAATGTATGTACACAGTATGAGCTGCTGGATTTTTCTTAACACTCCACCGGAGCTGTTATGCTCTTCTTTTATTCCTGATCTCCTTGCATTTTAGAGATTGCTGTGTATGGATTATGTTTATGGGGGTTAGAGAATACACATGTGAGATACTCTGTAGAATACCCTCGCCAAAATGACTTCCTTTTTCAAATGGACAGCAACTGATTCCTAAAGACAGTATTCCTGCTACTTCTATGTTACCAGGAACAGCTGACTGATTATCTAAGGTAGCACATTTCATAATTGCTGTTAAGGATAGCATACAGCATTAGCCTAACTTGGCTCCTATTAAAGTCAGTGGGAGTTTATCATCAATGTTAGTGAGAGCTTTTGAAAATCCTACCCTAAGGTATTTGGCTAACTGGCTAAGTCACTTTGTAATAGAAAATAACAAGAATGAGGAGCCAGAAAACCAGAGATACTGAGAGGTATTGATAATAAAATGAAATGCCAAAGGTGGCTGCCATGATACATCCCATACCAAATTCTGGACACTAGTGTGCTGTCAGGACAGTTCAGACAGTGCTGGTGGCCTTGGGATATCAGCAGAGTCCTTAGGATACTGAAGCTCCAGTAGCCACTGGATTTCACTTTATAGGGCAGAATGGCCAGTGGCTCTATTGAATAGTCCCAATACAGCAAGACTCCACCATTCACGAGGGGAATAGATCCGTGAACAAAGCCCCAAACCTGCTTTCCCATCTCTGTAGTAGAACCATCGCAGTTCTGCTGAACGTCCATCTTAGAGAACTAAATGTAAAGGCAAAAGTAAGTGACTCTGTAAACTCAGCTCCCATAAAAACAAAGCAATAATTTAGTAAGTCCTCATGGATAAGTGGTATTCCAGAAAGTGGAGAGATGAATGAACCTGTTTACTATTTGGTAAGATGATATCTGATTTTATGGGAAGAACTGAGGTTGCTTATTACTGTTTTTCGGGTTTTTTTATTGATCCAGGCTTCATAAAAATAGCACTCAAATTATGGAAACAACTAGTTTCTGCAAAACTATGAAGTATATAAGCCATACATTTCACATTTCCTTGCAATGAAACAACCCCACCACCAACATCTATGTCTCTCAGACCATATCTAGACCACAGACTTACCCAGCAGTAGCACCTTCAAATCTCTGTGACACCGAGGGCAGGCTAATTAGTACTGCTGGGAATCCGTGCCAATTAGTCTGCTGTCTGTGATGCATAGATTCAGCTTCACTGTTTCTGGTCCAGGCATTAGTGCACGCAGAGCCATATGGCTTGTTTAGGGACACTTCTGCTAATCATGGTGGATCTGCAGCCTAGACATGACCTCAGAATTAATGATAGTTAAATTTAGAACAAATAAACTTATAGGAACATAAGACTGGAAGGAATTTCCTGAATCTGAGTCTGGTTCCCTGATATCACGGGAAACTACATTGTAAAATCTCTTTCATTAACAGATCAACCTTCATCTTAAAACCAGATTTTTTTGTACCCATTGCTTATATAGCAAGGCTATTTCAGGGCTACTTTTTTCTGTACCCTATAGTGAGACCATGAAACTCTCTACTGAAGCAACTCATAGAGTCACATGAGTGACTTCATTGGTACCCAAGAGTTAAATCTGATGCACACGATTAGTCCATGGGCCACATCTGGTACATAGGGCCATGTCATCTAGCCCATGGGGCTCCGCACAGGTCCAGAAATGTGGTGGTGGGAGAAGCAGCAGCAGTATTAAGTAATTAATGTTACCACTGCTCCCCCAATACCAAATTTCTGGATCTGTAGGGAGCCCTACAGGATATATCCTTGTCACCCTTGCTCTAGCTGGATTTTTAAAAAGCTGGTTACTTTTATGACTATTAATATGCAAGCTAAGACAAAGGAGATCAACTTTTACACTTCAGTAAGTCAGCAATACAGTGCAGGGAGAAGGAAATGAAATTCACTGTCTATAAGAATATACAGTTAATTATTACTAGGTAGGGATGGGATGTCTCAACTTTTGTTAAAACATCATTGGTCCCTGGCAGAAGAAGTTCACTGAACAGACTGGGACAATGATCATATAAGGTACAATAACTTCCTGTGGTACAAAGGGGCTGTAAAGCTACCCTGTTGGAAGCTTGCTGGCTGACACAAAGACAATATTGTCATCTCCTAGCATCTTTTCAGTTTCATCCATTCTGTGGCAAAGAAACATGTCAAAGGCATGCTAAAATTGAGGGAGAGTGACTGGACCACTTTGAGCACTGTTCATCATGAGTGCTGCAGCAATGCTTAAAACAGCTGATGACGCTGCAGTAAGGTAGGGTAGACACAAGGATATTCTTATTTAAGACAGGGTTGTACTGGCTCCTGGTTGGCCAACATAGGGGGTATGCAGAGTTGCCTTCAAGCACAGTTCAGCATATCCCCAAAAAATGGTCCTTTAAAAAGGATTTTGTGGTTAATCTCTGCTCCCATCTTCATGTGTGAATAAAATGTAATCAAGATATAAAGGGTTAAAAAATGCAACACAGGAGAAAATGATTAATACTTCTATTTCAAGTGGTTAGCTGCCACTCTGGGTGTCTTGAAGTAGATCGATACATCTCTGAACACCTGCCAATTACTTTTCCTTCAGAAAATCTCAATACTAAAATAAAATAACATTAAGCTTGGCCAGGAGGGTTTGTAATAACTCACCTCTACTCTTTAATAAAATCCTGATGTCTCCCTTTGAGGAAAATCACAATTTTATAGCAAGAGAACCTGTAAATTAAGTTTTTAAAACCTGAGGTAAAATTCCAAGCGGTTTCTTTCCTTTCTTATGTAAGACCCCAGTGGAACAGAGAGGTTAAAGTGGCAACTTCTGTTTTAAGCAAGAGACTTGACACTTACTTCTCCTTTTATTTTGTGGTTAGAAAGAACCAGGTTCTGAAGCCATTTCTTAGTTTTCACTCAGTTTTCATGTGGTCAGGATTCTTATTGACTTCATCTGAATAAGGTAAGATTTCAAGATCAGGCTTTACATTTTCAAGGCCCTTTTCAACTGTTTAGGCTCCAGTCTTGCAATGACTAATTGTAATGCCCTGTGGTGGCTCTTAAGTCCATAGAACTACACAGGAGGGTAAAGTACATAAACAGTTATTGCAGGATTGTGGTCTCCTGTTGTTCCCTCCAGCATCATAATTTATAGTGTAGTAATTGTCCACCATTTCAAATAGTAGACTAAAATCATTTATTAAATGTGGTTGAGTACCACAAAGGTTAATTTTATGTGATTCTTGTTATTTGTGACATTTTGCTGGATGTTATATTTAGTATAGTATAGTATAGTGTGTTGCTTTTGCTCCTACAGTTATTGCAAGTCTTATGATATATCATATTTTTCTTAAAGCCCACCTCACAAGGGTGACCATGGGCTGAATGCCAGCACCTTGGTATGCCTTGGTAGATCACTAGAGTGCATTTGGCTCACTGGCCTAGGGGCTTGGCTTGTTTGTCCAGGGTGTGATTCTTGCTTAGGGTGTGAGAGGTCCTGGGTAAGCCCATTTTTTTCAACATTGAGAAATGCAAAATATTCCACCTGGGGATGAGCAACCCCCAACACACCTGCAGGCTTGGTGGCACCAAACTTAATAGTACCATGAATGAAAGGGACATGGGGGTAATGATAGACCACAGTATGAATATGAGCTGGCAGTGTGATGCTGTAGCCAGTAGGGCAAATAATACTCTGGCATACATCTCCAGAAAAGCCAAGGAGGTGATTCTTTTGCTCTACTCAGCACTGGTGACACCACAGCTGGAGTACTGCATCCAGTTCTGGGCATAACACTTTAACAAAGATGTGGACAAGCTTGAAGAGCCACCTGTATGATCAGAGTCTTAAAAGGAAAGCCATATGAGGAAAGGCTGAGGGATCTGTGACTCTTCAGCCTGGAGAAAAGAAGGCTGAGAGGGGACCTGGTAGCAGCTTACTGCTATGCTAGGGGAGTATATGAAGAACTTGGTAAGCAACTGTTCACCAGGGTACCCAAGGGAAAAACCAGAAGTAATGGCCACCAACTCCTAGAGGATCAATTCAGTCTCAACGTTAGGAAAAACTTCCTCACAGTCAGGGTGTCCAGACTGTGGAATAAGCTCCCTCCAGAGGTGGTACAATCCGTAGGGGTGTGTGAAGTGGGCCTTTTTCAATTTGGATTTGCCCCAAATTAGGGGCAGTGATTCAATTTGTAAATTTGGATCACTGTCTCTGATTTGGTTCAGCCAAATCCGAACCTGAAGATTTGGTGCTGATTCAGAGAATCAGCTATTCGGCCATAGACGCAGCTTTAAACATTTTTTATACATAACTTGAGGTACCAGGCATGGCTTATGAATGCTGCAATGGGAGGGCGGATGGAGCATCCCACAGGAGTGCAGGGGGGCCCCCCCACATGCTTGGCGGTGAACCCGGAAGTAGACCGGAAGTACTTCCAGTCCACTTATGGGTCCACCGGACAGTACGCTGCCCCCCACATGCCCTCCTGGCTTGGCGATCGGCCATGGAGGACACCAGGTTCCCCATCCAGACTCAGGAGGCACCAGTCACTGAGCCAGGAGGGCATGGGGGGAGCCCCCAGCATGTTCCCCCGTGGACCCAGAAGTGGACTGGAAGTGCTTCTGGTCCACTCCTGGGTCTGCTGCCGAGTGCACTGGGAAGCCCCCCACACTTCTGTGGGATTCTCCATCTGCCCCAGCATCACAGCATTCATGAGCCCCTGCTACCTAGAGGTATGTAGGAAAAACATTTAAAGCAGTGTCTATGTCCAAATCTCCAAATCTTTCTGAATCTTTCTGAAATGATTCAGAGGGTTCTGATTTGATTTGGAGAGATTAAAGGGTCTTCTGATTCAATTCGGATTCAGATATTTGATGACCAAATCAGGCCAAATCAAATCAGGGACCAAAGATTCGCACAGCTTAGCAATCACCTACCCTGGCAATCTTCAAGAGGAGACTAGACAGTGACCTTCCTGAGGTCACCTGACCTCCAGTTATCTTTCCTGCTTGGTGCAGGGGGCTGGACCCAATGATCTTCCAAGGTCCCTTCCAACCTTACAATTTATGAATCTATGAATCTGTGAATTTTATCATATGATTATATGAACTATTTAAGTGGGATTCTAATCCTTGTAGATTGTAGAGGAACCCTTGAAAATGTAAACCATCCAGACCATGACAACTAGACACAAATTATAGATCTCTCTCATGGAATCGTAGGGTTAGAAGGATTCTTGAGGTTTATCCAGTCCAAATCTCTGCACAAACACAGATTTGTTATTTGTAAACCATTAAAGAAATAAATAAGGTTAATTGCTTTTTTTCAAAACACAACTTCCTTGTTACATTGCCCAACAGTTCTTATGCCTTTATGCCATCTTTCAAATATTTAAAAACTGCTATTGTTCTCCCCCTTTAATCTTATTTTGTACAAACTAAATATACAAATCTTGTATTCCACCATCTTTATAATATTTGTCAATTGCCTCTGAATACCCCACCTCCATCATCATATTCCCCCTGCCTCCCCACCACCTCTTTTTTGGTGGTGTCCTCTTTTTTGGACCTGGAAATATGGTAACCCAATTTTTTTTTGGTCACTTTCAGTGGCCAGATTGGCCAAAAATTGTCACTTCTGCCTGCACCCATAATGTTTATGTGTATATATTGTGACTTTTAACAGTTTTCTTTGTCAGGTTTTCATTTATTGTTTGTTATTGTATTTATTATTATAGTAAAAAGGTACCTTTGGACTTTTTAAAATTCATTATTATTCACTGATGCCAGGTATCCCACACTAGGTGCTGCCGGTTCATATATAATGTGGCAGGCTTGCCAGTGGCAGCCTGGCACGCCGGCTTTGGAAAAGTTTGAAATGATTGGTGGGGTATTTCCCTTTTCCCCATCAATCAGGTGAAGGCAGGGGAGAGGCTAGTGCCACCCCTACTCCGGGGTGAGGCAAAGAATTGGACCTGAGAGGGGACTAACATCCCCCTCTCTCTGATTGGTCTCTCTTCAATCCAGGGGTGGAGCCCCTCAAGGGAATAAAAAGGCAGCATGCCCAGCACACTGGTGGCTGCATCAAGGGGTGAAGAAGAGGGTAAGGAAGAGCTGGCATATCTGGCCATTAGGGCAAAGCTGTTGCCCTGGAAGAGCCCAAAGACTCTTCATTAGATGGGGAGTAGCAAGCAGCCATGTCCCACAGCCCCGCCCAAATGAGTGCAACATCGGTACATGGTCAGTGCACAGAGGGTCTGAGAAGAACCAAGACCCTGAGAACTGCACAAGGTGGATTGGGTCTCCAACCCCTGGTACAAGGCCAGGCAGTTAGTGCACAGGCAGTGCATGAAGGGTCTGAGACCCTGGAAGCTGCACGAGGTGGCTTGGGTCTCCAACCCCCAGCACAGGCTGGGTACATGGTGCACAGCCGGTGCTCAGAGGGTCCAGGAGCAGACTGAGACCCTGGCACTGCACCAGGTGGCTTGGGTCTCCAACCCCTGACACAAAGCAGGGCCAACGGTGCATGGAGCAGTGCTCAGGGCCCCGAGCAGGCCGGACGCTGGGAGATCCCCAAAGCAGCTGAGGCCCCCCTGACAAGGGGAGATATGCCTCACCCTGGAAGATGAAGACAGCCTCACCAGGACCTTGGAGGAGTTGTGAGTTGCCTGGGGGGGGTGGGGGAGGATTCCCACAGGGGAGGAGGGTCTTCCCTCTGTGATGAGTAGTTGGGATATTCCAGTTGGTTAAAGGGGCAGCTAGGGTATCCTGGGCTGCCCGCTCCCCTCCTCTCATCTAGGGCCACTCCTTTTCCTGGGGTGTTGCTATTGTTTATTTATTTCCCTCTGGGCCCTGGGCCTCATATTTTGTGAACTCTTCACCTTACGTTTGGTAGATTCGTATTTCATTATAAGTATAAGATTGCATGACGTTTACTGAGACCTTTGCTTCCCGGATCCCTCACCTGTATCCAGGGTATTTGCATAGAGTTGTGTATATATATTGCACAAAGTTCCCATGTCTTTTATATATGTGTTCCATTTTTAACTCTTCTTATATATTAATAAATTTGTATATAGTTAAGTCTTAAGATGTGTCCTGGCTTCACTCTATAGGGGAAGGCGGAAACTCCATGTAGTAAGTAGTTTCACTCCACAGCGTACCTGCCCAGCTAATGTTCCCTTCAACTGAAGAGCGGAGTACATAATTGGGTACCACCCAGGCTACATAATATAAATGTGTGTGTGTAGTGAAACCAGAGGTATTGTGCTTTTGGTACTGAATAATCCTTATAGCCACAGCCCAAAACTCAAGAGTTGTAGATGCATAGAGATCCATCCTCCTATGTTACAGCCCCAGTAGCTGAGTGGTTCAGAAACTTGCCTGGAAACAGAAGAGCCAGATTCTAGGCCCCCATGCCGAGGAGGTATTTTAACCTGCATCTCGGACAGCCTAGCACAGCAACCTTTCCTATTCTTTGCTAACAAAAATTTGCAAAAAATCGTATTTAGATGAGTAAAAATAAACAGAAGTTACGGTGAGGATTGCATATCTTTAAGGGTTAGACTGCCACTCAGCTCCTCTCCAAGTTATCACTGTTACACTGACCTAGAGAAGGGTGGATTTTGAGAGAGAGCTGAAAAATAAGTCCCATGGCTGTCTCGGTGCTGTTGACATGAATAAAAAACGCTTTTTGTCAAATGACTCCTGACTTGGTGAAGTGAACCCACAACATGATCCAGCAACAATCTCACATGCTTTAAGCCTTTCAGAATCTCTTCTCTCCCTTTTTGCAGCCCTGTCATCCTTAGTATAACATTTCATCTCACACTGTATTTTCACTTACCTCTCAAAAAGCCCACAAAGTATTCTCATATCTCACTTCATTGCTAACAAGCCCCATGAGAAGTGATACCCCTGTACCTCGCTGAAATCACTCTTAGGACTCAGCATTGAAATGAGGCAGATGTCATCCTTGACGGTACAAACACACTTCTTTCCTCTGATCACATTCATGGAAGGGTTCTGATGGACCCTTAGACCACAATCACAGCTCAGTCACACTTCTCAAAATAATCCCTAGATTCATCTCACAATCACAGCTCTGCCAAGTGGCTGCAGCTAATACTTCTGCCTTCTCTGTATGTGGCAGAGTGAATACAGCTTGAACTATATTCAGATAATTATATGCAGGTTATCAGCAGCTCTGGGGGGACAAAGATAAAGTTGTACTGGCATTTACCAATGAAGAATTCTTGTTGCATGGTGAAAGTTTTGCTGATATAAAGCTGGAAACAATGGCAGAGTCATGGCCTATGCCAGGCACCATATCCATCTGCTCCTAGTATAAAAATAAGAAGTTGGCTTTTCAAGAGAAGGGTACGGGGGGGTCAGCGATTATTGGGAGCATGATGGAGCAGAGTTCCACTATGCCCAGTCTCTCGCTGATCTTATGACCCCTAAGTGTGCTTAAATTAGAGCTTCCTATACACAAGCCCAGCTTGAACCAAACCACAGAGTCCTGAATCAGGCAGAAGGCACTAACTACCTGCCACTGCCGTACTCTACTATCTCTAAAATATTTTAAGCATTACTTTTGCAAGACATTTTGAGTGAGCATCTCATGAACTTAAGCTAAGAAGCATTCGTCACAGTCAATTTTAGAAACTCAGAGTATAGAATGCTATGCATTTTGTAAGCTATGCATTAACAGTGGTCACTGGAGTCCTTGTCATTTAACTGTATCTGTTGAATGCCATATAACATATGCCTTCTTCAACTACAGAAAATTGCTGAAGAATTTGTGAATGTGCCATTTCCAGTGGTGAACTACTCCAATGAAGAGGAAGTCAAAAATTGTCCTGTCATTTTTCAGTGTTTTTCATCACAAGGATAGAATGTCAAGCTTTCAGAATATACAGGCTTGCTAGATGAAAGAGCTGAATTGATTTCCAACTTTCAAAAAAGTGTTTGGAGCAAGAATGGATTGAATTTGTCAAACTTGGTAGCTCTCAGTGTTGACAATGAAAATGTCAGGTGTAACAGAACAAGTCAAACTGCTCAAATAATGCTTGCATGAATGTAATAAGAGCAAAAAGATTTTTTTTTATGACACACAGCTCTCTGAGGCAGAACTGCCATGACAGAGACACGCATGCTGGTAAATGTCTAGGCTGTGAGGCAGAAGCAATTGTAAACATGATTGCAAGTCATGGTCCTAGTTCTATCTGTGCCATAAAGCCTTCAAGGATGTTTGTGATTTTGTAAATATCAATTATACCTCTCTGCCCACGGGTTCAAGAACTTAATGGCTCACTCTGCTGTCAATAATTGAACCAGACCTCCTGATTTGGTCAGCTTTGAAATATCATTTCTTATCCTCTGAAGGAATGCCACATATGTTGCAACAGTTCTGTTAAGCACTGGGATGTATTTTGTCTTCTTTGAGACTTATTCTTCTTATTCAAAAAGTCAGTACTGTTTTCAAAGGCCAAACTGATGTCATCACAGTTCGTGCAAAAGATTACATCAATAAGGACTAAGAAGAATGGAATTAGGAATTTCTACATGAAGGCTAAACGATTTGATGTAGTCAACCAATGGGTAGAGAAGTCAACAAAACTATAGAATTCTACACTATAGCTATTTAGCTACCATTATATATGGTTTATCTTGTACCAAACATTTTAAAGGAAAGACAGTACATGAACAAAATAATATATCCAAAAGAAACTGCAAATCACACTCACGATTTTATGCTGTAGAGATCATTAACCTTCAACTTCGATGCAAAAAATGTCCATTCATAGCATCTGACAAATCAAGATGTCACCTATGAAGCTCATACCTCTCTGAATGAGTCCACCCTATTCAGCTTTCCCCAAAAATCATTATTAATACAATTCTTTTGAATATTTTTTATAACAAGGAGTTTTTACAAACTCACCTATGTCTTTATAACATTTTAGAGGGAAAAAAAACTTAAAAAAACATTAATGGTATCTGGAGAGTAACAGACTATAGATTTGTTTTTAGCTTCTTCATTGATTTAAAAGGTTACAGTTTGAACCTAATTAAATAAATCCACATAAAATTTCCTAATAAGACAACAGGCACAAAAAAAGGAAAAGGAAGCAGATGAAATATAGGGAGTACAGTAAGAGACCAATATGGCTGCATTGGGAGCTTATTAATAACATGAAACTCAAAAAGGAATTGTACAAACAGTGGAAGCAAAGACACAATACTAAGAATGGATAAAAAGAAATAGCACAAGTCAGTAGGGATACAATCAGAAAGAGTAACAGGAGTTCCAGCTAGCAAGACACAAAAAAGCAAAAAAGTTCTCTGAACATATCAGAAACGGAAAATAACAAAAAATAGAGGAAGGAGAGCAAAAAATGAATGAAATCTGAAGTATTTTAACAAGGGTGTAGGAGGACAGGCCAGAACAAGGAATAACAAATTAAAGAATATTTAGATAAATTAGTTGTATTCAAGTTAGCAGACCTGACAAAATAGACCCTGGAAAATCTAAGGAACTGGACAAAACAGTCTTTCTACTATTAATGATTACAGTCAAGAACTGATGGGGAACAAGGAACTCCCAGGTTTGCAGATGGGTAAACATAGTACCTATATTTGAAAAAAAAAGGTGTGGGGAGGAGAAGGAACTGTGGATTTATAGACCATATAGCCTAACTGTGATGCCTGGAAAGATACTAACATGAGTTATTAAGCAACCAATTTACCAACACTTTAGGTAAGGAAAAAAACCCAACACCCTGTATTTGTCAGGAATAAATTGTATCAAGCTAACATTTTTTTCTTTGAGGGAACGTGGCCTAGTGCATAAGGGAGAAGCAGTAGGTATGATGTATCTTGTCATCAGTGAATTAGGGAAACATGGTCTAGATAAAACCACTATAATGTCAGTGCACACTGAATGAAAAACTGTACTCAAAGAGCGTGTCTACACATGCAATTAATGTACCTTAAGGTTACTCCACATTAAAATAAGATGCAGTAAACTGTGCCTAGTAATGTGTCTACACCTGCGCGTGCATCAGAAGCAAACTTGCTCCTAATGGGAGCAGATAAGTCCAGGGCTGCTCCTCCCCCTCTGGCCTGCTCTGCCACTCAGCAGCATCCAGGAGGAGCTCCAGGA
>NW_017729007.1:8169950-8174848 GCF_001723915.1 Gavialis gangeticus | reverse complement strand
ACATTAAAATAAGATGCAGTAAACTGTGCCTAGTAATGTGTCTACACCTGCGCGTGCATCAGAAGCAAACTTGCTCCTAATGGGAGCAGATAAGTCCAGGGCTGCTCCTCCCCCTCTGGCCTGCTCTGCCACTCAGCAGCATCCAGGAGGACCTCCAGGATCCCCTGGTGCCAGCCCTCGCCTGGCAGGGAATCAGGAGCTCCGGAGAGCCAGGGGGAGCAGTCCTGGAGCAGGAAAGACAGCTCCTAGCCATGTAGAGCTCAGATCACAGCCGAGCTTGGTGGTGCTTGTTTGAGGCGATACCCTGTGGCTGAGCAGCAACAGTACCCTAAGCTCTCCCCTCACTTTTCTTGCTGAGGGGATGGGGGAGCTCTCTGTCCCTTCAGCACCAGGCCAAGGACAGAGAGCTTCCCTGTCTTATCAATCTTGCCACTGCCTATGCAGCACATGCCCCATTCTGCTTCTGCTCCCTGCCCATGCCTGGGGGAAGCCAACAGCTGAGCAATGCTGGGACCAGTGGGAAGACACAACGGAGGGGCTAAGAGGGAGGAGATGCATGACATCTGTCCTGGGATCAGTGCTGGTTACCCCTTATGTCTCCCCACAGTCCCGGCACTGGTCAGCTTCTGGCTCAACCCAAGCATGGGCAGGGAGCAGGAGCCAACTGGGGCAAGCACAACACTGGCAAACAGCAGGGTTGAGGAAACAGGGAATTTCTCTGTCCCCAGCCTGGTGCTACAGGGACAGAGATCAGCACTGAAACTGAGGACAAAGAGCTCCTCTGTCCCCTCAGCAAGCAAAGCGAGGGGAGAGCACAGGAAGCTGTTGCCATTCAGCTGTGGGGTACCGCACCAAGCTAACAGCACCGAGCTGGGTTGTGATCCAAGGCTCTGCAATGGAACCATAGAGAGTTCCTCCCCCCCACACACACACACATACACATCCTCTATGGCCTCCTGCTGCCTAGGCTCACCTGGAGCAATTTGCTCCTGGTCAGTGTGTACATGGGCCATTAATTTAGTACCTGTGGGCTCCTATACACATGTGGGGAGCCTGCTCAATTAACTGAGTCTGCTGGAGCATGGAAATTGATGCACTTTGACAGCTTTGTACATCATGTGTATCAATGTAGCCACACATCTCCATGATGACAAAATGGCAGTGGGGCACTTTGAAATAAAACATGTCCAATGAGCTTTAGTTCAGAGCCTCCAGCCATCATTTTTTCAGCGCAGGGATGCATAGCAAAGCTGATACACATGATGCGTGGATGTATTTAATTAGTGTGGCTCGCTAATTAAAGTGCCAGGCCCCACATCTGGGAGTACATGTAAAAATGCTATGTATGTCTTGCTACTAGAAAACAGTGCATTATCCTAATTTACTGTGCAGTAAGTTCCACGTACATGTAGCTGCTAACATTTTATTGTACATTAAATTAGTCTACTGCACAGCAAAGTGTGTCACGTAGATGTGCCCAATGAGTAGTTATATCAGTGGTTTGTTATCAAACTAGGGGGAGGGGGGTGCCACTTCCAAGTAATCTCCTCCAGGATTATGTCCTTGGGTTTAGTTGTACTTCATATTTTCATTAATTATTCAGTTTGGAAAAACTAGGTAAGCAGCAGTCTGGGGGAAACAGAGGACTCAAAACTGAATATAAGTCAACAATTTGATAGTATGGTAAAAAATAGTAACATTTTATTCTAGGATGTGCTATCCATGTGTAAGATGGATGCATTTACATGAGATGTTTACTGTGCAGTTGACTAATTAGTTGCTCAGTAAACATTTCAGTGTCTACACATGAGCCCCTATTAGGCTGGAGAAAGCTAATTTACTCACAGCAGGCTAGTACTTGTTTACATACAAGTACATACAAGTACTAGCCTGCTGCAGAGTAAAAAAACTCCACAGCAGTGTATGTGTAGACACTGTGCTACTGGCTAGGGCATAAGAGTGCTTCAGTGCAGGGGCTGCCTGCCAGCTAACCCCACACTGAAGTTCCCTTATGCCCTAGCCAGCCTCTCTGCAGCACATTGAGCTGGAGGGAGCAGTCCCAGTCTACCAGCTGACCTCCAGGCCCCCTGGCAGCTGGGGATGCTCTGCCTGGGCTCCAAGTGCTGCACCTAAATAAACTGCAGAGCTTACTGGTCCAGAGTCAATTGCATGCACATTCAAACAGTGTGCCCGGGAGCAATTAATTCTGAGGCAATAAGTTCCACAGTTAATCCAGGCGCCATAATTGCATGTGTAGATGCACCCAGTAAGTAATTATTTTCATTACTTGGCTAGGGCAAAGCTTCAGCTGGGTACAGTTAAGGCCAAGTCACATCCTCTTCCTCCTGCATGGCCAGTTCCAGGTCAGGCCATTCCCCCTCTCCAACATGGAACCAAGTCATGAACCTTCCCCCACCCCCATAGGCCAAGCCATGCCCTGTTTCCCCCACAGAGCTAGGCCATGCCCCCTTCCCCTGCTGAGCTGGGGTGCAACTAGGCTACCCCCCAACATATGGCTAAATAATGCCTGGCATGCCCATGCTGGTGCCAGATTGGGACCACCAGCAGAACCTGGCCCATGAATGAATGGGGCACTGACCATCTGGCCCATCAAGGAAAAAGGTTTAGCACCAGTGATCTAAATGATTTTTAGCTGTTCATTCTAACTTGACATTTCTGTGATATCTTTATTCTGTTAATATCAACTTCTTGCTCATACATCTGTATTTATCACTTCTAGGGCCAACTGCAGATTCTGGAATACAACTTTATTATTTCTGTTATTGTAACACTATACATAGTTTATTGTATATAATATTAGAATAATATAGTTGAATATTAGCTACTGTAATCTTTGGTTTTGTATATTGGCAGGTATTGGCACCACCTGCAGGTGATACTACTGTATGTTACAATCTTGAAAACTATTATCTAAAAGATTACCCACTAAAAGCCTCTTTTTAAAGAGCATTTATTAAGGAATATGAAAATACTCCTCTTGTAGGATCTCAAAGAGAAGAGCTATATAGCATTTGGTTTGTCATGGCCCCAAAAGGCTCAGCCAGGAGTCTTGTTTCCATTTCCTTTTCTTTTCTGAAAAGAAAACTTTTCTGCCACAAGAGCTATAACAGCTTCCCCAATTGGCAGTGTTATCAGAAGAAGCCCCTTCTGTCAACAGAGCTCCATCCACAGCAGGGGAGGAAAAAAAATGTTACTGTACATTGCTGGACACTCAATATTGACTATATGGTATGATCTTTTTGCACTCTTCTTGCACATCTGCACAAGACATTTACTGTGCGGTAAACTAATTAGCTTCACAGTAAATGTTGCATGGCTACACATACACATATACCCTATTAGGCTGGAGTAAACTAATTCACTCCACAGCAGGATAGTACTTGTAAACACAAGTACTATCCTGCTGCAGAGTTTTTTACTCTGCAGCAGCATACCCTGAACTGGAGCATTCTTGTGCCCCAACCAGCCCCTCAGCAACAAATTGAGCTGGGAGGAATAGCCCTGAGCTCACAGTCTGAACTCTAGAGCCCCTGCCAGCTGGGGCTGCTCCGACTGAGCTCAAAATGTTGCAGTCCTGGGAGCACATGAAGATGAGGCACCCAGGAGCAATAAACTCTGATACCATATGCTCAGGAGTTTATTGCTTCACATTAACTGCATGTATAGACATGCCTCTAGATGACAAAGCTAAGCTAGTAAAACTCTATAATGTAAATGAGGACTACATGAAGGCCTAGCCTCATAAATGATTGCCTGATGCAAGCTATATAAAAATGTAGTATGCACAAATATAATGGGATTATTATTATAGATTATTGCAGGTTACTAACAGAAGCCATTTGAGTAGAAGAATGTTGTAATTAATTAGATATGTAGCAATGTATAAGTGGTATCGTCTCTATGATGCCCTCAGTTGGTGTTGTGAGTATCTCCACACTCCCTGGGTCAGGCACCCCAACTTGACTGCCATGATTTGATGGAAACATCATTGAAGGAGAGGTTTAGCAGTATTTCCACTCTGTCCCAGAGGAGGTAATACTCACTGAACCGGTGTAACTGGTTCTGGGGCTCTGCCTGCCCTACACCCCAGTCCACTCACCAACTGTGAGGGCCATCATGCTGCCATTCCCAATTACTGGCCCCAGCCTCTTAGGCCCTCCCATCAGGCTTCAACCCTGTCGGCCTCAGTGGGAAGTGCAGGCTTGTAGTTGCAGCCTGTCACTCATCCCTATTCTTTGGCCCTGCTCCACCTCTTTCATAGATTTCATAGATTTCATAGGCATTAGGGCTGGAAGGGACCTTGGAAGATCACTGAGTCAAGGCCCCTACCCCAGGGGCAGGAAATCAGCAAGGGTCATAGGATCCCTGAGCTTGTCAAAGTCAGCTTTCCTGCAGTCAAGGACTTCTGTATTGCTGACTGACTTGCCAGCTTTACGGTGGATGCCGAAGGTGATCAGCTCATGGTCACTGTCACCAAGCTTCCCTTCAATCATTAGGATGCTGATTAGGTTGTCACCTGTTGCCAGTACCAAGTTGAGCAGTGCTTTACCTCTCATCAGCCCGTAGACTTCTTGCATCAGATAGAGCTCATCCATGCATGAAAGAAAGCTTTGTGACCACTTGGATTTGACCAGATGTTCTTCCCACAAGATGTCTGGGTAGTTGAAGTCTCCCATGACAATCAAGCACCAGGAGCATGCAGCCTCAGCCAATTCCCTGGCAAACTCCTGATCAAGCTCTTGATCCTGGGTAGGAGGTCTGTAGTAGACTCCCACCATTGTGTCCCCTGTGCCATGTTCCCCATGGATTTTAACTGAGAGGGTCTCCAGTCATCCACTTTGGATGCCAATGCTGGCTTGCAGGGACAGATATCTTTC
>NW_017729007.1:8154660-8164950 GCF_001723915.1 Gavialis gangeticus | reverse complement strand
ACAACTGTTTTTCTTGGTCAGAGGTTCCAAGACCCAAATCTCTTTCCTTGACATAGAGTGCTATACCCCTGCTCCTTTTGTCCACTTGATCTCTCCTGTATAGGGTATTGCTGTCTATACTTGTGGCCCAGTCATGGGTGGAGCCCTACCAGGTCTCCATTATCCCTATGACATCATAATTATTTGTGTTAACCAGGAGGACAAGTTCCTCCTATTTATTCCCCAGGCTCCTGGCATTTGTTTACAGGTATGCAAGTGTCCCTTTGGGGGCCCTTGCCTTGTCTACAGATTGTTCCAGGGCTGGGGCGGGCTGGGGTTCCTTAAGTGCCTTGGCCTGCTGGCTTTGCACGGGTTGCTCAGTGGGCCAGCAGCGGCAGTAATCCCCCCACCCTCCGGCAGGCTTAGTTTAAAGCCCGGCGGAGCAAGTCAGCCAGTCTGGCTGAGAAGAGCCTGCTCCCCAGTGGAGAGAGGTGGAGACCATCCCTTCCCAGAAGCTCACTGCCTTTCTCACCAAAGAGAGGACTGTGGTCATGGAAGCCAAAGCCTTCCCAATTACACCAGCACTCCAGTCTTTGGTTTACCACCTCGATCCCACCTCAGCCCATAACCCAAAACTGGGAGGATCAAGGAGAACACCACCTGTGTCCCCAACCCCTTAAGGTCCTCTCCCAAATCCCTGTAACGCTTCATGACCCAGCTGCGAATCCTCTGAACCATGTCATTTGTGCCCACATGGATAAAAAGCATAGGGTAGTGGTCTGTGGGCCGGAGGAGCTTAGGGATCTTCTCCACAATGTCTCGGATACAGGCCCCTGGGAAGCAGCAGACTTCCCAGGCTAAGGGGTCAGGGTGGCAGATTGCCCCCTCAGTCCCCCTCACGATGGAGTCTCAGATGAAGCCCCCCTCAGGATGGAGTCTCCCATGACAAACACTTTGTGTTTTGTCTTAGGGAGAGCAGGGGCACTATCTACAGTTGAGCCTGTGTTGCCTGCTGGAGCTGGCAGCTTAGCAAGCTCTGCTGGGGCTGCAAGAGGTCCATACCTGTTAAAAAGCTCCAACGGTGCTGGGACCTTGGTGCAGCAGGCCTTGGGGTCCCTGACCCCTTGGTCCGACCCCCTGGCTGAACAGAATGGGAGGTCCCCGAGTCCTCCCTTTTCCTGGAAGGTGACCGTGGTCTGCCCTCCACCTCCAGGGGGAGAAGGGCCTGGCAGTAGGAGACTATCTCCTGCTCACCATCCCTGATGGCACGCAGTCTCTGGAATGTGGCCTAGAGCTCCTCCAGGTGGCACACCAGAGACCACAAAGGGGAGCAGACCTCACAAGGGGAGGTTGCCATGCTCTCAGACCCCAGAACCTGAAAAAGTGTCAGGCAGCCCCTGCAGCCAAGAGCCAGAGGCTTTATCTGTGTGGAGCCCAGAACCATGGGCTCTGTCTAGGTAGAGACCTCTGAGGCACCAGAGGGGGAGGCTGCAGACTCCGAGGGGACCCTCAGGGTGCAGCATGTGCCCATCTGCATGGTGCCACTGGTAGGCTGGCTACGGCTAAGACTGCCTTCCCTAGGGTGCACTGGCAGGGCCTCAGGCCCTCCCGCTAACCCATCTGTGCAAACTCCCACGCTAACTCCTGCACCAGGCCCAGAAGCACGCCTGTTTGCACAGCCTGTTCACAAGGCTCCGGTCGCATGGCTCCCTGGAGTGCTGGGTGAAGTAGGAGCCGGGGAGGAGCGAGCCTTTCCTCGGCTCCACTCAGCTGCCCTGCAGCTGGGCTTTGTCCCTCCCACCATGGGCCCCACTTACCTCCGGCACTGCTGGGGGTCGGTGGGGTGCTCCGTGGTTGCTGTGGGTTGCTGGGGGGGTCTCAGGGCACGGGGATGTGATGGACTTGCACCCATGTGTCTCACACTGCTCCCAGGGCCAAACTTAGGTATTTTTCTGGTTGGTGGGCCCTTTTAAACTCCACGCATGCGCAGTGGGCCTGGTGCCGGCACGGTGCTACTTCCTGTCAAGGGAGGCCATACCAGGGAGTTTGGGGGACCCTGACCTACTGGAGAGGGACTGTCAAGTACCCTGTCCCCCCTCTTCTCTCTCCCTGGGGGGCTGGGCCAAGTAGGAGCTGTGGCAGGGCAAGGCCCTTTGCCAGGCCTGGAACTGCCATGCCCTCTGTGGGTTTAAGGATGGCCATAGCAATTAAGAGCTCCCAGAGCAGTGACAGAACCCAAAAACCCTTCTCAGGGAGCTCCACATGGGGACCCCCTTCTGGCTCCCTTACATTGCTTCCGCTCACCTCTGGTGGTCAGCGTCATGGGGAACCCATGCTGGAAGGAATGCACCCCAGCAAGCTTGGCATATCACCTCATTCATTTCCCACACACCCAGCTTCTGCCAGGGTTTTTAAATCTCCCACAGTGGGAGTCACAGCTGATGTTATCAGCTGGCCACTGCCCAGTCTGACTGAGAGACGTTTGAAAAGCCAGCACAGTACTGGCTCACGCAGCTCCAGCCCTGGCTCCGGCTCCCTCCTGGGTAAGTTCTCTGTGGTGCTGGGGTCCCTGGGTCTGTCTTTGGGAGCATCAGGGTCTGTTCCTAGTGCCTCCGATCCCTATGAGCAGGCCCAGCCTCTTCAAAAAACATTAAGAAAAGTGATAATTTCTAGGACAATTAGTTAGGTTTAAAGGACTATTTTAAAGAATTGCTTAAGTTTAAAAATATATATTTTGAACCCGAAAGATTTTTACCTATACTATGAAACAGTTCGGACTTATTTGAACTTATGTTAAATCCTAGTGCAACTAACAGAAGGTAGACTAAAAACAAGAGTGTTAAAGGTCTAACAATGTTTCCAGAGTTCCCTTCACAAGGACAAAAACCATTATCACTTTGTTTGCATTAATAGATTGCTTATTAATGATCTGAAGGTGTTTTCAGGTCTATTCTATGAAGATCTTAAACTATTCATGGGGTGACAGCAGTCATGCACCTCCAATGGGTCTATGAAAGGCAAAGAGTATAAATTTCTCTGAATGAAGCAATAAGCAATATTCTGCACCTATGTGTCAGTGTCAGTGGCACTTCTTTCCCTAACATCTCATCCTTTTCATCTCATCTATTTCAAGTAAGAAGACAGAAACAAAGAAGCCACCCTGCAGCATCAAGAAACAACTTTCCTGTACTGAGATATCTTTGCAGCACAATGACATCACCAAAATATCAACACCATGGGTGAGAAACCAAATCACAGCCAATGAATTAGATTTCTTTTTTTCATGTATAATTTAATGAGATATTGAAATGCTATTGTAGTTTAAGATTGCAATAGATTTTCCAATTACATACCAAAACGTTTTAAATGATAAGTTCTTGGAGAGGAAAAATTTAATAACATTGACAAAGAGCGAGAAATACCAGATTTAATTTGAATTTAAGATTCTTAATATTCATTAATTTGCCTGTCTCAAGAAAGATCCTTGAATGGCTTCTTTTGCATAACTAAATTTAACTATTTTCTTTGGTTTCATAAAACTTAATTAAAACCACATAATTGCCCATTTATACACTATTTGGATTAGAATATACCCAATAGGGCTTAATTATTCCTACACAAAATCCCTATACCCATCTATAAACTGTTTTAGTTCTCTGTGGGTGCATCTATACAAGATGCTTTACCATGCATTCAACTAATCTAATGCACAGTAAAGTATCACTATCTACATGTGCACAGAAGTTACTGTGCAGTAAATCAGGCTAATGTGTGGTTTGCTAGTACCAAGAAATACAGGTACTAGATTAACCATGCATTAGATACTGCACAGTAACACACATGTAGACATTGACTGGGTGCAATTTGCTCCCAGTCAGCCTAGGCAGCAGGGGGCTATAGGAAGTAGGAGAGGGTAGAGTTGTCAGTGGCTCTGGTGCAGAGCTCAGGTTTGCAGCCCAGCTCAGCAGTGCTGTCTTGAGGAGATGCCCGGTGGCTGAGCAGCAGCAGTGCTCTGAGCTCTCCCTTCACTTTGCTTTCTGCAGAGATGGGGGACATCTGTCCCTAGTCCTGGTGCTGCTCAGCTCCCAGCTCCCCCCAGCAGCCAGGAGCTGATAGCACTGGGATGGGGGAAATCTCTGTCCATGAAGCTCTGTCCCTGTGCCCTCATCCCTGCTACAGCCCACACAGCACAAGCCTCAGTCAGCTCCCGCTCCCTGCCTGTACCTGGGGGAAGTTGGCAGCTAAGCAGCACTGGGAGTGGGGGATACAGGGAGGTAAGGAGCACCAGGACCAGGGAGAGTCACCGGGGGGGATAAGCAGTGCCAGGACTGGGAGGAGACGCATCGGGGGAGTAAGCAGCACAAGGACTGGGGGAAGACTTGGCAGGGGGTTAGGCAGCACCAGGACTCAGGGGAAATGCATCTCCCCCAGTCCCAGCACTGCTTACCTCTCACAATGCGTCTCCCCCCAGTCCTAGCGCTGCTTACCTCCTGGATACATCTCTTCCTTGTCCCAGTGCTACTTACCCCCCACAATGTGTCTTCCCTTGGTCCCGCCACTGCTTACCCCCCCCACATACCTCCCCCCAGTCCAGGAGCAGCCTATCCTCCCACGTCTCGCCCTGGTGCTTGTGCTGGTGCAGCTTATGCTCCTGCATCTCCCCCCAGTCCTGGTGCTGTTTACCCCCTCATGTGTCTCCCCTCAGTCCTGGCACTGCTCAGCACCTGGCTCCACCAAGCATGGGCAGGGACTGGGAGCCAACTGGAGCATGCACTGCATGGGCAGCAGCAGGGCTGAGGGGACATGGAAGCAGCTCTGTCCCTGTCCTGGTACTGTGGGGACAGAAATCTCCCCCATCCCTTCAGGTAAAAAGGCAAGGAGACACTTCAGGGCACTAATTCTGTTCATCCAGGGGCATTACCCCATGTCCTAGCAGTGCAAGGATGGGAGGGAAATGCGGCGGGGGGAGGCGTAGGCAGCACCAGGACTCAGGGAAAATGTGTCTCCACCCAGTCCCAGCTGCAATCCCAAACTCCACATGACTGGAGCAAGGAACAGCTCCCTGGAGCCTGGGCCTGACCCCTGTGCCCCCTACCAGCCCAGGGCTAGCATGAGGGGGATCCTGGATGCTATAAGGGGGCAGAGCAGGGCAGGGGGCAGGAGTAGCCCTTGACTCAACTGTTCTCATTGGAAGCAGTTTGCTCCTCTTGTGGGTACACATGTAGACAAGTCCTTGGGCACAGCTTACTGGGTACATCTACATGAGATACTACATTGCCATAGCTATGAGCTACACTGACATAGTTCATCACTACAGTGATGTGGTATCAGCGGGCACAAACTGTGATGCCGACGCTATTGTGCAGTAGCAACAAGCTACTGCACAGTAGCTCATTGCTACTGCACAGTAAGATCAGGGAACCAGGACACCCCTAGGAGTTACTAGGAGTAATGGGTACAAACTAGTGGAGAGTAGATTCAGGTTATTTTCACAGTAATTTTTGACAGTAAGGGTGGCCAGAATCTGGAACGGGCTGCCAAGCGAGGTGGTACTATCACATAACTTGGAGGTCTTCAGGTAGCAAATTTAATTGTGATTAGTAACTGCGCAGTAACACACATGTAGATCAAGCCAGCAGCAAATTTGCTGCCGGGTCTGTCTAGCCACTTGGGGGCCAGCCTGAGGTCAGCCCTAAGGCTGCAGCCTAGAAGCCTCTCCTGCTCCAGTGCTGGGATGCCTCTATGGCAACCCCTGGCTGCAGGCTGTAAAAGCCTGCAGATATTATGTGCCCTGGAGCACTCACACCAAGAAGTCTGAGATTACTGCAGGCCCTTTGTGTCCCCCTGGGCAGACTACAGGCTCCCTGTGCCTACCTGGCTGCTGCTTAGCCACATCTGTGCTGCACAGCAGAAGTGCAGTGCCATCAGGGCCAACAGCCTTCTGCAGCCTGCTGCAGCCACTGTCCAGGCCTGCCAGCCCCCAGAGCCACCTGCAGCCAGCTCTGTGCAGCAGGGCCAGTGGCCCCTACACACTACCCACCCTATGACCCCAGCTGACTTCCTGCCCTTTGGGCGGGAGGTTGGACTCGATGATCTTCCAAGGTCCCTTCCAGCCCTAATGTCTATGGAATCTGTGAAATCTATGCAGGCTATGGATGATGACCATCGGACCCTGGACACCATCCTGGGCCTGGCATTCTCATTCATGCCTGCTGCTGCCCAGCCCCCATCTCTAGCTCTGCAGACCCCCTGGCAGCAACCCACTGCCCTGCAGCAGGCTTTTGCCTGTGCCTGGGGGGAGGAGCCCCTAGCCTGGCCCTTGCCCTGGGTCTGCCACCACCCACCTGAGTGCAGGCTCACAGGCACAGAGCCGAAGCTCCCTAGAGCAGTGCCAGGTTTGGATGTCAGCCCTGCTGGCCCTGGACTTTGCCAGCTAGAGGGGGAGCCACCCACCCCAGAGAAGCACTGGGCACTGTCACCCTGGGTGAACCCCCTGTGCCAGTTGCCATGGCATGCTGACCTGCTAGGGGAACAGCCAGGGGCTAGGGTGCTAGCTACCTGTCCATGGGCTCTGTCCCATAGGTACCATCACTCCACAGCTCCCACTCTGGGGAACCAAAAGAAACCACTTTGTTTTCACTGGGAAGAGGGGTTTTTATTGTTGGTGGGTGGTGGAGGGTCTGTTTGCTCAGGGGGGAGTGGGGAGGATAGTCCTGTGTGTTGGGGAGGGAGAGGGGTCTGTTGTATGTGATGGAAATAAAGACTTGTTCTTCTGACATGTGTCTTCAGTGAGCATGGTGCAGGGGGTGGGCAGGGAGGGGGGGGGAATCCACGGGGAGCAGTGCAGGCAGGTTAGAGCAGGAAATACAGGAGGAGGTGTTTAGCCTTGGCCTCTGCTGGCAAGTGAGTGGCTCTCCTGGGGCCTGGGCTGGGGTGTGTGGGGTGGAGTGGGGGGGAGGGCTGCCAGAGCCAGCAAGAACAGCATCATGGCCAGCAGCAGCATGGGATGCTGGTCATTGATGCCAGGGACAGGGACTTAAGCAGCCATGGCACAGAGAGGCAGAGTGGGCAAGGAGCTGCATGCTGCCTCTGCATTGGGCATGCAGCTTCTGGGCAGGGAAGGAGCTATCCAGACAGCAGAAAGTAGGGCTGGCTTCTAAAGATGGCTGCAGGGTGCTGGCAACTGCAACTGTAGCCTGGTGCTCCCCCATTGGCCACAGAGGCACATTGCAGGGCTAGAGAGACCTGGCAGCAAATCTTCTGCCTAATCCCACATGTGTAGACACCTCACTGTGCAGACTGGAGTAAATGCATGTGTAGATGCGCCCACTGGGTACATCTACATGTGATGGTACATCGCCGTAGCAATGCGCTATGGCAACATAGCATCAGCAAGGACAAACTGTGATGCTGCAGCTACATTGCCATACTGACGTGCTCCCTCAGTATAGTGTGTCACTAAGGTGACATAGGGGCTAAAAATAACCATGCGCCACCAGCACAGCACAGTACAGGCTGTTATTGTGCCATCATTTAGTACTTCCAAGGAAGTATTAAATGACAGTGCAGTTACAATGGCACCATAGGGGCACAGGTAGATGAACCCACTGTGTCTTATTGTAATGTCCAGTAACCACAAGGCACTCTCATTGTGTAGATGTGCCGAGGGTTATTCTTTGCCTTGATTTACCTACAGTGATTCCTATGAGCACTAACTTTATTCAAAAGATTACTAAAATGTGTAGTTTCTAGGACCAAGAAACAGTAGGACAAATCTTAATAATTGTCTCTCTTCCCATTCACAGATGTAGCTCTTACTATTCTCTAAGGTTTAATGTCTGTTAAAAGCTCTCCAGAGAGAAACAAATGAGAGATAGTAACTGAATTAGCTATGGTTTGGGATTTTTTTTTCTTTTCTTTCTTAAGTATTAAAATAGCTGGAGATAGTAACTGTAATTATGTGGGCACATCCACGCATGCACTTTAATGCACATTAAAGTGTCACTCAAAACATGCTGTTTAGTTAATGTGCATTAAAACAGGCTAATGCGCATTAAGCATCACTTAAAAACTGTGCCCTTTAGTTAATGTGCATTAAGTCAGGCCAATGCTCATTTCCCTGGTACCTCACAGTTAGGACGTTAACTAAACCACATTAATGCACACACCCTTTGGCTTGTTTTAATCTGGTATCCCTTAGAGTATGGCAAAGAGCCCCAGGTGATTAAAATATATGGAGCCATATCCCTCAATGGGAAGAGAGACAATTATTAAGATTTGTCCCACTGTTTCTTATACCTTTATACTATAAATGTTAGTAATCTTAAAAGTAAAGTTAGTTGACGCTAAACTTGCAAACACCCCTTTGTTCTCTAAAATACAGATGTAATAACAGAAGTTAGGTAGGCATCCACTGTCGTTTCAGAACTAAACTCTAAAAAAGATAACTCAGTTTTTTGGAAGAAAACAAATCAATATATTATACAATATATTATATGCCACCAAAATAGTCTCTTCTTTTGGCCAAGTGCTTGGGGCTATAGGTTGTATTTCTTTCTTACCTCTAAAAGACAATTCAGCTAAAATCATAGTGCCTGCTAATATAATGCTAAAATATGGCCAAATACCTGCTCAAGGGGAAGTGTTTGTCACCTACTGAACACGAACCATATTAGTGGTGTTAACAGGCATACATTAGAATGTCCTAAACCATACCTTAATTACATGGCAGATTCTAAGACTGGCTTGTCGTTGGAACTAAGATATTTATTGTCCTCGGAATTATTTACATTAAGTTATAACACACACTGTTTATAAACTAGCTGTAAGTGAAAAAGTGAAACAAGCATCAGGGTTTTCTTCAAGAAGTCTCCCAAGACTACATTCCATTGAGCAAAGTTGACTTGATGAACTATAAAAAGATCAGAAAAACTGCCAGATTTGTCAAGCCTGAACTGGACCTTCAAGATAGATCACTTGACAAAGGAAATCATTTGAAAGCCATTTTCAAGGAATTTTTTGACAAGCTGGAGTTGCAAATAGGCATGGAGCCATCTGGTACCAGGTTTAGGGCATGTGTGTCAGAATGTTCTTAATTAAGATAAATACTTCATCCGAAGTGCTGAATAGACACTGCTTCCATGAACTGGATGTTTTGGCCAAAGGGGAGAGAGAGAGAGATTATGTGTATGTGTGTGCATGTGTGTCTGTGCATATGGCATACAGACCTGAGGTGACAGGAGCAAAGTAGTCAGCTGGGGAGGTGAGACTGGGATACTGGAGATTCTAAAAAGGAATGAGATGTTCAAGGATGGATAGTGAGATATAACGAAGAGGAAGGAGAGTAAGCTAATGACAAAGATCAGGAGGTGGCCCAGGTAGGCAAAGAAGATCAGACTTATTTAGCAAGAACACAATTTGCAACAGGAAACTGTAGAAAATCAGTTGAACCTGGTGGAGAATTGGGATATCTGTTGTTGGCCACATGATGGTAGGCTGAAGCAGATATCTGAGCCTATCTAGTAATCCTGGAGAAGACTTAGAGGTATTGGGGTAAAGGATAAGCTGTGGACTCTGGGAGACATTTAGTGGTGAGGAGAAGGAACGGGAAGACTTTAAAGCTAGTTAGTGAGAAGTCCTAGTCTGGGAAAAATGTGCCCTTGGACAAATCATGTTGTGTATTCTAGCCTGCCTTGTGTCTATCCTGTCTATTAGATTATAAACTCTTCTGGAGAATGACTATTCCTCACTCTGAGTGCAGACAGCATTTAGCACAATGGGGTTCTGATCTTGTTTGCAGCCTATAGACACTTCTGTAAGAAAGATATAATAACAATATCTTAGACACACCCTGTACAAGAAACTGTCCTGTTTGGCATCTAAAATCTACTTGCTTTTGGGTTGGGTGGCAAGGAAGCTGGGACAACTTCACTCTCAGTGGCAAGTTCCTTTTACCCAGGGGTGGGCAATTATTTTGGAGGGCTGCTTCATGAGTTTTGGTGAGCTGTCGAAGGCCGCAAGAGTAGCCCCACGCCTTGACAGGTGTCCTGCCCCCTTGTCACCATCTTGGTACCGGAAGTCCCGTCCCCTAGCCCCTGACCTTTGTCACCAGAAATCCCAGCCCTTGCTCCAGAACTATTTATCTTGGGAAGGACGGTTGCCATCGTGGAACTGGAAAAAAAACCCCAAATTATGTACTAAAAACCAAACATCCACGATATTTTAATTTTATTTTTAAAGGATTTTTTGTCCTGAATTATGTGTGTTTGTGTTATGTATATAGAGGTGATTGCATAATAGCTCAAAATTAAA
>NW_017729007.1:8145256-8149660 GCF_001723915.1 Gavialis gangeticus | reverse complement strand
AGCTTGCAACAGTCCTCACAAGAAGCAGGCTTAGCCTTTCTCTGGCAATGACAAAGAGGAAGCAGACCCCATTATGGGCATTGTGAATAGGGCTGGGTGAAATTTTCATGGGAAGTAGTCAATTTGCCTAGAAGTGTGTTTGTGTTATGTATATAGAGGTGATTGCATAATAGCTCAAAATTAAATCTTACTCTTGTATGTTGGGGGGGGCAGGGTGTATGTGTAGGGGTGGGTATGGAGTTTGTGGGGGGATGTGGGTATATGTGGGATGTGAGGGAACATGTGGGGATATGTGTGGATGTGGGTGGGTGGGTTTGAGGTTTGTGGGGTTTGTGGAGGGGGAGAGGGGCTGAGGGTGTGTGGGTTCATGTGTGTAGCGAGATGTATGTGGGTAGCAGTGAGGGGAGTGCATGGAGAGGTGTGGTGTTTGTGGGGTGTGTGATTTTGTGTGGGGGAGAGTGTGGTTGTAGGGTTTACAGGGGTGAGTTTGTGGGTATCATGGGGTGTGCATGGGAGCCCCCCATGCGTATGTCCTCCTCCCCACCCTGTAGTGCCTCCCCAGCACTGCCAGCAGTGCACAGCCCTAATGTATACCATGCCTGCTCTGGACTGACCCTGGCAGGAGCAAATCAACCAGATTTATGCACAGCCATGACGTGGCCCCTGCGCCTGCTCTGCACCGCCCTCCAATGACGGATCCTGCAAAACAGGGCTGGGGCAACTCCACACTGCCTTTCTAGGCAACTGCTGGCCTGTGGTACTGGCGGAGACCCTTGCACAGCCCCAACCCACCCTGCACCTGCAACAGCAGTGCCAGCAGGGCAGAAGTGTACTTGGTGCAGAGGAAAAGCAGCCCCTTCCTCCCCTGTTGCCCAGTGCTTCCTGCAGGAGCCATGCGGAGCCCACGCTGGGCTGCCCTGCACTGTCACTGCTGCCTCCGAGCTGCCCCATGCGCAGAGTGGGCAGCACAGGGGAGCCACTGGGCAGCCCAGTGTGGGCTCCACACAGCTGCTTCAGGAAGTGCTGCACAGCGCTGAGGGGAAGAGGCTGCTTTTCCCCCACACCGAACACACTTCTACCCCACCCGTGCTGCTGTTGCAGCAGCTCTTCAGTGTGAGCAGGCAAGTCTGCAGCAGGCACAGAGCAGGTCGTGGCTGTGTAAGGGTCCCCGCTAGTATCACAGGGCTGGGGCCAGCAGCTGCCACTGCCTGGGCTGCCTAGAAAGGCAGTCCAGTATGGAGCTGCCGCAGCCCTGCTGCGTGGCCAGGGGGCAGCAGGACGTGCCACTGTGGCACAATGCCTGAGCCAGGCAGGATCAAAGGCCTCACCATGGACCAGACAAAGCCCCTCCATAGGCCAGATCTGGCCTATGGGCCATATTTTGCCCAGCCCTGCTTTTACCCCTTTGGTGCTGGTATGTGATTAATATTAAGACAGGGTAGACTCTTGTCATAAAGACACTCGTGGAGTAAATGTTTTTTTCAGAGTAGTTCAAGGGTAGCCAACCTATGGTGCAAGTGCCACATGTTAAATAGACACCCTCTGCGTGTAGTACACTGCAGATCAGGGAGGGGGCAAATAACATATGGCAGGGAATTAGATCAGGGCAGGGAGCAGAAGGCACAGCAGGAAGGGCAATGGGATTGGCATGGTACTCAAAGAGGGCACAGGGCTTAATATTTAATACACCTGCCAAAAAGTTGGCCTAGTTCACTGAAATCAAAGGAGTTATGCTGATTTATGTCAGCTTAGCAGGAGACCTTTAGTGTGCATCTCTTAACTGGATAAACTATAGTGCATCAATGCCTAAATGAATCTGACATTAAGCATGATTTCTATCATGGGTCAGCTGGATTTTCAAAGGAGGGGAAACTTATTTATGAGCAGTATTGATGCAGAATGAATGTTAATTTCTTTTACAGAGCCACCATTTTATCTAGGAGTAACATTACCCAGCTCCTGACCAAGAAAGTTTTGACAGTTTGTCAAATGTTTCCTTGAACATGGCTTTCACATGATTTACTTTGTCAAATGATCTGTCTTTAAGCACCAGTTCAGGCTTGACAAATCTGTCAGTTTTTCTGATCTTTTCGTAGTTTATCAAGTCAACATTGCTCAGTGGAATGTAGTGTTGGAGGACTTCTCAAGAAAAACTCTAGGGCTTGTTACATTTATAGCTAGTTTAGAAACAATGTGTGTTAGCAAATAGTTCAGAGGACAGTAGTTATTTTAGTTCCAATGATTAGCTATAGTCTGAGAAGCTGCCATACAACAAAAGTATGCTTTTAGGAAATTCTAATATCTTTCTGTTAACACCACCAGTATGGTCGATATTTACTAAGTGGAAAGAGCTCATTAGGTGACATACTGTATTACATAGCTTTTACCAGATCTTACAGGTTATTTATGCCAGAAAGCATCACTGCATGCAGTTGTCATCTTCCTGATCTCAAGGGGTTGATCATGAAAAGAGAAGAATATAGCTAGCTATATCAGCTTAACACTAATTGATATTACCTGTAAACGGGTAACCCTTCCAACCAGCTGATACTTAAGCCTAATTTCTTACTCTTTCCTCAGACTACAATAGTGAAAAGGATCAGAGCTAAAGCCAAGTGTAACAGGGAGCCAGGGGGCCCCCATTACTATATGGTAGAAACAGCAGTGGGGAGATCCTCTGGTGGGGAAGGCTGCTTGTTATAAGCAGGGGGTGGGAGTGGGGGAAGGCTGCCAGGGACTTAGAGGCTAGGAATGCTTATGCTCTGCAATAGTAGGATAGGGCAGAGCCTGCTTGGGAAGTAGAGTGCCTATTGCACAGCTCACAGCTCTGCAATAATATAATAGGGCAGAGCTCTGTTTGAGCAACCAGGCTAGGCTAGCAGCTGTAGGCTGCCTTGGAAGCCAGCCAGCAAGCCCAATTAGAAACACCTGCAGGTGGCTGGGGAGCCACATGGCTAAAAGTGGTACACTTGGGAGGCATGTACGCCCAGGGCCTGAGCCAGGGCACTTAGTTTGGCCCTGCAAACCATGGGGGGAAGAGCTCTGCAGCAAGCAGGCTGAGGCTGAGGCTGAGGCTGAGGCTGAGGCTGAGGCTGAGTTAATGCCTGGGATCCTGCTGTGCTTGGGAACAGGACGTAAGGAGCTGGGAGCTTGAATGGAGTTGGGACCCAGGATGAGCAGGCATTTTGTTATATAGTCAGTGTGCTGAGAGTATTAGTTACAGCCAGAATGCTTATGCTTTTCATTTGAATTTTAATTTGGGTTGGGACTACTAGGGGTGGTACAGAGGTCCCACTGGTGCCTAAAGGGTACATGACTGTTTTGAGACCAGCTAGGGGCCAGGCTTGAGGTGCTGATGGGCAGCAGCTGGTGAGGGTGGAAACCTAAACCATCTGAAGCCATAGCTCAAGAGTGGAAGAACCAGGGCCAGAGGACCCGGTGCCTGAAAAATGTAAAGACAGGGCCAGGAACCACACAGTCCTCAAGGGGTGAGACCAAAGCCCTACAGGGACAAGACCAGGACCGGGGCCCAAAGCTGAGAAGCTTGAGGCAAGGTCTGGTGCCTAATAAGCTAATATCCAGTGCAGTGGGCCAAGGCAAAAGTGGGGGGGGGGGGACAGTGAGAGCAAAGGGGTGGAGGCTGACAAAGCTGAGGTCCCAATAAAGGAAACTGATGGAATGGTAACACCTGTGAGGCATAGGTGTGGCTCTAGGGGACGTTGAATGCCATAAAATAAGTTTTTAAGGTAATTTAATGTTCCAAAGCATAGATGGGCCAGGAGGGCCACACCTAGCGCTTGAGGGCTAGGTGGGAATTGGAGGGGTTTGGGAGGAACTCACTGACTAATAGTAGATAAGAATTCACTTTGGGACCCTGGGGCAGACTCCCATTTCAAGAACCAGTAACTTCATCAAGGTGTGGCAGGAAGGAGAACAGGGAGGGTACATTAGAATCCAGAACAGGGCAGGAGTCATGAAGTCACTAGGGGGCATTATGGCCATCCCTGGGGTTCAGTTCTGCTAGGCCAAGGTATAATTCATCTTGTCCAAATTGTTCAGGACTGGAATGATAACTTTCTAGTTATTTCCTAAAGTATGTTTCACATTTCTTGGATATCTTAAATTAATAATACTTGGGAGCAGTAATCTAATAAAAAACCCTGTATGTGTCAATGTCAACCCATGCTGCATTTGACGGAACTGAACTTATAGTTTCATAGTTAGTAGGGTTGGAAGGGACCTGAGCAGATCATCAAGTCTGACCCCCTGCTATGGCAGGAAAGAGTACTGGGGTCAAACAACCCCAGAAAGGTGATTTTCAAGCCTTGTCTTAAAGACACCCAGGGTAGGAGCCAGCACCATTTTTCTTTGAAGTTGGTTCCAGATCCTAGCCGCCCTGACCGT
>NW_017729007.1:8132166-8140256 GCF_001723915.1 Gavialis gangeticus | reverse complement strand
AGTGCCACATAGAGGGGGAGGATCACCTCCTTGAACCTGCTTGAGATGCATCTGTGGATGCATGACAAGGTGTGGTTGGCCTTCCTGACTGCATCTCCACACTGCCAGCCCATGTTCATCTTGGCATCAATGATGACTCCAAGATCCTTTTCTGCTTCTGCACTGATGAGAAGGGAGTTCCCCAGCCTGTAGGTATGGTGCTGGTTCTTCCTCCCCAGATGCAGCACCTTGCACATGTCTGTGTTGAATCCCATCCTGTTCTCATCCGCCCACCCCTGTAACCTGTCTAGGTCCGACTGTCGCCTATTCCTTCCCTCTAGCATGCCCACATCCCCCCACATCTTAGTGTCATTAGCAAATTTGAACAGGGTGCTTTTTACCCCCTCATCCAAGTCACTGATGAAGATGTTGAACAGTGCAGGAGCAAGGACTGAGCCCTGGGGGACCCCGCTGCCCACATCCCTCCAGGATGAAAATGACCCATCCACTACCACTCTCTGGGTGCGGCCGTCCAGCCAGTTGGCAACCCATTTGACTGTGTAGGTGTTAACACCACAGTCCCCCAGTTTTTTAATGAGAATGGGGTGAGAGACCGTGTCGAAGGCCTTCCAAAAGTCCAGAAAGACTATGTCCACCGCTACCCCTGCTTAGTCCAGTATGTGCATACTTAGTAAGTTTTATTACCCATATGGTAGTTGTGTTTTAAAATTTTGGAGGAAAATCCTGGACAATTTTCAACTGTAGTTAAAGAGAATATCATTAACTTTACATTGATTTAAGGAAAAGTATTATCTTACAGAGACTCATGGCCCAGCATGATGAGTTCTGATGTCTCTCAAGACCCACCAATTGCTAACATCCTTTAGCTTTTATGTGAACCTTATAAAATATTAAAGTGTACTGAGGGGGTATTTCTGCTTAAGTAATCAATACTCTGAGCTCCTTATTGTTATTCTCCCCTTTTTCTAAAGCTTCTAATCATTCTAGTTTATTCCCTAAGACATGTTATAGATATTTTTTTTCACTTTCAGTAGTTTTTATAGTTGTCTTGACACAGAATAAAAACATGAAACATCTTTATTATGTTTTTTCCCTAGTCTTTTTTTTTTCTTGTCCTATCATTTTTCTATTTCATTTTCTTTTCTGCACCTCCCCATAACAAGAACTGTTCACAATTGTCCATAAATATCCATTAATTTCTGGGATGCAACTGAGCAGAGTTCATGGGATGAATTCAGCTCTTAGTGCAGTACATAAAATTTCCACTGAATACAAAGGGCATTATATATTTATATCATGGAGCAGTATTTGAATTAGTACTGATAACATAACATTTCCAAAACAATAGGATTTCTACCATATCCTCCATGGAGTTAGGTGATAAACAGAGTGATTTAAGTCAGACTTTGACTTAGAACTGTTCTTTGCCATGGTGATTGTTTTCCTTCAGAAGTATTTGCTTACTTGCATATGAAGCCCAGGCTCCCATTCCAGTACTAATGGATTTTGAGAACTTTTTGGAAAGTAATGCCTATGGAAGCCATAACCATCTTCTCATAGCTTTTAGTGCTCAGAGCCATGGTTAATAATACTGAACAAAACCTTCATTCTTTTCATTTATCTCAAGTGGGAAATTTCAGTGAAGGAGGACACACAGGCATGTGGAATCCAAAAGCACTGTTCTCAAATGAATATGTTTCTAATAGTCCTGTTTATTCTTTTAAATGATTTTTGTATATTCCCATTGCTGCGAGTTGGCCATGTTGGAAGACCCCAGGAGGGTGGGTTTACAAGTTCTATTTCAGGAAGAACTATAGAACTTGACTATGGTCAGTCTGCCAGTGTACTGAGACCAGTATTAGCAAGATGCTAACTCAAGAGGGAAGTTCATTCTGTACATGTGTAATGTTTGACAGATATCCTGGGAACCAGTCTGATAGCTTTAAGGAAGTGTGTAAGTTAAGAGCCATGAGCCCAATTTAAGAGGAAAGGGAAAGACACCATATAAAACTTGAAATTTTCTCATGAATTTTTGCTCCCAGAAATCTGTAATGGGAATGAAATTACACCTCCAGAAGGGGTGAGTCCATCCTGACCCTGAAGGTAAGGGCAGAATTAGAACTGTGAGGTGGCTGTCTTGGGACCCATGCGGGGAAGAACAGGGCAAGCAGCCAACTTAGCAGAAGACCCCAACTAGGGGGCTCACAGGACTAAGACCAGATTCTCTGTCCAGTAGGCAAGCAACAACAAGCCCGGAACACCTAGTGTGGTTAGGGCAGGGTATGGGGCCTTGCGAAGACAAGCCGACTTCCTGAGCCTTTAACTGAGTTTTTTGTCTCCCAAAGTGTTTGGCAACAATCTCTCTAACCATCAAGGCATGGCAGATGAATTTTGAAAGGATAGAACACAACTGTTACAGCAGAGACGTGACTTGGTTCCAGGTGGCACAACCCAGTTCCCTTACAGTGTCCCAAGCTAAATTAGGGTGTGCAGATCCCCTAGAAATGGCCTGAAATAGAAAGCCTGGTTACGGTTATGATGCTCAGGTGTGCATGCAAGACCCTTCTAAGTCATTTATAGAGACTAATTACTGGGCTGGGGCAGACAGAGCAGGAACAAGTGGGGTTCATTTCTTGGTGGCAATCTGAGGTACAACAGAGAGATAATAATAAGAATTGTTCAGACCAGATAGGTCACATTTATTCTTACAGGTACACTTGGCAGAATTCAATTTTTGGTTTTTTAAATAATTTTGACTGCTAAAATTGATGTTTATTTTTTAGCATTTATTTCAATTTTTTTCCAATTAACATTTTCAGGATTGCACAAAATTGTTTTTTTTTCCCCCCCAATTTTTATGGACTAAAATTTTCAGGATTGCATGAAATTAGGGTTGTGGAGGACAGACAATTTAGAAATGGTAGTATACTGGTAAAAACCTTATAAAATCACGTCAAAATATAAAAAGGTAAAAATATTTTTAAAAATCTATAAATCATACCTGCTTTAATATTAATCAGCAAAGAGCTAGGCAGGCAGGGGAGAGGTGACAGCCACCCTTGGCCCCCCACACGTAGCCAGCCTGGCTTGGGCAGAACCCTTGTGCCATTAGACTGAAGCCTCAAACATTTTTCCCTGTTTCCCCCTCCCACCTCTGGGCTTTGGATAGGGGCTTAAGTAGCTGGTTATCTCTCTCCAGCCTGCTTCACCCACCTGTGAACAAACAGCTAATTACTGAATGGACAAGTCATTAGGCTGCCCTTTAGTTTTCTTTTTAACCCCTCCATCTTCTGTCCCTCTGTCTCTTTTTCCTCCAATGTCCAGGACAGGGATAAATGTTCCTGTTACAGTCTCCTTTCTATAAATTTTGATTATTGATGATGGAAAAAGTTTTCCATTGGTCTGTGAGTTTGAGGTGAATTCTCCATTTATTAATATTTATCAATAAAATAAAATATTGATTTTATGGCCCCTTCACTCACCAGGATACGGTACGGAGTAGCCCTGATATGCTGGTGCCCTGCCCCTGCCATTGCTCTTCACTCCCAAGCCAGAGCTCCTCCAGACCTTCCAGTGCCCCTCACTCTCAACCCATAGCCCTGCTAAGTAGGGCTGTGCAAAGCTTCAGTAGCTTATTTAATTCCGAGGAGATTCGGCTGGATTTGGGGACCAAATCTGAATCAAATTGGGAGACCAAGTAAAAGCTCCAAATGGATTCGAAGCATCCAAATTGATTTGGAAAAGTTTTGGAAAAAAATTTGGCCAATTCAGAGATTTGGCCATAGACTAAACAGGCAGCTGACAGCTGGCTCCAGCTGATAAGTCTGTTGGGGTTGGGGGAGGGAGGGATTGGGGCTGGGACAAGCTGCCCAGCTGGGGCAGAGGGGTGTGTGTTACTCGAAGGGTGGTGGGGAGCATGGGATGCGTGTGCAGCAGCACTGGGAGCGGGAACTCCACCCTGCTGCTGCTTGCCCAGCTGGGTCAGGGTGGGGGGATTATGCAATGCAGGAGTGGCTTGCTCCAGGTGGAAGGTGGCAAGTGGCAGCAGGGCATAGCCCCCTCTCCCAGTGCTGCCACAACCACATTGCACACCCCCCATGCTGGCTGGCAAGTGGCGGCAGGGCAGAGCCCCTGCTCCCAGTGCTTATTTGGGTATGGAAGCACTGAGAGTGGGGGCTATACCCTGCTGCCTCCCAGAGTGAGCCGTGCCTGCATTGTGCCCCCCTCCTGCCTGCACCGGCTGGACAAGCAGCAGCAGGGCATAGACCCTGCAGCTCCCCATGCCAAGGCAGAGGCAGGCTGTGGAGAAGCTGTGGGAGAAGCCCCATGGCTGTGCTGCCTGGACTCATCCCCTGCCTAGTCTAGTCTCCCAGCACTTAAAAAAAAGCAGAGCCCCCACAATGCAGTGGGAGCAGCGGGCATCGCCCCCCTGCCTGGCACCTGTGCTGCAGCCACCCCATGTTGCAGGTGCAGTGCAGCTTGGCAGGGCACTGCGCACCATCTGGGAGCTGGGGCTGAGTGCTGCCAGGCTCTGGCTGACATGTGGAACCACCCCCGCCCCCAGATGATGCAGGATTACAGCAGGTTGCCGCTGCTAGTTGGTGATGGCGGTGGCTCTGGGCTATTTTCCCCAGCTGGCAGCAGCAACCTCCTGAAACCCCACGCACAGATCCGAGGGCTGTGCCCCCTGGGAAGAGCTGTGGGGATGATTAGAGAGCTGGAGAATAGAACCAGGAGCTTTGGCTGACAGGCAAGCCATACAAGGAAAGGCTGAGGGACCTGGGCCTCTTCAGCCTAAGAAGAGAAGGTTGAAAGGGGACTTGAAAGTGGCTTACAGCTATATTGGAGAAGTGCATCAGCAGCTCGGTGAACAACTGTTCACTAGAGCACCCCTGGGGAAACCAGGCCAATGGATATAAACTCCTGGAAGGCTTCTTCAGGCTTAATATTAGGAAAACACCTTCAGAGTCAGGGTGTCCAGATAAAGGAGAGGAGATGGGACAGTCACCTTGCTGGGGTCACTTGACCCCAGTTGTCTTCCTGCCTAGAGCGGGGCGGGGGGGCAGCTGGACCCAATGATCTGCAAGGTCCCTTCCAGCCCCTAACAATCTATGAATGTGGAGCCACCCCAACTCCCAGTCAGCATGTGGCACCTGCCAAGCTGCACTGCACCTGTGCCATGGGGCAGCTGCAGCGTGGGTGCCAGGTGGGGGGTAATCCCTGCTCTCCCCCACTGTCTTGCGCTGCACGGGGGTGGGCTCTGCCATGGGCACCCAGAGGCTCCAGTTGCCGCTGCTGCAGTTGGTGAGTGCAGGGCTTTTTTTTTTTTTAAAGTTCCGAGAGGCTGGGCTGCATAGGGGATGGGGCCAGGCAAGATAGCGATGGGGGTTTCTCCCATATCATTCCCCCACCTCCACCCAGGGAGAGCCAGGCACAGCCAGAGGAGCCACGGGATAACCTGCAGCCACCCAGCTATGCCTGCCTCTCCCTGGCCGATCTGAATCTCTACAAATCGGTATTGAATCTTCCTAAGCTGATTCAGCCAAATCGATTCAGAACAGTGATCCAAATCTCTGAATCAAATCACTGTCCTCTGAATTGGCTGAATCCAAATCCAAATCCAAATCAAATACTTCCCTATTCGCACAGACCTACTGCTAAGGCCCCTCACTCCTGACCAACAGCCTCCTGGCTCTAGTATGGCCCCTCTCTCCTGACCCACAGTGCCCCTCAGCCCTGCTGGTGCCCCTCACACCCAAACGGCTGCTGCCCACCCTTAGGTGCCACCCCCCCGCAGTGTGTGTGGTGGGAGTGTGGACACAAGCGATGCGTGGGAAGCACAGATGGGGCATGTGCCCCCCCAGATCTCTGCACCAGCAGCAGAGCATGGGGCTGAAGCTGGGCTGGACCAGCTCTGGACAAGAGTCACTTCTGTGGCCTAGTAGATAGGATCTGGCATGGGAGAAAGTGCCATGTCCATGAAGGTTAGGTACTGCAGCAGCTGCGACACAAAGTTGTGCCCCCTGCTGCTTTTGGGCAGGCAGGGGGTGCTTTAGGTTGGCAGCCATGGTAACAGAACACTCCCTTCTGCACTGGATCCACCTGTTGGGCCTTGGAGGCAGAAACTGCCTGGACCTTCTCTGACTCGGCTGCAGCTCTGCATCCCACTGGCACAGAGATCTGGGGAGGCACTCCCCCTGGTGCATCACCTGTGCTTCCCTGCTCCTTTGTGCTCATCTGTCCCCATATACTTACCTAGAGGGAGCTGTGAGAGCTGCTCTGCAGTTGCTCCTGACCTACATAAGCTGCTCTCCACCACACTTTCTGGCTGCCGTGTGTGCGTGTGCACATGCACATGATGCCTCCTCCTGTTCCCTGGCCCCAAACAGCCCTTTGCAGGCTGGAACTCTGCCAGTCTGAAAAAGAAAACCCACTGTTTCTTGAGTTTTTCTCCTTCAAAGGAGAAAATCCATCTTTTTCCATGTTTTTCCATGGTAAAAGGAAAAAGCAGATCCTTGCGAATGAGTTCAGCTATCAAGGAAGACCCATATGCATAAATGTAATGAAATAACATGCCCTTTAGATTTGATTATTATGTGAGTCTCTCTTTAGAGCAAGAACCTTATTTCCTGACCAAAATTTAAAGTGTCTAGCACATCTTAGGATTCTCTCTCTCTCTCTCTCTCTCTCTCTCTCTCTCTCTCATTTCATAATTAGCTTAACCCCACTGAAATAAATGGATCTTATCATATGAGTACAAAGTATTCATATTGGAAAGGGTTACAGAACCAGAACTAAAACTGGGTGCACAACTGTATTCCCAGATACTTGATTGCTTTAAATAAAATCACAGGAATGAGTGGTGTCAACGTATGTCTATGATCATCTATTTCAGCACCCAATTGCAATTTTTCAGCATAATTAGATACTTAGTTGAGCACCTAAAATTAAGATATTTATTTAATGTGTAAATAATTATGATACATGGCTAAAACACTAATCTTAGTGCTGGCTTTCCATTTTGGCACTGATCAAGAAACTAAGGATAAATTATATATTGAAAACTGGTCATCACACCAGATGACAAAGCTATTTAACAATTTCTTTGCCTCCATTTTCCTGAGCAGGGACAGGGGCACCCCCCCGTCCCCCGCCCCAGGACCTCCGTAGGCCCCAGGGGAGGTGCACCCAGACCTAGGTTCAGCGAGGATCTAGTCAGGGAACTTCTGGAGGGACTGGATGTATTTAAATCAGCTGGTCTGGATGATCTCCACCCCAGAGTGCTGAGGGAATTAGCAGAGATCACTGTGGGACCCCTGGCATGACTTTACGAGCACTCGTGGTGCTCTAACAGGGTGCCAGAGGACTGGAAAAGGGCCAACGTGGTTCCCATTTTCAAAAAAGGGAGGAAGGAGGACCCAGGAAACTATAGGTCAATTAGTCTTACCTCGATCCTGGGGAAGCTTTTTGAGAGAATTATCATAGCATATGTCCATGAGGGGCCAGCAGGGGAGATTATGCTTAGGGGCAACCAACACAGGTTCATTAGAGGCAGGTCCTGTCAGACCAACCTGGTGGCCTTCTATGACCAGGTCACAAAATCCTTAGATGCAGGGGTAGCAGTGGATGTAGTCTTTCTGGACTTTAGGAAGGCCTTTGACACTGTCTCTCACCCCAGTCTCATTTAAAAACTAGGGGACTGTGGTGTAAACACCTACACAGTCAAATGGGTCGCTAACTGGCTGGAGGGCTGCACCCAAAGCGTGGTGGTGGACGGATCTTATTCAACCTGGAGGGACATGGGCAGTGGGGTTCCGCAGGGCTCGGTCCTCAGGCCTGCACTGTTCAACATCTTCATCAGCGATTTGGACGAGGAAGTAAAAAGCACCCTGTTCAAATTCACAGATGACACTAAGATGTGGGGGAGAAGTGGGCATGCTAGAAGGGACGAATAGGCTGCAATCTGACCTAGACAGGTTACCGAGGTGGGCGGATGAGAACAGGATGGGTTTTAACAATGACAAGTGCAAGGTGCTGCACCTGGGGATGAAGAACCAGCACCATACTTACAGGCTGGGGAACTCCCCTCT
>NW_017729007.1:8126057-8127166 GCF_001723915.1 Gavialis gangeticus | reverse complement strand
ATCCACCTGTTGGGCCTTGGAGGCAGAAACTGCCTGGACCTTCTCTGACTCGGCTGCAGCTCTGCATCCCACTGGCACAGAGATCTGGGGAGGCACTCCCCCTGGTGCATCACCTGTGCTTCCCTGCTCCTTTGTGCTCATCTGTCCCCATATACTTACCTAGAGGGAGCTGTGAGAGCTGCTCTGCAGTTGCTCCTGACCTACATAAGCTGCTCTCCACCACACTTTCTGGCTGCCGTGTGTGCGTGTGCACATGCACATGATGCCTCCTCCTGTTCCCTGGCCCCAAACAGCCCTTTGCAGGCTGGAACTCTGCCAGTCTGAAAAAGAAAACCCACTGTTTCTTGAGTTTTTCTCCTTCAAAGGAGAAAATCCATCTTTTTCCATGTTTTTCCATGGTAAAAGGAAAAAGCAGATCCTTGCGAATGAGTTCAGCTATCAAGGAAGACCCATATGCATAAATGTAATGAAATAACATGCCCTTTAGATTTGATTATTATGTGAGTCTCTCTTTAGAGCAAGAACCTTATTTCCTGACCAAAATTTAAAGTGTCTAGCACATCTTAGGATTCTCTCTCTCTCTCTCTCTCTCTCTCTCTCTCTCTCTCATTTCATAATTAGCTTAACCCCACTGAAATAAATGGATCTTATCATATGAGTACAAAGTATTCATATTGGAAAGGGTTACAGAACCAGAACTAAAACTGGGTGCACAACTGTATTCCCAGATACTTGATTGCTTTAAATAAAATCACAGGAATGAGTGGTGTCAACGTATGTCTATGATCATCTATTTCAGCACCCAATTGCAATTTTTCAGCATAATTAGATACTTAGTTGAGCACCTAAAATTAAGATATTTATTTAATGTGTAAATAATTATGATACATGGCTAAAACACTAATCTTAGTGCTGGCTTTCCATTTTGGCACTGATCAAGAAACTAAGGATAAATTATATATTGAAAACTGGTCATCACACCAGATGACAAAGCTATTTAACAATTTCTTTGCCTCCATTTTCCTGAGCAGGGACAGGGGCACCCCCCCGTCCCCCGCCCCAGGACCTCCGTAGGCCCCAGGGGAGGTGCACCCAGACCTAGGTTCAGC
>NW_017729007.1:8116962-8121057 GCF_001723915.1 Gavialis gangeticus | reverse complement strand
CGGACTTGATGATCTGCTCAGGTCCCTTCCAACCCTACATACTATGAATTAGAAAAATTTATTTCTGAATTTTTATTTGGTATTTAAAAATACTATTTAAACCCTAGTAAAAATAAAATCCACATACCATGCAAGCTGCTACTACTGTTGATATATAAAGAACAGCTAACCAAAAATTGAAAAATCATGCAAATTGGTATAGAATAAGATAAAATCTTATAAACACACTGGTTGTATCCCCATGAGCAAGAATGCACATTTCCCCTGGGATAAACAGCATCAGCACAAGATGTGGCTCTGCTACTTGTCCTCAGGGAACACCTGTGCATGCACACTCTGGCATGTGGCACCATTGCCCTGGGAGGGTAGGGAAGGCTATGGGGCCAGCACTTGGGCTGGCCCCAGCAGCCTTATCTGGGAGCCTGGGGTCCTCCAGGGGCTGCAGCTGGGGTGATCTGGCAGCAAGGAGCCTGGCTGGCAGCCAGCGTGGTGCTGGCTGGCCAGGCTTCAGTTTTGGGTGGTGTGTGCTGCTGCCATATGCACCATCCCACTTTTTTTAAGTGCAGGTTTTTTTTGACACCAGGCACCAGTGCCAAACCCACCCCCCCAGCCCTTGCTGCAAATTAGCGGCACATGGAATGCCTGCATGTGTAGCATGTACAGTGTGTAGTGCTGCAGGTGGGTCAGTGACATTGCATACCACATGTTCCCAGTCCTCTGGACATACCCACTATGTCTAATCAAATGTAACTAACACATTCAGAGAGAGAAAAGCAAGACATTCAGAATATAATTCAAAGACTGAGTTAATATGAAAATATGAGGCTCGTCAAGAGTCTCTCTTCAGACCTATCTTCCTACCAAGTGTTGCTGCATTGTGGAGGCACAATAACCCTATTGCCAGGTTTGTTATAGTTTTCCAGTGCAAACATAGACTCCTCCTTTTCCTTCAGACAATACTGAAAGTGTTAAAACCAGCCTAGAAATACTATTCAGTGCAGTGTAAGGGCCTTGTCACACATTACATTTAGCACATGCTAATTTTAATTGGTGTTAAAAGTAGCATGTGCTTTGAGTAGTCACACATTAAGGGTTAATACCCCTGTAATGAGCACTGATTTGACCTGCCTTTGGAGGGGGAGCCCCAGGGTTGGGGGGAATGGGCAAGGGGGAAGTCCTGAGAGAGATGGGCAGAAGAGGAGTCCTGTAGGGGTAGGAGGGAGCCCTGGCATCCAGCAAGAGCTTGGAATGGGAGGGAAGGGGGCATTCTTCCCTTTAGCTGCTGTCACTGAAGATAGAGCAATTGGGAGTGGTGCCTCCTGGGATGCTGGAAAACCACTTCTAACTGGTTTTGAGCCTGCGGAACAATCTAAGTTTCATGTGACCACAACCTGAGCTACCAAAAACTAGTTAGACATCATTCTTGATGTAAAAGGATTATCTCTAAGGCACTCAGAGAGCCCTTAGCATGCGTTTCCCTCCCTTAATTTGTGGACACTCCTGGTTTAAGGGCCATGAACATGTATTTAAGTTGTTACATATAACAACACCCTAATAAAAATTTAGGTCACAAATGCAATGTTTATGGGACTAGGGCGTGTTAACCAGAGATACCCCACTAACTCCAGAATCTGAAGTAAAATACCTATGTTAATGCATCAGTTTGTGCAGGATAATACACTAATTAGCATGCTAATGATGGGAATGCTAAATGTAGTTCTAACTTAATAATAAGCTATTACATGCAGCAGTGCAGCTGTGCATGCGCAGAACTGGCATGGGCTGTTTCCTCATGGCACAGACTTGTGCTGTATGGACATACCTTCAGTATCTCTCTGAAAAGATCAGCATCTGGAAGGATCAGGTCCTAAGGATCTATTCCTATTGATCAAGGGGGTGGATCAAGTCTGAGGCAGGATTTGTTAACAGTCCCCAAACACATTAAGGATGGCTATAAAGAAGATGTTGATAGACTATTTTGTGTCCACAGAGAACAGAGCAAGGGGTAATAGCAATAAATTGCAATGAGGAAAATTTAAATTGGATAGTAGGAATTTCTTTCTAACTATGAGGGTGGTTCAGCATTGGAATGATTACCCAAAGTGGTTTTGTAATTTTCATGTTGGGAAATCCTTAAGAGGTATTGCAAATCAGAGTGTCCGGCAGTTTTTGGGAGGCAAAATCAAAACAACACATCATAACACTTGTTTGCCAGGTGCTAAAGTAAATGTGAAGAAATGGTTTTGATTATAATCCCCACCCCCTTTTGCATTGCTCATATAATTATTTTGAGGTGTAATTATGGCCTGCCTCCAAAAGAGATTTTTTTTAAATGTTTGAATAACACTTCAGCTGCTTTTAGATTTAAAAAGTGTGCATTTCCATTGTTCTTTTAAATATTGTGCTTGTATTTCTCAGTAATGGCTAAACATAGAAACTTGAAGCTTGGCTAGATTTATTATTTGTCTTGAGAAATAAAACATGAAAACAATTAAAAATAAAGGGGAAATGGGTTAGTATTTTTAAAGTTATGAAAGTTCTGAAGTGGGAGGGTCAGTCATGAATGATAGAACAATTTCTGTACAGGTTTTCATAGAGACCTGAAGCTAAAGAGATTAAGAGTGCTGGCTGCTCGCTGAACTGCTTCAGTTTTAAGGTGTCCTCAGCTGGTTAAGGCCTTTGAGTTAAGACCTTCTGAATTAAGGATGTCTTAGAGAATGCCTAAAATGCCTCCTACAAGGGAGTCCCATGAAAATGATTTAAAAGTTCTTTGCTGATCCTAATACTTAACAGCACTGAGATGCTTCTAAAGATTATATATATGCTGAGTCACTGTTAACAGAACTTCCTCGCCTCCCTTCTTTACTTTTGAATTTATTTAATTTTCCTTTCTCTTTATTCTTTTATGCCTTATTAAAACAAATAGGTGTATGAGATGTAAACATTAATGCAAATTCAAAAGTAAGAATGAAAAGCACAAGGGTCAGGAAAGAAAAATTAAGGAAATAGTGTAAAGCCTGCTGAAATCAGTGTAACTGCAGCAGCATAAAATACATGTAAATAAGAGAAGCAGATCTATGTTTTCTAAAGCAATATTAATTCAACCACATTGAGTATAGGTAAAACTCTGCATTCCTATTTTCTTTTCTTTATATTGTATAGTTAATAGCCCCAATCCTGGAAACACTTTTACATACATTTAAAATTAAGAATCTGTGAGTGCATCTACATGTGTGCTTTACTGCAAAGCTGACTAATTAGCTCCACAGTAAAGCTTTACCATCTACACATGCCCCCGTATTAGGACACAGTAAAATAACTCTGCTGTAGGATAGTACTGTCCAGAACAAGTTCTGTCCTACATTGGAGCAGTTACATGCCCCAAAACACACATGGTGACGGTGACCAGGGCTGGCTCAGGCATGAAGGTGCTATTGTACAGGGACTGCCTGCCAGCTAGCTTTGAAATGTAGCACCCTTGTGCCCCAGCCAGCCCCTCTGCAGCACATTTAGCCAGGTTGGAGCAGCCCTGGGTTGGCAAGCTGATCCTCCCCCAGGCCCTCTGCCAGATGGGGCTGTTCTGCCCCAGCTCATTGTGCTGCGGTCCTGGGCACACATGTAAATGCTGAACCCAGGAGCAATGAAGTCCAGTGCAAACTGCACTGGAGCTTATTGTTATGTGCTAATAGCACATGTAGGTGTGCCCAATGCTGTCTATCTTTCCTGTTCAGAGCCCATTTAATGCAAATTTCATGAACAGTCCAGGGAAGAAGCAAAAAGAAATGTGACCCTGCAGTGTAGTAGTTAGGCAGTTAACTGGGAAGGGGGAGACCTGGGATCTGGTCTATGGCACTAGGATTGCTTATGTATTTTACATGAAAGTCATTGGAAAAAACAGATAACCACTTGTAGGAGCAGGAACAGGAACCCAGGATTCCTGGGTGGAAACAGATGGCACCCTTCCCTGCCTTTGTGCCACCACAAATGCCCAAATTTGTGACAGTGACAAAGGTAGTAATAAATTAAGGTAGTAATAAAGGTAGTAATAAACCTAGCCAGGTTACAGGGGTGGGTGGATGAGAATAGGATGGGATT
>NW_017729007.1:8115367-8116263 GCF_001723915.1 Gavialis gangeticus | reverse complement strand
GGTCCCTTCCGACCCTAGAAACTATGAAACTATGAAATTCTGCCACTTTACTGCAACGGATATCTGTTTGCTGGTGGCAGCAGCCAGAGCTGCCTGCACTCACCAGCCACCCTTGGCAAGTGCTCTGGAGGCTCAGGGGGCCCAATCCTGTGAACCCTGGGGAATTCCCTGGCATGATTGAGCCCCTCAAGCTTGGTGTGCTTGCCTGGATTTTGCTAGTTAAAGAGACATGACTTGAGATGCATGTCATTTTGCAGGAAACATCTCAGGGTGCATCTCAGTAAGTAGGGAACTCCCAGTTCCTCCTGGCTGGGACCCATCCCACATTGACCCATGCAGAGACACAGGTCAGCATGGGTCCCTGGAAGGATGTGCACAGTGGTGGGTCTGTCCAGTGAGGGAGTGGCAAACTAATGTCTTGGAGGTGAAATGGGGCCAGGTTGTCTGAGATGGATGCCTAATTGGAGGCAAATAGCAATCTAAATCAGAGGCAAAATAGGATTTGGGTCATAGCCTAATCATCTAGTCTATTAAATAAGGTAGCAGAATTGAAGCATATGGGCCAGACTTCAAAGATATTTGCTTTGTAAAGTTGCAGAGCAGGGCTTCTGGATTTTCCAAAGTGCCTAAAGCCATGTACCTCATCCCCATTTAAATCAAGGGGATTTAGGTAGTTACTCTACATAGGGGATTTGGGTCAGATTTTCAAAACCATTTAGACGCCTAAACTGTTTTGAAAACCTGACCCAAGTCATCCGTTCAGCAGGATGATTAAGCAAATACCTTATTCTAAGTTATGTGGGATGTCACATGGAGCTCATTTCAGCTCACGTATAAGTTATTTTGTCATGTATTTATGTGCCTTGATCGGCATTTATGTTTTGAACTTGGGCTTC
>NW_017729007.1:8106576-8110367 GCF_001723915.1 Gavialis gangeticus | reverse complement strand
AACCATTTAGACGCCTAAACTGTTTTGAAAACCTGACCCAAGTCATCCGTTCAGCAGGATGATTAAGCAAATACCTTATTCTAAGTTATGTGGGATGTCACATGGAGCTCATTTCAGCTCACGTATAAGTTATTTTGTCATGTATTTATGTGCCTTGATCGGCATTTATGTTTTGAACTTGGGCTTCTAGGCTTGATCTGGCAATCATTCTGAGTTATCCTTACCTCCTACAGGTATAATGGAAGGTAAAGTTCATTTCTGAAGTACATGAACCAATTATAAAATATTTTTAAAAACAAAACATATTCCCAACCTTTGATATACACCATAAGGAAATAAATCTTTTTTTTTAACTTAAGATCACCATGAAGTAGCTTTTCTGAAAATAGATCTGCTTATCTGTGCACGCAGCTTCTCACCTAAACTCTTTCAATGCCTGTTTGAAAATATAGCCCTGAAGGTGCAAGCCTGAGATTATTGTTTACTGTCTTCTGCCACCTGAGTGCACTTAAAATTTTCACGTGATATGAGCATGTGTTGTGCTAATGAATGTTCCATCATTATATATGAGCATTTTAAATATTTAAAATCCTCTGTGACACCATTTTGATTCTAATTAGCTGGTGCATACTAATATTGCGCTTACTCTTGGTAACATATTAAAGTTACATTTATTCCTGTATTTGCAGTAGAAAAAAGGATTCATTGTTTCCATAGTATTTTTTTTCTATTAATATTATCCCAAGACATGCAGCATACGAAGTCATTAACTACTAAATGTGAACTAATCCCAAATAGATTCATTTTTGCAGTAACTTCTTTAGCTAATATAGTCACACAAAGTATTTCATCAGCAAAGACAACACATACTGCTGTCACTAATCAGACAGCTGAAATTTTAGTACAAAGAACAATACTGTACTATCATCAGACCTAAGGAGCATTATAGCTGTTGAACAGTTATGCAGACAAATACCTAGCTATTGTTTCCTTCCATAGAATGCTATTGGGAGGGCAACATAAAATTAATTGATTTGTTTGCACTTTTGACAATAGGATGATACCGCTAAACTAATTTGTCAAGTACACAAATGCAATGAGAACGTAACTGGCAGATGTATTAATTTAGGAAACAAAGATGTCTCATTTTAAACAAAGAAGTAGATGCTGCCTTTTAAATTGTGGCAAAAATACCTATTATCAAATATCCCTTTAGAGGTATTTGAACCAAGGCAGACTGAAATCAATACAAAGTCTTAAATTGACTTCAAAACACTTTGGATCAAGTTCCAAAATCTTACACTAACTACAGTGTTTGCTTATTTTCTGTTAACATCAGTTTTATTTGCCAGAGGTAGCCAGAGGTGTTTCAGCATATTCAAAGGGCATAAAAACTAATCCTGCATGAAATTGTGCACCAATACTTGGCCACCTACTTTTACAGAAAAACTAAGAATTTATGCTCCTATTAAGTGCATTTTAGAACTGTAACTCCAACTATGGAGTTGCTAACAGGTACCTCCATAATCACTTGACCAGTCATGACTGTCACAGTGCCCTCACACAGTCAACAGAGGAATAGCCCTACCTCATTCTCATTCTTTCCTGGTTGCTGTCTTATTTCTTTTCCCTTTTCTCTTCTGAAACCTGTCTTTTCATCAGTTTGACTGCTTCTACATCCTCCTTATTCATAGCAATCCATTGAAATCTGCATTCTTCTGGTGAGACATCTATACATATGAGTCTGCTCATAAGTCCATTAAAGGCTGGAGTGGTAAAGCATTCTATACTAATATAACACCAGGAGCATAAGTGTGTGTGTGTGTGTGTGTGTGTGTGTGTGTGTGTGTGTGTGTGTGTGTGTGTGGCAGGGGGGAGGGGGGTGACTAGGGCAACAGCCTCAGGTACTGCCATTGCTGGTGGGGGGAACAAAATAGTAGCCACTGCAGCTGGCAGCTAAGATGTGCTGCTGCTGCTAGTAGTACTTCACCTGGTGTTTCTCTGTGTACACATCTACATGTGCAATTATGTCGCATTAAATTTACTGCACATAGGCCAGTGTCTACACATGCAGGCGTTAAAGTGCATGAACACTGCGTGCGGTCTGACTTGGGACTCAAGTTAGTCCCAATCAGTCCACAGACACAGTGTTACTGTGCAGTAAAACGTCTACACATGCATCACTGTGCAGTAACTAATCAAGCATAAATTTGATACTTGTATCATGCAGGTATCAAATTTATGCCCAAGTTGTTGTAAATCGCCATATTTATTGAGCAGTACAGACATGCATGTGTAGATGTGCCTGTACTATGCAGTAATGCTTGGTTACAGCTCAGTAATTTAGGTTACTGTGCAGTAACTGTGCATGTGTAGAGGCGCCCTGTGTGTTGCAGCAACATGGAAGCAGCAACCCATTTAGAAAAAAATTGAGTGTGTGTTCTAGAACACCATAAGACTATGACCCATAAGGTTCAAATACTATTGTAAATAGGACATTAATTTATAGCCATTAGCACAGGCAACATAGAATGACTCGCCTTTTAATACAGTACAGTAAATTGTAATAAACATGAGGCACCAATTAAGATTCTGATCTCAGTTGCACTGGATTCACTTTGTTAGTTGCAAATATGAAAATTACCTGTACAAAAGGTTACAGCACTTTGGGATGTGAAACCACCAATTCAGCAGTAATTATTAACAATACTTAGCTACTTGTTCTGGGTTTGGACACATGTAATAATTGGACTGTTCCTAAATGTCACTGTTTCAGAATTGGTTCACAATTGTTGTGGGTGAGAAGTCATAGGATCATAGCAAAATAGGGCTGGAAGGGACCTCATAAGGTCACATAGTACAGCCTGCTGCTAAAGGCACGATCATCCCTGACAAACCATTTCAGTCAAGTGTCTGTCTAATCTGCTTGTGATAATTTCCAGGGATCAAGAGTCCATAACATCTCTAGGTAAACTGTTCCAATGCTTAGCTGCCCCAGATAGTGAGCAAGTTCTTCCTAAACTCCAGCCTAAATTTCTTGTGCTGCAGTTTGAGGGCACTGTTTCTACTCCTGTCCCCTACGGCCACAGAATATAGTCCATCTCGATCTTTGAAATCTGAAGACTCTTATCAGATCCCCTCCTCAGCCTTTTCTTCTCCATACTAAATAACCCTAGTTCTTCTAGCCTTTCTTCCTAAGTCATAGTTCCTAAGCCTCTAATAATTTTGCTGCTCTCCACTGGAGTCTTTTCAGTCTGCCTATATCTTGAAGTGTGGGGCCTCAAACTGGACACGGTGCTCCAGGTGAGGCCTCATCAGGGCCCAGTTGTTTGGAAAAATCACTTTGCTTGTTTTGCAAGAGACACATTATTAACACAACCCAGTATGCTGTTGGTATACAGTTGGCTTATATGCACTGTTAACCCCAGCTCTTCTCTGTAGTTCTGCAGATTAGCCAATCATTTCCCAGTCTATATTTGTGCATGCAATTATTCTGTTCCATGTCCAGGACCTTGCAGTTTTCCTTGTTGAATGTCATCTGATTGATTTTGGACCATTTCTCCAGTTTATCTAGGTCATTCTGGATAATACCCAGGTCATCCTGAATACAGCGCGCTGGCATTCTAGGTAGAATGATCATCTTTTAGACACTGAAGTGCTCTGGCTCTCATCCCAGGATACTTCACGGTTGGTGAGTGGACATGGGAGAAGTTTTGTACCCACACTTTGGAGGTCACTCTTAGAAGAGTGTCGCTGATGACACCAAAATTTGGGGGGAGGTGAGCATGCTA
>NW_017729007.1:8096092-8106565 GCF_001723915.1 Gavialis gangeticus | reverse complement strand
CTTCCAACCCTAAATCTATGAAACTATGAAACTATAAGAGTTTAGTAATATCCAGTAGCCTGCACTTGACACCAAACTCTTCATTGTGCTTGACTGGCTTAGGATGCTTGGGAAATGGAGAGTATTTGGACTTGGTGTTACCAGGTTTGCCCATCCCTTTGGGGTACACTCATTTATCAGTTACGGTTCTGGGGTCTCTGTGATTCTATCAATGTACTGCTTGTGTCACTTGTGTTTCTATATGGAGCTTATCTCTCCCTTCTGCAAGTCCTCACCCACAATGGAGCTACCTTGCAGGGTTTAGTTTCAATGGGACTGGGCTCCTCCACCCACCAAATTGATCGAACACACACACAGCACATCTGAGCGGGCAGGGTTACTCAGCATTTCCAGGCTGACACCCTCATGTGCCCCAGACTCAGCATAGAGCTTAGTTCAGCAGGGCAACAATAAAATGCAGTCAGACACATGTACATAAGCTAACAGAGCATGTCTGAGTAGGGTTACTCAGCAATGCCAGGCTGTCACCCTTGTGTGCCTCGGACTCAGCACAGGAACAGAGAACGTCTGAGCTGGCCTGGGTCAATCAGCATTACCAGGCTGACACCCTCACATGCCCTGGCTCAGCACCTCGCAATCTCTTGCCCTAATTGTCCTGGTAGTAACTCCCTTGATGAGCAAACCCCACAGGATTTTTGGGCTTTACAGGGATCTTTGGCTTAGGTAAAGAAGCGTTGCTGCAGAGCAAATGGAGAGGTTGAGAAGAAGGAACAGTAAATGAGGTTCAGAGAGAGTATGGGATTCAGCTTGACCATAAAAGTTATTTTATTGCCAGGTATATTAAACTTGTAATGACACTAGCAGTAATAGCCAGACAAGGAGAGACAAACAAACCAAGCAGTTACAATATTACACAGTTTCAGTTGGGTATTTGGGGAAGTCTAGCTCAAGTTTGATGAGCATAAATTAGGTTTAGAAAGCTGTACCTAGAGTAAGAGAGACAGGGAGAGAGAAGGGGATTAAAGAAGTCTGAGGTTTAGAAAGTGGAATAGAGAGAGAAAGAGAGTTGGGGTTTCACCACTCAGCAAAGCTTGAACTGGTCGAGTTCCCAGGTGTTTGGGGAGCTTGCAGACAAGCTGTTCAGCTTCGGGTCCAGATGGTTTGAGACAGGCAGAGCCCCCAGCATGATCAGTGAAGGTATTGCAGGCAGGAAATGAGAAGGTAAAGTCCCAGTGGAACTGGTGCAGCTTTTGGATCCAAGCACCAGAACAGAAACTTGAGCTTGGGTAGGGGGTGTTTGTAGTAGGGAAATAATAATGGTTCAAGGGAGAACACTATGCTTGTTTATGGGTAAACGATGGCTCAAGGGAGTATAGCAGAGTTTTTTTGTTATGCTGGACAACGGGAGCTGATCATTCCTGGCTATGGGTAGTGTTACCCTGAGGGATATCACAATGCAAACAGGCAGATTCAGTGTTTTGGGTACCAATAAAGGAGTCATCACCAGAATTGGTTTGATAAATGCTGAGCTGGGTGTGTACAGATGAGAGCTGATTAGCATTTGGAGCAGGGATCCCCCATTATGCAGTGCTCCCCTGCTTCTCTGGTCCCAGAGTTCAATGCGGTCCCTGCCTTGGAATCTCTGTTCTCCATTCTGAATGCTAATGGAGGTGCCTCCATTTCCCATCTCTGATGCAAATGAGACTAGAAAGTTGCCTTAATTCTGTCACCCTTATCCGGAGGGGGTTAGGTGCATCTCTCATTGTATCTTCATTGCCTTTTGTAAGTCCTTCTTCTGATCGGTTCTGGTTCAGGCAGAGGTGGGGGTAGGATGGGGAGAGTCCTTCCTGAGTCAGACAGGCTGGGTACGGTGCCAGGATTCCCCAGGAATACAGAGCTGATAGGTAACATTGGGGAGGAGGGGGGAATAAGGGTTGTGGTTGAGTAGGGAGTGAGGACACAGTAGGGAGTGAGTGGTCTTTAAGTAGAATTCAAGACCTGTATCATAGCAGCTGTGATGGCGAGATGCTGGGCTGTTGTGTTGAAACGGCAACTGACAACCACAGTTCAGCAGAACAAGCCTCAGGACAGGCTGATAGCCTGTTAGCTTTGTCTGCAGGAACACTGTGGTCAACAGCAGAGCAGAGAATGGTGCTGCAACACTGGTTTATAACTGTGTGCTGCTTCTGGCCAAGGATCACATCAAGGACGTGCGACCAATGACTTCAGGGATCCACGCTGTGCCCGTAGGATAAAAGATGCAGCCCAGAGTAGGGAGGCAAAGCTGGAAGAGAGAAGTAGAGTCAGAAGACAGAGTCCAGTACAGGGAGGAAAAGCTGGGAGATGCAGCCCCGGGCAAGGAGCCAGAGTTGGGAGTGAGAGCCCAGTACAAAAGGAAAGCGGGGGAGGAAAAGCCTGCTATAGGGAGGGTTCAAACACCTCCTGAGGTACCCCAAGGTGGAGAGAATCAAGGGGACTGAGACTGGAGTTTCTACCTACAGGGCTACCCTCATCCATGAGAGGGGGCAGAAACTCTGGAAGAGCCGAGTATTGCAGTCTGAGAAGAGTTGCCTCTACAGAGGCCTATGCATGCAAATGTTATTTTCTCTTTATTCGTTAGAACCTCGGAAGGGTTTGTCTTTGTTTTCTTGTTTTTAAACCTAGTCAAGGGGGCAGAGATCCCTGTGTTGGCTTATATTATTTTATAGACATTGACTGGGACATCCCAGAGGACCAGGAAGGGTGGCATACTCCAAAACCTTGATTAGGATTTTTGCTAAGTATTCTTGAGTCCCTGTCTGAAGCTTCCCAAGATAGATCCATGGAGTAAAGGATCTTACACTTGCCCTGTGGGGAAGTATATTATTATTTGTATATCTGAGTGTGGCATGGCACCTTTGGTGCCCACCACTTTAGGGACCAGAGCAGGCAATAAGGCAGCCTGCAGGTGATTGCACTCCCAATCAGGAGTCACATGGTTAGCAGGAGGCCACCTGATTGGGAAGACAGCCCAGATGCTAGTGATAAGAGCAGACCCTGGGCAGTAGGGTCAGCAGTTTCTGCAAGCAGCCAGTTTCTGCAGGCATTGCCTGGCTAGAGCTGCTGCTCTCAGAACACCTTTGGAGGTACAGGGCAGGAATTATGGGGATGGAGGAGGTTCCTGGTCCTGAGGCATGACATAAAATTACACCCTGCTAGGGATGGATGGTGTAGTGGGGCTGCTCATGAGGGAGGTGGTCCCTAGGAAATGCCACACCAGTTGCCTCCCTAGTGAAAGGTGAGTATGGGGTGCCTTATAGCCTAAGCTAAGGTATCCCCATAGTAGGGACAGGAATGATTCAGGAATGTCTACAGACACCTGAGTCCCATGGGGCATAAGGCCCCATTGCCCCATTGAGAGGGGGCAGAGTAGTGACCCCAGGGAGAGGGGGCTTAGAGTATGTAGTAGGTTGCACAGAGTAGGGTTCACAGGGGTGGCCTGAAGGGCTGTGCATGAAGGTGCAGAGACCAGCCCCACAGTTCAGTGGTGTAAGCCCCAGTGAAAGGGTGTAAGTTGGAGGCCTGAGTGAAAAAGTGTGAGTAGAGGCCCTAGTGAGAGGGCAGGCAGCCCAGGCATGTATCAGGACACCTGAGATGGTTTTCACTTTGGATGTCATCTGTGAGGCATGGGGCATGCTATGGGGAAGGTTGGAGCCATGTATAATACCCTAGGCATCAGGGCACTTAATGGGCACCCTCCCTTATTGTGTCAGGTGAATCGGGGCAGACCGCCTTGGACAGATGGGCAGGCCAATGATGAGTCCTGGCCCTGAGCTGCTCCCCGTCACACTGGGTTTGTTTAACCTGACTGTTTTCTGATACTTTGATAATGGCTATCTGGACAGTAACTGTTAGGCCGACCACTGCCTCACAGAAGATGAGGAACAGAAGAACTTCATTGGTATAAACTTGACACTGATACTTTCAAGAGAACCCAGCTTTAAACTAATTTTACAGACTTGTTTGTCTGTTTTGGGTTTGAACTGCATTTAAACTAGTCTAAATGTTATGTGTGTGTACATTCAGAGTTCTATTATTTTAATTTTGTCTCTGGTACTGAAAATGACCATTTTAACAGTTCCTGTTTGTTTACTAACTTTTTATCAATTGGTTAGTTTTTCCTCTTAAAAATACCTTTCCACTTCGTTCAATGATTTCCTATTCATGAAACAGCCACCCTAAATTAACATATAAAACCATTCTATTTCATGCCTTCTTGAGAATCACTATGATGAACCCTTCTACCCAGTACTGAACATTGATAGCTGGGGACCAGTTCAACTAATATATGTATTTTTCTCTATGCATACAAACAACAAACTTAAACCACTTTGGTTCCTATAAATTGTACACACAGCTATTACTAGTATAACTAAATTATATTTGTATTGCTGTCACTCCTGTCTCCCTCCACCACCCCCCATAAGTGTATGATAAACATTGCTGTTTTGCATTTAGATCATAAATTCTTTGAAGGAATCTGTTTCTCAATATATGTTTGTACAGTAGTAGCACAATTGAGCCTCAGCCAGGCCAAAAACATCTAGATGATATAGTAATACAGATATTCTGCATGAAATAAAAATATGCATATTCAATAATTGTTTGCAGTCTAATTGGTATAGGGTATTGCATTCTGGATGTCCCAAGAATGACATAACAAAATTTATGTGCCTCAATGTCAGTTACAGGAGGCAAATAATTAAGCACTGAACTTGACTGCAAGATGTACACTGTAGCCATGTGCTTCATAACTAATTAATTATTTGTGAATTTTGTGTGTAGGCATGCAATTAGTAGAAATATATTCCTGGCAAATATCTAAAATGTCTAGCATAGTCATTTTAATCATTCTTAAAAATAAGGATTTTTGACTACTGTAAAGTGTATAGGGTCAAGTGAGCAACAGATTATTTTTTTTTAGTGAAAATGATTTCTGTCTTCTCATAATTGAGCAAAATTGGCCCTTTGTACATACTTTTCTAAAACAAAGCTTTAAATGAATGATGCCTTTGATAATAAGAGTTGGCCAGACAATGAAGCTGATTATTAGGCCTGTGTGAAGCTTTGGTCCCTGATTCGATTTGGCCTGATTCATTGGCTGAATCTCTGAATCCAGACTGAATCAGAGGACTCTTTAATTTCTCCAAATCGAATTGGAACCCTCCGAATTGATTCAGAAAGATTTGGCGATTCAGACATAGACACAGCTTTAAATGGTTTTTCTGTGTACCTCTAGGTATCAGGCAGCTTGTGAATGCTGTGATGCTGGGGTGCATGGAGTGTCCCACAGAAGCACAGGGGGCTCCCCCAGCATGCTTGGCAACAGACCCGGAAGTGGACCAGAAGCACTACCGGTCCACTTCTGGGTCTGCTGGAGATTGCACTGGGGGGGTCCCGCCGCACCCCCCCAGCTCAGCAGCTGGTGCCTCCTGGGTCTGGGGTTGGGCACCTGGGGTCCCCCCGCAGATGATCACAGAGCTCGGGAGGGGGCGCACGAGAGGTCTCCCTGCACACTCCCTAGGAGACCTGGAAGTGAATCGGAAGTACTTCTGATCCACTTCTGTGTTCGCCACTGAGCACTTTGGGAGGGCCTCCGTGCTCCTATGGGATGCTCCATCCATCTTGGCATCGCAGCATTCATGAACCGCACTGGTACCTCAAGGCATGTAGAAAAAACATTTAAAGCTGTGTCTATGTCTAAATCGCTGATTCTCCAAATGAGCATTGACTCTTCAGATTAGAATTCGGCCGAATCAAATCAGGGACGGTGATCTAAATCAACAAGTCAAATCACTGTCCCCAATTCAGGCAGAATGAGGCTCGAATAGGGTCTGCTTCACACACCTCTACTGGTTATAGCTATGCAAAATATGTTTGCTTGTTTTGCTCAGGTAAAGAAGCAACTCTTGGTTGAAGAAAATAATTCTATCCTGAGGATTGCATTATTTATAATATTTTATGGGCATAATTTTAATTTAACAATATTTTAATGGACTATGAAATATCTCATGCAGAACTTATTCTATATAGTACAGGAACATGGAGCATAGCCTGTAGTTTTAATATTGTTTTCTTATTATTTATAATCAAAATACTTGCATGAAATCAAGGACAGGTAGAATTTTCAAAAGTGATTAATCTTTCAAATTCAATCCAAGTCCCTTAAGACACTTTTGACAATCTCCTCCAATATTTCTAACTGACTTGGAGCCAGGATTTTCAAAACTAGAAGCCGCAAATCCATAGAAGTAACTTAAATCCATATTTAGAACCCTACCTGATCTTCAGAAGTGGAGAAGACTCAGCAGCTGTCATGACCAATGTGAATTTAGGCCTGCTTTGAAAATCTTGGCTGAGTGTTCTAAGTCAGGTATATTAGACATCCAGGGAAATCTGGACACCACTGACGTCAGTGAAATTATTCTGATTGTCTTCACTGGGGTAAGGATGTCACCCCAAGAAAGAGATTTTTCAAATTGTTCAAGTGGGTTAGAAATACAAGTCCCTTTAACTAATTAACTTAGGCACTTTTGACAATCCTATTCTTACATAAGGAACCTGATCATGAGGCAATAGGAATTGCAGATTACAATTTAGGTACCTAAATATGGTTTTCTCCACTTAAATATTAAACTATATGACTTACTGAAAGTCACACAGAAAGTCAATGCCAGGAATAGAATGCTGAGTCTCAGGCCTCTTCTTAATAAAAAAGAAACATTCTTTTTTATTATGTTGCTATTACAAAATTATAGAACATTTCAGGAATCTTGAAAGCTTCATAAGAATATATAATGCCAAACTTGGAACAAGACAGAGTTAAGTTTGTGAGTCATTTATCAGTAACTTAAGTAGGAAGGGGGAGTAAGAACTTTGTTAAGTTGGAATTATCACAAATCAATCATTAGAAACAGGAAAGTCGAACTAAGATTAACATTAGAGTTAAATATTTGAAAGTAGGAAAATCTGCTGAAATCAAGCAAGTTTTGTTCTGATGATCTACTGCTTCTGGTTATTGTTGTATCCTCCAAACTCAACTGAATACACCAAGATTTGGAAAACTACGGCTCATGGAACCATTGGATCCAGCCTGGGGCTGCAGGGCTTCAGCAGTGGTGAGCTTTACCTACCTGTGCTGGGCCACATTATACCATGACCAGGGCAGCTGAGAGCTCCAGGCTGTGCCGTGGCTGGGTGGCAGGGAGAATATACATGTATATGTGATAGCCCAATGCCAAACTCAGAGCTCTTGATGTTTGTATTAGCAATAATATTAAGCAGCAATAAAGCAGTGATTAAAAAGTAGTCAGGAGAGAGAGAGAGAGAGAGAGAGCAGGAAACAGGAAGATACCAATAAGACTGTATGATCATATAAGTTTGTTGTGAGAATTGCTTAAAAGCGACTTGCTATTTTTAAAAATGTGTTCTATAAATAAATACATAAATAGATGAGTCTTTTCATAACTATAACTTGCCCTGTTTGCTGTTACTTGGCTAATTTCCTGTAGGCACCAGAGTGTCAGCTCTTAAGAAGCAATTTGAGAAGGAAAAGATAATAGGTCTGTTCAGGAATCCACATCCCTTTGTTTGGGACATCCATGGGGATTTTCCCAGTTCCAGACTCTATTTCAGTTTCCAGAGATTTTTTTTTTTTTTTACTCCCTAAATAGATAAATTCTTCTTAGAATCACTGTTGCCTCTATATGGTTGTTTCTGTATAACCCTGGTGATGTTATGTAGGTTTTGTTATGGTTATGTTCTGTTACGGTAACTTTGCATATTCTTTTTCTACATACCCTTATTAATATACATGTTTGGAGGTTTTGTGGACTACTTGTGCCTGTTTTTACTGTTTGTATTTAAGGTGTGCAAATGTGAAGGGCCAGGTGGATCAGATCTTTGTGTCCACAGGACCTCGTTTCCAAAAGTGTAAAGTGTATAGGCTCACAATTATTGCAAAGGGGAAATTGCATAAAGGCTACAGCACGGTCAGCACTCTGTGATTAGTGCAGAAGTCTGTAGTGGGGTGGCCCTCAGTTCCATCACAGACAGTGTGTGTGAAGGCCATGAGATTCGCAAAGGAAAAATATTTGTCAACATGAGTCTCTGTAGTGGGTTCTCAGGTACACACTTGTTAGCCATTAAAAAAAGAGAAAATTCCTGAGCCTGCTGTTGAGTAGATCAGGATCTAAAAAAGCTGTGGTTTCGTAGGAAACCTAAAGGGGAGCAAAAAGTGGTAGTATTCCAGCAATGGTGACACCTGGCAGTAGTGAAGCAGTGGACCCCAGCAGCGGTGCAGGTGCTGACCCCTGGTGACAGTGAGGAGTGGCAGACCCTCAGTCCTAGTGGAGGAGATGAAGGAGCAGTGATCCCCAGCCGTAGAGTGGCAGCAAACTTCAGTGTGGGCTTTCCTACCCAGCACTTACTACTTTGGCAGGTGTAGATGATACAGCCCCTGGAGCAGAGCAGTAACCCCTCATGGCAAGGAGCAGCAGGGTCATTCAGGGTGGGCCTTGCTACCCAGGACTTGCTACTTTTGGCTGGCATGTGGTAAACTCCCTGGACAGCAGCTCTGGCTGAGTCTCCAAACGGATCAGGCTCCATGGTAGTTCCCCTTGTTTGGTTTGCCAGTGACTGAAAGAACTGTTAATTATTTGGGGTTTCAGTGTAAAGTTTAGTAGCTAAGATTTTCTTTGGGATTTTGTATTTCCTCCCTGGTTTAGTTTAATATTGTTTGATAGAAACCAGTGTGGCCCAGGTCAGTCTGCTCAGGTGGCTAGCCTGCACTGCTGTGAGCTACAAGACATAATGGGAGCCTCTACTGGGTCTGACTCCATCACTTGAGTGGCATACAACTCCTGATTCCCCTTGTCCTTCAGAACAAGTTGTCAAGGAGCTGAATTTCAGCTTACCAGGTAGAGGGCTGGAGATTCTGGGGACCATAGTGTATTTTGGAAACAGCTAACTGTTCTTGAAAAATGTTGATATTTTTTTTTTGTTCCCAATTTGGGATCAACAAAAAATGAGAACTTGATTTTTACAGAATAGGTAGAAAATCTGCTTCCCAGTCACTTCCAGTTAGAAAATCACAAGGGAAGAAGGAAGTTAGCTCTACCTTTTGATTAAAAGTAACCTGGAGAGCCGAGTGCAGTGGCTACTAGGGCAGCGGTTCCCAATCTTGGGGTTGCGACCTCATTTGGGGTTTCAATGATAAAAATGGGGTTGTGCACTCCTGCGGAGGGAGGCATGAGGAGGCACACGCCCCCCAGATTTGTGTGCGGGGCAGGGGGTGGTTGTGGGCTGAGTGCTGCAGGCTTGGGGCTCCCCGTCCTGCTGCCCACCCTCAGAGTGGATAAAATAGTATAAATGCAAAATGGGACAGTGGACTATTTTTTGTCTCTCTAACACTTTCCTATTATTGTGTTTGCCTATAGCCAAGCCCTTGAGTTCTGCAGGGAAGGTATGAGATTAACGCTTGGAAGATGGGAACGCCAGTGATTCAGAACAAGAAATCCATTTTCCGAGTAACTTGTCAATAATGAAAATCAAAGAGAGAGAAATTCCATAGAATCTCCCACGAGGATGTCTTTACTTAACATATACTTTAAATGCAACTTTTCTTTTTAATGTCTTTCTTACGAAGTAAAAATTAAATCATTTAGAGAGCTAAATATAGTTTAAATGAAATGGTAGATCAGGGAGAAAGAAATTCAGAAGAAGGGATGTGACTTCCAGTGGGACTTGTTTAAAATAGTTAAGTGATGAGAAGCAAGAAAGGAAAGCTGTCTCAGTCAGCAGGAACTGTAGAGAGGATTGTGGAGAGAGAGAGCATGCTGGCACTAGACAAATACCAGAGGTCCTAGAGTGAAAAGGCTGAATCTGTCTGATGGGAAAAGCTTGGCTGTCATGATATTGTGCCATGTACGTTATAATATTGCATTGGCACACAATGTAAATGGATTTTTGGCATGTGTCAATGTTTCCTTCAAACATCATCCTGCCTAGGGGACCATGTGTCCTCCCTTAAAAAGAGGAACATCTCTGTTTTCGCAGCCTGTTTTGGTGCCTCCTACCATTTTAATATAGCTATATTTAACTAGATACATATTTTATATATTTTTAAGATGTATATGATAAATACATATTTTAACTATAAAGCAGTGCATTGGCTTTGCTCTTTGTAATCCACTGCAGACTATAGATTCTAAAGGTCCGTGAACTGGACAGCAGACAAGCTTACACTAGACATCACTAGGCCTGTCCACATTACTACTTGACACCTATGCCTTCTGCTCGATAGACTTTCTCTGTGAAAAGTTGAATCTTCTAGAGTCGGAGCTAAGGGATGAAGACAAAAATGAATTACGAATTAATTTCTGCATTTTCTGCAGTGCTTGGCTTATGGGAGCGTCTTTTTTTTTTTTTTTTTTT
>NW_017729007.1:8095116-8095604 GCF_001723915.1 Gavialis gangeticus | reverse complement strand
AACCTGGCTCTCATTTATATCTAATCAGAAGGAGAGAGACATAAGTGACGAAGAGATCCAAGCCTCCATCAGTGCTCCAAGTTAGCCCTTCTCTTGTGTGAACCAAAGCCTGTGTAGGCTGTACACCAAGGACAACATTCACCCCAGGGCAGAGAGCTTGGTCAAACCCTGCAGCACAATGTAAACCCTCATCTTTGTGAAAAGAGCCAACTTGGGGCAGAGATCCTCATCTCTGGCAAGGTTCACCCTGCCCCGAAGTCTCTGCCCCTCCACCTCCCAATTACCTTTGCTCTGGCATTGGCAGGCTCCACCCCTGCTGCAGCCTGGGTCACAGGACCCCAGCACAGCCCTGTAGCAGTGGTGCAGAGCTGGCGCTACTACTACATGGCAAAGCTGGTACTGTGCTCAATACCCGGCTGCGGTGAGGATGGAGTCTGCTGGCACAGGAGGAAAGGTAAGGAGGGGAGTGAGGAAGAGGTGGTGTGCTG
>NW_017729007.1:8089543-8090116 GCF_001723915.1 Gavialis gangeticus | reverse complement strand
GTATGGTGCAAAGGCCTCATTTCCAGCTAGACTGCAGTAACTGCCAGATATGTTAAGCAGCTTTCTCGATGCATCTTTCCATGTCAGTAGCTGTTCCTGTAGAAGAGGACTTATTAGATTATAAATGGGGTGGGGGCAGAAGCAGCAGGGGCGGGTAGGGAGCAGTTGCCCCCAACCAGGGCTGGGGCTGGGGCTGAAGCTGCAGCAGTAGTTGCCTGCCCTGCACTGCATTGCCTCATACTTGATCCTAAGGTGAGGGACTTTTTTTCCTCCTGTGTTTAAATGTGGGGGAAGCCTAATCTTTTAATGGAGTGAATACAGTAATCACATAGTGTGTCTTCAGTCTAGAGGCTATGTGCTTATGCAAAGCATGCATTTATCTAAACTAGTCATAAGCAATACTCATTACAAACTATTAGAAGCTTTGCAACTGAAAGGAGCTTCAGGGCTCCTAATAGCTCAGCAGTGGAAATGTTATGTGCTTAACCAGCATTGTTTACTGCGAGCTCTGAACTGAAACTGAGCTCCCCACATTTTCAAGCCTTCCAATAGTTACTTTTAGGGGGGTCTCAT
>NW_017729007.1:8088945-8089325 GCF_001723915.1 Gavialis gangeticus | reverse complement strand
AACTTCATTGGAATGAGTTAAAAAACAATCTGCAGGGCTGTGAAATGGGAGGTTCATTACCAGGAGCAACTAAGAGAGAAGTGCTTCTGGAGAATGTAGGGAGACAGAAACTGTGAAATTGTGGGTGCATCTACACATGTGCTTTAATGTGCACTAGCCTCTTTTAATGCACATTAAAGCATCCCAAGAAATGTGCACTTTTGCTAATGCATTAAAATAGGCTGCTGCACCTTTTTTCTAGTACCTCACAGTGGAGGTGTTCAATTTAATGCACATTAGCAAAAGTGCATTAGCATCATAGATAATCAGAGAAACATAGAACTGGAAGAGACTCATAAGATCAAGTCCGGTCCCCTGCAGTGAGCAGGAAGTTGTTGGGT
>NW_017729007.1:8083139-8083945 GCF_001723915.1 Gavialis gangeticus | reverse complement strand
TTTTTTTTTTTTTTTTTTTATACAGGAACTGCAAAGAAATGACCTGGCCCCTTCTCAAGCCAAAGTAGCTGAGTGTGCTCTCCACTGTCCTATCTCAAATAGGTATACCAGCAACGTGGAATAATGGGGGATTAGGGGTAGAGACCCAGCAACCCCTCTTCCTGCTCCCAACATGTTGTTTGCCTGGACTTAAAAGTTGCTCACATGCTTCCTGCAGTGGGAGCTCCTCTGTGAAAACTGTAGGGTTGGCCAAGCTTGGTAAAGAGGCCCATTGTGCTGGTATGTACTTGTTTATCCTATCACCAGTCAGGCCACCTTACTTGTGAGAGAGTTGTGAACACATGCACACACGTGTACATGCACACACCCACATTTAGGGGGAAAGGGGCTATGGGGACTCAAAAATCAACAGAGAAATCAAAATCACCACATACACTTTTGGCCCAGCTTCAAGACTTCTGAACTTTTGTGGGTGGGTACTCCATTTAGCATATTAACATGAATATAAAATGACCCTGAATTTAAGACAGCCCACAATAATTAGATTGTATACATGGAAAATTTATACATGATTATTGGAGGGAGTGATATGGAAGGCAGTGAGGGGACAGGCAGTGTTGGGAGCAGTGGGGGACAGGCAATAGCGGGGCATGTGCTGGGGGCAGGCAGTGTGAAGGTGGTGGTGCAGGCAGGCAGCTTGCTCCCTGCCCCATTCTTAGCCCTCCTTTGTGCCTACCACCTTGTAGCCTTAGGCCCCTGCCCCACTTCTTCTCCCCTCTTCACTGCTTCTGCTCCCCCCCACCCCC
>NW_017729007.1:8078569-8082123 GCF_001723915.1 Gavialis gangeticus | reverse complement strand
AACTTCATTGGAATGAGTTAAAAAACAATCTGCAGGGCTGTGAAATGGGAGGTTCATTACCAGGAGCAACTAAGAGAGAAGTGCTTCTGGAGAATGTAGGGAGACAGAAACTGTGAAATTGTGGGTGCATCTACACATGTGCTTTAATGTGCACTAGCCTCTTTTAATGCACATTAAAGCATCCCAAGAAATGTGCACTTTTGCTAATGCATTAAAATAGGCTGCTGCACCTTTTTTCTAGTACCTCACAGTGGAGGTGTTCAATTTAATGCACATTAGCAAAAGTGCATTATCATCATAGATAATCAGAGAAACATAGAACTGGAAGAGACTCATAAGATCAAGTCCGGTCCCCTGCAGTGAGCAGGAAGTTGTTGGGTTCAGATGAGCTCAACAAGGTGCCTGTCCAGCCTCATCTTGAACACCTCCAAGGAGGGTGACTGCACCACCTCTGCTGGGAGTGTGTTCCATATTCTGCTGACCCTTACAGAGAAGAAGTTTTTCCTTATGTCCAGCCTGAATTTACTCTTTATCAGTTTATGCTCATTGCTCCTTGTCCTTGCTTGAGGTGCCCTCCTGATGAGTTGCTCTTCTAGTTCTTGTTGCTGCCCCCGATGTACTTGTAGACAGCTATCGAGTCACCTCTCAGCCTTTTCTTATGAACAGGCCCAGTTCCTGGAGTCTCTCCTCATAGGGCCTACCCTCCATGCCCTTAACCATATGGGTGGCCCTTGTTTGTAACCTCTTCAGCTTATCCACATCCTTCTTTAAGTGTGGTGCCCAGAACTGGGCACAGTACTCTAGCTGAGACCTCACCAACGCTGAATAGAGAGAGAGGAGCATCTCCCTGGATCTATTGGCCACACATCAGCTGATGTACACCAGAACTTTATTTGCCCTTCTGGCAGCCCCGTCGCACTGTTGGCTCATATCCATCTTCCAGCCAATTGTGACCCTCAGGTCTTGTTCAGATGCTGTTCAGATGCTGCTGTGCCAGCCAGTGGACCACCACCCATCATATAGTTGTGGTGGGGGTTCTTCCTACCCAGGTGAAGGACCTTGAACTTCTCCCTGTTAAACCTCATCTGATTTTGTTCTGCCCATAGATCCAGTCTGTTAAGGTCATCCTGGATCTTTGTCCTTTCCTCTGGTGTGCCCACATTTCCCCACAGCTTAGTATCGCCCGGGAACTTAATCCCTAAGCTTTCTACCCCCTCATCCAAGTTGTTAATGAACATATAGACATGCCATGTTTTGCGTCAGTTCCCCAGCTTGAAAAAGTAGCCCTTTGGCAGCTCCTTCCCCTTCTGCTTTCTAATGTGGTTAAGCAGGGTATAACTGCTATAAAAGTGGACAGCTATAGGGAGAGGTAGTGAGCCAGCTTAGTCTCAAGTCTGGCAGAAGACAAGGTGGAGTCTGATTCAGTTAGTCTAGCTCTACTGTGCCTCCTGACTGGAGTACAACGCAGTGGACTAACCATGGGGTTGAAACAATGCCTCCATAGGGACAGACCGTGGGTCCAGGCTCCCCAGGATATGACGCTGCAGCCTGCACATGCTGAGCCATGTCCGGCAGCAGCGAAGGGGGCAGGGCTGGGGAAAGACGACAGCGAGCGTTACCCCAAAATTCTACGTGACACCGTCACGGGCATCACCAAGTTGGCTGGCTGCCACCGGGCTCGCCATGCATGGTGGCATGAAGTGTGTCTCCATCCTGCTCTGCCAGGAGACCCGAAGGTGTTGAAGGTCTTCTTGGGGAGCGTGACCCTTACCACCACCGCCTGCACGAGCGAGCAGACCAGGTGCCAGACCATCGCCACCGTGGACATGGGCTACCCCCTGACATGGCAGCGTGACCTCTTGGACCAAACCCCTCAGAGCAGAAGGGGCTAGGTACGGCCCTCTTCCTGGCAGCCCCCAGCATTGAAGGCGGAAGCAGCTGTGCGCCAGGCAGAGCCTGAGCCTGAGGCCACCCCCCGCTTCCAGCAGACACGGGCCCGCCCCCAGCACGTGTCAGCACGCCCCGCCCCCCTCCGGCCACAAGCGAGGAAAGGGTTCGGATCGTGGCTTCAGCCGTGACCACTACGCATGCTCGATGGGCAGCGTGGTCACGGCGCATGCTCAGAGCACGGCGGGGCCTGCGCAGTGAGGACGGCGGAGCGCGCGGTTTGCGAGTTGGTGGAGCCGCGACAGGTACCCGCGCGCCCTCCCCTGCGGCTGCGCGGGCGGGCTGAGCCGGGAGGGGTCGCAGGGCCGCGCCTCCAGCTGCACCGGCTGCCGCGTGTGTGATCTGATGCTACCTCGGTGGCCACGGAGGCATCGCGTTTGGCCCGCGGGTAGTGGGGAAGCGGTGGCCATTCATACAGCCCCCCCTACTCCCTGCCAGATTCCCAAACCTCAAGCGCTGTGGGGCTGGGCCATGCCCCCATTTCTCTTTTGAGACTAGGCCTTGCCCCTCTTCCTCCTGGGGAGGGGGTGAGTCATGCTCTTCTACCCTCTCCCATGGAGCCTGCAGGGCCAGTTATGCCCCCTTCTCTCCCTCCCCCCCATCTCTTCCCACTCCCTCCTGTGCAGGCCAGCGTGCCCCCTGCTCTCCCCTGCGTGGCTAGATGGGAACCACCATCCATCCTCCCCTGGATGGACCAGGCACTGCCCATGCAGCCTGCTGGTGAAAAAAGTTGAGGACCACTGACTTAGCACATCCATCTTTGTCTTAATGATGTATTTTCTGGATGAAAAAACTAGATGTCAATGTGATTTGCACTTCCTCCTGTTTTTTCTTATTCTCATCAGGGTAAAGTCATCCATTCTACTCTCCTTCCAACCGGTGTGAGCAAGTTTCTCTTCTCTTATGCTCTGTATGTAGTGTTAGCATTGTGTGCGCCCCCCCCCCCCCATGACACAATTGCTGGTGTTGGACACTAAATGGTCCATGGTACTTTGTGCATGAGCAGGAGTCTGCCCCAGCGTCCTGCCCAGGTGTACTTGCTGATGTTCCCTTTGCCGTTGGATCAGTGCCCTTCTGTTCAGGCTAGCTGTATTTTGTAGGAGCTATTTGGACAGAAAACGTGGAAATGCTTTTGAATGAGTGAGAAACTTCACATCAGTTAATGTGAACATATAATATAGTCTCTCCTGTGTTCCTTTCCAGCAGTACAGTTGATGGTTAACAAGCAGTTGGTGCAAGGTGCTGTTTCTCACTTATTTTATGAAGAATATAGGGGATGTGTTAGGGTCCCAAGGGACTTACTTTTTCTGAATAAGAAAGTCCTAAGGTCTGTGGTTAGAAGATGTGAGCTTGGAGCTCTGTGGGGGCAGCATACTAAGATTTTTGTAGTCATTAAGGGACTAAGGTACTTACTTTGTCCTTGAGTCAGTCATTGTACTCTCTCTCCTCTTCTGTTTTATCTGACTGATGTGGAGCTATTAAGGGATTCTGACAGAGACTGAAAATGGAGGAGTATACATGGCAGACACTAAAGCAAAATATCTGTGGCACATTCTCTTTATATTTTCTTTTAAGAGATATGAGCACAGCTGATGGGGGGGTGGGGG
>NW_017729007.1:8070220-8078488 GCF_001723915.1 Gavialis gangeticus | reverse complement strand
CCCTGGCTCCTGAACTTGTAGGCCCTGCAACCAACAACATATGTCCTAATGTGCAGTTGTTATAGTACACATATAGGACACGTTGATATCTGATACAAACTTGTTCCTATGTGAGAATACTTTCTTATACTGAGCTTTTGCTACCTCTAGTCTTGCACTGAAACCTTTAAATGTATGTATGTGTGTGTGTATATGTGTGTGTGTAGATATTTTTATATATATCCTAATACTACACTAATTGTGCAAGATTTAGCTTTTTATGCTTTTGAAAAAGCATGGACAAGCAGTAATGAATTGTCTTGATAAAAGTAATATAGTTATTTTTCTTACTTAACTGATTTTTCTTTTTTCCCATTTGTCGTACTTGTACTATGCCCGCTTTCTGGTATACAGCAGTATTGATTGTGTCCATGAAGTAGTAAGCTGCAGCCTGCTAATGAAGTTGAGTAAATATGCACTGGAGAATAATAACAAGTAATTTGAGAGTTTATTTCTAGTATATCTTTCCCCAAATGCTAAGATGTAGTTTTAATAGGTGTAAAATAGATGTAATCAATTTTATTGTAAAAGCATTTCAGAAGCCTAGCAAATAAAGTTCAAAGGGGTAATGCCACAAAAAATCTTTTATTGCTGAAATACTCTCGAACTTCCAGTATGTGGGTGCCAGCATCCAAAATAGTTATCCTGAGAACTCCCACTGAGCCACTGCCTAACCCGAGAGGCATCAATGTTCCCTTTGTGTTTAAAGGTCTACATCTGGGCGTTCCTGCACTGTCTCTGTCCTCATGATGCTGAGCTTCTAATGTATTCCTAACCCATATTGATATCTATCAATTGTGTGGTCCTTTGGTCCTTCCCCTATCTTGTCAGGGGAAGCCTGATCCATGAGGCATGCTCTAAGCAGAAGGCAAGGTACGCAGAAGGCAAAGTTGCACTATTAGACTAAATCAGACATGCATACAGTTTTCATCAGCAACAGCTTACTTCATCAGATGCTATGGAGGGACTGCAGGGAGAAGAGCTTCCAAATAGAATGGAGTGATTTGAACACAAAAGGTAGGTAAGGGGAGGCCTTATGACTGGGCTCTGTCTAAAGAACAGAGAGGGGAAGAAGTCTCTCTTTTAAATATCCCATAGTGGTTAAAACAGTAATTCAGAATGTGAAAGACCTGAGTGTAGTTTCCTGCTGTCTCAAGCCTACATCTCTTGCCTGTTGAGAGGATGACTTGGCAACCACACTGGAGGCTATTCTGTGTTGAGGGTACTCTTGCTGTGGGAGCTGTTTCAGGTTCTTTAAGAAGAAATGGCATTTCGTTAGGTCAGAAAGGCAGTCATGCTCACACTGTCCCTAGTGGTTACCTGGTGAGAACAGAAACCTGGCTTAAAATCCTGCTTCAAGGAATAAAAGTATTTTATCCAGTGGCTTTAATTTTAAAAGCTTAGTATCATAGCACTTAGGGTTGGAAGGGACCTAAACACATCATCAGGTCCGAACCCTTGCCCCAGGCAGGAACGGGTGCTGGGATCATATCACCCCAGCCAAATATCTGTCCAGCCTCCTCTTGAAGACCCCCAAGGTAGGAGAGAGCACCGCATCACTTGGGAGCCCATTCCAGAGCCTGGCAGCCCTAACCGTAAAGTAATGTTTCCTGATGTCCAGCCTGAACCTTCTCTCTAACAATTTGTGGCCATATTCCTAGTTCCCCTGGGTGGTGCCCGGGGGAACAGAGCTTTCACCAATTCCTGCTCGTCTCCCCTGATGAGTTTGTAAATAGCCACCAGATCCCCTCTCAGCCTTCTCTTGTGGAGGCTGAATACGTTTAGGCCCTTTAGCCTCTCTTGGTAGGGCCTACCCTGCTGTCTCTTGACCATGTGAGTGGCCTTCCTCTGGTCCCTCTCAATGTTAGCCCCATTCCTCTTGAAGTGCGGTGCCCAGAACTGGATACAGTAGTCCAACTGTGGCCTGACCAATGCCACACAGAGGGGAAGGATCACTTCCCTGGACCTGCTTGTGATGCATCTGTAGATGCATGACAAGGTGCGGTTAGCCTTACTGGCCGCTTCCTCGCATTGGCGGCTCATGCTTATCCTGGAGTCAGACAATGATTCCAAGATCTCTTTCTGCCACCATTTTGACAAGAAGGGTGTTCTCCAGCCTATAGGTGTGTTACTGGTCCCTTCTCCCTAGATACGCAGTACCTTGCACTTGTCTGTGTTAAATTCCATCTTATTCTCATCCACCCACCTCTGTAACCTGTCTAGATCTAGCTGGATTCTGTGCCTCCCCTCCAGTGTCCCTACCTCGCCCCACAACTTGGTGTCATCAGCGAATTTGGACAGTGTGCATTCCATACCCACATCCAGATTGCTGATAAAGATGTTGAACAGTACAGGACCCAGGACTGAGCCCTGGGGGACTCCACTGTCTACATCCCTCCAGGTCGAAAACAACCCGTCCACCACCACTCTCTGGGTGCGACCATCTGCCAATTTGTCACCCATCTGACTGTGTAGGCATCAGTGCCACAGTCACCAAGTTTTTTTAGGAGCGTGTGGTGGGAAACTATGTCAAAGGCCTTCTTAAAGTCCAGGAAGATGACATCCACCCTGACACCCTCATCCAGGGACTTCATGATCTGATCATAAAAAGAAACCAGGTTAATCAGGCAGGATTTGCCCTCAGTGAACCCATGTTGGTTGCCCCTGAGTATTACCTCCCCTGCTGGGCCCTTGGAGGTATAGTCCTTGATGACTTTCTCAAAGGTCTTCCCAAGGACATGAGGTAAAACTGACTGGCCTATAATTGCCCGGGTCGTCTTTTCTCCCCTTCTTGTAAATGGGGACCACGTTGGCCCTTTTCCAATCCTCTGGTACCTGGCCAGTGTCCCATGAGCACTCATAGAGCCGTGCCAGGGGGCCTGGTATGACCCCTGTCAATTCCCTCGGCACCCTCGGGTGAAGAGCATCTGGACCTACTGATTTAAACATGTCCAGCCCCTCCAAAAGTTCCCTAATTGGGTCGTCCCTGACCCTAGGCATGGCAGTGCCTCTCCTTGGTCTGTCCTCAGTTCTAGTGGGGGAGATGTCCCGATCCCTGTTCAGGAATATGGAGGCAAAGAATTCGTTAAAGAGGTCAGCTTTTTTGTTTGCCACAATCACCAGATTGCCAAGCCTATCCTGTAAGGGCCCCATGTTACCCTCTTTTTACTTCCTATGCATTTGAAAAAGGACTTTTTATTATCCTTAATTCTGGTCACTAGCCCTAGCTGCTCCACCTCTGCCTTAGCCTTCCTAACAGCCTCCCTGCAGTCCTGAGCAATGGAGGTGTGATAGCCCCTTGCTTCCACTGTTTGTACACCTCCTTTTTTGCCCTTGGGCATCTCTGGATGCTTTTGGCGAGTCATGGGGGTTTCTTAGCACTTCTGCCCCCCTTGGTGCGCATTGGGACTGACTCCCTTTTAGCTCGGAGGATCGTCTCCTTGAGGAACAACCACCCGGCTCGGACTCCCATCTCATTGAAGCTCTGAGACCCCAGTTTCTCTCCTACCGATCTTCTTAGCTTACAGAAGTCAGCCCTCCTGAAGTCAGGGACCTCTGCCTTGCTGCTTGCTTTCACCACCCTGCGCTGGATGGTAAATTCCAGCAGGTGATGATCACTGTTGCCCAGGTGGTTGAGCACCCACAGATGACCCACCAGGTTGTTGTCTGTGGCAAGGACGAAGTCCAGCAAGGCATTTTTCCTGGTGGGACTGTGCACCTCTTGGGTTAGGTGGAGGTCCTGTATCCCGGCTAGGAACCTACATGAGTGGTTGGGCCTGGCTGAGTGCTCCTCCCAGCAGATGTTTGTGTAGTTTAGGTCACCCAAGACAACCACGTCCCTTGACTTTACTGCCTCTGTGAGCTGACCTGAGAATTCCAGGTCCGGCTCATCCCCCTGGTGAGGCGGTCTGTAGTAGACGCCCACTATCAAGTCCCTTTCCTCACACCCCCCTTGCATAAGCTTGTGAGTGGCTTGGTGTTTAAGGCCCTTTATATGTGATTATTTTTTTTTAATAGCCTTATACATAGAAAGAAATGGGGCCCAGGTCTTAAATCAGGGGCAAGGTCTCTTATCACTCCTTTCCTGGGCATTTCCTGTTGGGCAGCTGAGGCAACTCTGATCAACTTGCTGATTGGTGTAGATTCCTTGTGAAACTCAAGTCCTTTTGTGAATTACCCAGAGGCTTGGTATAGAAAATTTTTAGAGTATTTTTTTTTTTTATTCCTTACTTTTTAAGGAAAATACCATACTTTGTATTCTCCCAGTTCAAAATGTGGTGTAGTGTGTTGAAGAATAACTAAATTATAACAGGTGTACAGTTACATAGGGCAAACTTAATTGAAAAAAACATTTTACCCATCAACCATGTAATTTTCAATATGTATTCTGTCATTTCTTGGCATAAGTAACTTTTTAAGTAATTATGACCATTAGCTTTTTCAAGAAAAGAGTAAACAGGATGTGACAAATTGCAAATAAAAATGAAAAGCTAGAAGTGTTATTTGTATCAAAGTTATATGCCTTTTAAAAACAAATTTCAACTGTTCCAATTATCTGTGGAATAATAAAAACATTTCAAAAATCTTAATAATTAATTACACTTGATTTTATGCTCCCATTACAAAACGAAATGAAAAAATACTCCAGAGGCAAACTTACTAGACAGGATTTTACTCTGTACTTAATCCTCCTCCTTTGCCACAAATTGTTGTCTGCATGCAGTATATGCCCACTCTACTTGCTTTGCCTTCTCCTTTGCTTAAAAGTATTGGAATTAGCTAGTGAGTCATGTGCACATGTCCAGTATGGACCTAATCATGGGCTGGTCCAGGTTTTTGAAAAAAGGGAGATGGTATGGCACATCTTCACATAAAACAGGCAGGGGAGATTTGCACCTTATGGACTAACCAAAGTGTGTGTGTGTGTGTGTGTATCATTGCATCTAATGCACACTTTTCACAAGTTGGAACAGAAACTAGTTTTACTAATATGCCATATTACTCTGTTAAAGATCAAAACAATATACATTTTTGGAATGTTCACTAATTTGTTAGATAATAAGTTTAAAAAATACAACAAACTGTTTTTTGACTTCTTGCCTAATGCTAAACTAGTGCTCTAGTCATAGTTAAATGTACGTCTCTTATTCAGATTTGTAGAACAAAATCTAGCTTTCCTGGGCATGTTGACAGTGCCTCCAATATTTCGCTCTCAGCCATTTCTACACCAGAGTTAATATTACCACACCTGAGTTAAGGTTTTTAGCTACAGCTAAAAGTAGTTTGCAGGGCTGTGAAGTAGAAAAGAGATATTGCTAGGAATGTCTAACAGACAGCACAGCTGCAGAAAAAAGGACTGTTTGAATAGTGGAATGTTGGAATAGTTTAATTTCAAGACCATTTAAATGCATACAGGGTCATTAACACACGTGAAGTGAAGAGAGATTAGCCACATTAAGGTAGATTATTCGAGGATCCTGGTTATCTCGGTTTAAAAATATCAATTTCTTTGATTAAAAATCCCCAAATCTGTGTTTTTTCATGATTAAAATGAAACACCACTACAATATAACCTCATAAATGTGGATATCAAAAATCTGGCACTTCCCCTAATCCAGGCGACTGAACTCAGTGGTAAAAGGCCACTTCCATATCTGTGTTTTGATGAAATTTAACAATTTTAAAGATGCGACTAAACTCTAGGATTTACTAAGTCTTTAGGTCCTGGTGAAGAGTCTGTGGGCTAAGAGCTGCTTTCTCCTCCGGACACATTGCACAAGGAGTTTCTTGCCTTTATTTTTGGATATGAAGAAGGGGACAGCCTGTGAGCTGCAGTCTCTGAACAGCCATAGAGATATTTGGCATTTCCATTCCATTGTGCTAGTTTCTGTGGAGAAGTATGAATACCAGACTTGCTGCAACCAGTCACTCTAGATTTGGGAACCCAGCACTGTCAGATCACACTTAGAAGGTTATTCTTGTAGATGGGAGGGCTAGGTATTGCATCCTGACTTCCCTATCCAAGAAGCTTCTGGGAGCTTTGGTCGCTTGGTAGCTATGAAAATCAGGCTATGTGTGTTTTTATGTTCGGAAGTTTCAGTTTTCTGTGAATCAGTGATCTAAGCTCCTGTGCTCTAGTGGTGTGTACTACCCGGGCTTAGTTGGCTAACACTGTATTTTCTGTAACCTAGTTGCATTCCCCTCCTCATCCCCATCCCTCTTATGTGAGTCCCTTGCTCGGGTGATTTGTATTTCCATACTGGCTTTGTCATCTTTTTGGATTCATAACTCTTAACATCTACTAATAAAATTCAATTTGTTTATCAGATATTCCAGGAATATAACAATTTATAAGCAATTCAGTATCAAGGCCGTATGCCAAATTTAGAGATTGGGTTGATATCCAGAGCAAAACTTTAGTGTCCATACATCCTGTAGGTAAACTTACTTCTTCCTCTTGTAAGTGTGCAGATTCCAGCCCCCGCCCCCCCAGATTTGACTACTTGTTGGATCAATTTAGCTGATTTAACTTTGACGTGTTTTACTTGGCTGTTTCTGGGTAAAATGCATACAAGCTTAGTTGTGAAGGTGATCTAATGAAAAGCAGGCATTTTCAAATAAAACTTATTTTGGTCCTTAAATTCTCTTCTAGTAGCTGTTTTAATTCCTGATGGATGAAATCATAAGCAGGCTACTAATACCAGTTTCTTGGCACATCTAGGTAAAATTATTCAGACACAAATGTCCTTTTGGAGTTCATTGTAAGGTTTAGTTTTGATTTAGTCTTAGTGGTAAATAGTATTGTATAATATAAAGTATTGATATATACAAGGACTGGTAAATCTTTCATTTTTTGCATCAAGCAGGTATTACCAGGTAAGTGTATAATAGCAGTGATTTACTTAGCAAGTCTCCTTGTCTGTATGGGGAAATAACCTGGAATAGCTATTGCACTATAGCTATTTCATGTTAGATCCTTCCTGAAATAGAATGAGTTAAACTGCAAAAGACACCATTAATGAAGAATACAAATATCTATGTTGCGAATTAGTGGAGGATCATTATTGCACTTTGAATGTGCACTCTAACTTAGCTTCAATACTCGATCCTGTAGGCAAGTACTAAGTTTATCATTTCATCATGAATTTGTTCATCTGTGCCCCCAGCATTGTGCCATATTTTTGTAGGTAACAAAATCTTTTGAAAAGTAGTAAATCCTTTTAGGTCCTAACTTGTTTTAAACAAAGCTTTCAGTTTAGTTGAGGCAGTCAAGGCCTTCAAATGTGGGTACATTAGCAGATTTTTCATATCAAAATACATTGTTTTAAACTATTCCATTTTCCCATTCCTGCCAAGAGCTGTAGTACTGTGTTTAAAATTGCTACTGTATTTTGTTTAACTGATGCTTGTTTTGATTTTTCAAATGCTCTCTGTGTTGGCTTAACTCTGCCCCCATTGAAATTTAGTGGGAAATCTTATAGAGGCATCAAGTAGTTACATCAACAAACACTAAGGACTTTAAAAAAAATCTCATCCCAAAACAACAAAAATCAGTTTAAAATGTATTACTTTTGGCCTCTTCAGGATTATGTTCACAGTTTAGGATAAACATGAAAAAGAAGAATAATGAGGAAGACCATTTTTTTGACTAGTGACTTGTATTCTTTGCTAGAAGTTTACACAGTCTTACATAATTCATACTTATTCTCATAGTGCCCTATTTCATCACATTAAAGTATCAAACCTGAATGTATGCTTTCCATCTGTTTCAGGAAAATAAGTGGTTTTAAATGGATTGTATCTTTACTGTAAGCTAAGTGGATAGTTCCTGTTCCTGTAAAAATGCTGTTTTTATATTTTTACCTACACAAATGCTAGTGAAAAGCCTAAGTAATGAGGCCTAATAGTTATTTGCTATAGCTTTAAATTATTATTATAAACAAACTGTAACAAGGAGCATGAAAAATACTTATGGCGTGGTTTTGCTTCCTGTTATGGAAAACTCTTGTAGGAAATGGTAATGTGTTTATAGATGCTAGCTGTCATCTGGCAGTCTTAGAATTCTAGAGGCTTACAGAAAGATACTGTTGTATTCTAATAGTACCTTACACTGTTCTGTGGGGAGGGGAAGTAGGGAGAAAGGAGTTGCAGACAGAAAATGGCAGGAAGCCCTGGCATCCTGAAGCATGGGAGGGGGGGGAGGGGCTGGGAAGATTTTTTTTTTTTTTT
>NW_017729007.1:8064828-8070188 GCF_001723915.1 Gavialis gangeticus | reverse complement strand
GCCTCTGGCTGAGGGGTTCAGATGGCAATCCGTCAGTCTCTGGGGAGGGGCAGGACTTCTGAGACCCTTCGCCAGAGGTGTGTGTGGTGGGGAGGGGGGGCACCATGATCTGCCGCAAAAATGGTGACCAACACTGCTGGACTGCAAAACTGGATGGCAGCTGACCTGAATTTGGCAGGTCCCTGCTTATAATTCGGAATTTCCTTAGAATGCCATTAGTTTAATTGCTTTCACAGTCGATTAGACCTTTATGCAAGGCATCAAGGTTTCTTTCTTTTGCTTGTGCCCTTGATCACCAGCAGATATCTGCCAGCCCACAATAATCTGGGGAACAATTTTCAGGGTTTTTTTTTTTTTTTCCAGTGAAAGAGTCAGGTCAGTACCTCTGCTTTCTTTAGAGTTGATATGAAGTAGACTTGTTTAAGAGAGCATCTCCCTTTCAAAATCCATCTTGTTGGTCTAATAAAAGATATCATCTCTACTACAAGTCCTGGTTGCCTTTTCCATTCCTAGCACTCATGGTTGTGTATCACTTCAGTGATTTTTTTTTTTTTTAAGATTTGTTTAGACAAGCTCCACTGGTCAGATGAGTGGCGTGGGGCCAGCCTACAGACCATATCTCATGGATGGGGTCCTTCTTCAGGCCTGCTCCAGCATCGAGTCAATGCAACAGATATGGCTGCAGAGCAACCCTGTGTACCAATTACACATGCTAGTCTGCCCTACGTGCTGGGTCTGGCCACAGTTTAACTTCACCTGCCAACCTGAGCCCATGTGCCAGATCTGGCTGCAGCTTGACCCCACACACAAGCTCAACTCCTCTGATGCATAGGGCTGAGCCAGCATGTGCAGTTGCTTTGCAGCTGGGTCTGGTACACAGGGTTAGTCTATGGCTGCATCCCATCTGCCAACAATTGCACAGGTATTACACATCTGATATGCCAACAATTGCATTACTAGTCATGGATTTGGTTATTACTTTTAAATTTCAAATGGACTATATTTTAAAGCATCTTTTGGGCTTTTTTCCCTCCTTGACATAGCTTTTATTGAAGTTAAAAAAAAGAATGCCATCATGTCCCAGTGTACATGAAAAAGCATCCTTTTGTTGACTAAATATTACATTTAATAAAAGTGTGCAAAGCTAAGCATTTCAAGGATTTGACCGCAAAGGTCAAACTTTTAAGGAGATTTCATTTCATTGTGTCATTAACAGATGTTGTTTTGAAATGTTATCTTTTCACTTTTCCTGTGTAAATTACTGGTAGAATTGTATTTGAAGTAAATTCTTTTTCTACTTGCATAATTTTTCTTTTTCCAAGAAACTTTTTTTTTTTAAATCTTTGTATGAAACTCTCCATAGCAGAGTGCTGGAAGGGTTTGAGTGTGGCGTTCTAAGGGAGATCAATGCGTATACTGTATTTTCATGCATATAACCTGAACCCTTTAGACCAGCTGAAGAAAATTGGGGTGCACATTATATGTAAGGAAAAACACTCCCCACAGGTCTTAAAATTTTGTGATAGTTTAGGGTGGAGACCTCAGTCCTTGGCCTGGTAGCCCTGGCAGCTGAGGGGACCCCTCTGGCAGGACTGGGGGGCCAAGGCCTGTGGGTGGGGGGCAAGGGGCACATGAGCAGGGCTGTGGGGCTGTAGTGGAGGGAAAGAAGGACACCATCAGGGTTGTGGGGGATATAGTGTGGGGGGGAAAGGGGCACCATCAGGGCTGGGGGGGCCTTTAATTTTAATCACAGATTTTGGGTTTTTTATCAGAGAATTTGCAATTTTTTATTGGGGAAAACCAGGATCCCTGCTTATTAGTTACCTGTTCTACCTATTCTGTTATGTTTTCTGTGGTTGACTTTCTGAATAGTTAGTCCAGTGGTTAGGGCACTTACTGAGTATGTAGCTGATTTAAGTCAAAAATCACCTGTCCAAATCAGACAGTCCTGCACCTGGCTTTCCATACCTCAGAAAATTGCTCTAGCCATCATACTAGGGATTATTATAGGGTGTTTGTCCCTCTTTCTTGCACCTGTGTGAAAATTTCAGGATGTCTCAGTTTTATTTGTGAGAACTATTTACTTTTCACCCAGCCCTGCTTAACATGGCAGCTCTTCAAAACGCTGTGGCTAGAAGATGCAACATAGCTGTAAAGAAACTTAAGAATTTCTTATGAAGAATAAATGGTCATATGCAAGATCTTGACATTATAACAGGGCATATAGGCATAGTCTCTGTTTCTTTGGTGAACAGATCATATTTGCAGAAAAACCTCTTTTATCAGTTGTCATTGTTTATAGCATAGTGGAACATCAGTGAAGTGCAAACCAGGTTTTTTGATTATTAAAGTAAGATTAAAAAGCTGCGTTTGTTGTAGGAATCGCATCTTGCTAAATACCCACTTGCACTTCCTTCTTAGTTCAGGACAAGTCAGCTACAAGTTTATCAGATATCTGAAGGTGTCTCAGTAGTAATAAGGAACCTCTTTTAGAATGGTTAAAACAAAAAATCCTTTTGATCCTTTTAAATGGAGCTTTATATGTGTATGACCTCTGCAGTTTTTCATAATTCAGTTGTTTCAAAAAGGAACATTTTTACAATATAAGAAGCCATAATGTTGCAGCAATTATTTGTTCACTTGGACTCAGCATTATTCAGCTTAATAATAATGGTGTATTACTACCTTGTAATTTTTTTTTCTTTCTTATAAGGATCTCCTTCTAGCTACCACAAGCACATAGGGCACCTATATACGTCAGCGAGGCTGCTCTGACGCATTGTAATTACAGCGCGTCAGAGCAGACTTGATTAACTGAGTCTGCTGGAGTGTAGTAGTTACCACGTTCCAGCGGACTTCAGTGTCATGTGCATCAGTGTCCCCACACTGAAAAATGGTGGCAGGGGCTCTTTAACTAAAGCTTGTTCAACAAGCTTTAGTTAAAGCACCCCTACTGCCATCTTTCAGTGTGGGAATGCTGATGCACATGACGTTCTAGGTGGTTTAATTAGAGTGGCTCTCTAATTAAAGCACCTCTCCACCTCCTGGAGCACATGTATAAATTCCCATAGTGGCTCATGAAGGAATAATAGAATGAGGAAGAAGTATTTATGCCTGCAGAACTCATGGTGTATTTTTATTTTCTGTGGTATGATGTCCCTTATCATTGCAGACTACTGCCTACGTTCCTAAACATTTTATTAAAAATATTTAAAAAATAACATTTCAATAGACGAATGCCTTGCTGGGGTCGTTTGACCCCAGTACTTTTTCCTGCTGTGGCAGGGGGTTGGACTTGATGACCTGCTCAGGTCCCTTCCGACCCTACCAACTATAACTATGAAACTATGAATACCAGGCAAACTTAGAATATGCCAAAATATGCAGTATTCATCTGCTGTACTGTACATATGCATTACAGTACATTCTTTAATTTAATTATATTGTGTTTTACTTTTTGCTCCCCACCTCCCATCTCCCGCCTGAGGATCCCTGGTTCTGTCACTGCACAGAATTTACCTTGCCCAGTCTGAATGTATAGTTATTGCCTACATTTTATGGACTGACTACATGTAGTTCTGGTGTTAACCTTGCACTGGTTTAGCACTCGGATGTAGAGTACATTGATATTTGGAGCACACATAGCTAGCAATTTTTGTGTAGCTGCCTTGGTATGTGCTATCACAGTGTCTCATAGAATCATAGGACTGGAAGGGACCTGTAAGATCATCAAGTCTGGTCCCCTGCCATGGGCAGGAAGTTGTTGGGCTCAGACAGGCTCGACAAGGTGCCTGTCCAGCATCGTCTTGAACACCCCCAGGAGAGTGACTGCACCACCTCTGCTGGAAGTATGTTCCAGATTCTGGTGACCCATATATTGAAAAAGTTATTTCTTATGTCCAGCCTGAATTTACCCTCTGTTAGTTTATGCCCATTGGTCTTCATCCTCCCTTGAGGTGCCTTCCTGAAGAGTTGCTCCCCTAGTTCTTTGTGCTTACCCTGACGTACTTGTAGGTAACTATTAAGTTGCCTCTCGGCCTTCTCTTACTCAGACTGAATAGGCCCAGTTCCCAGAACGTGTTGTCATAGGGCTTGCCTTCCATGCCCTTGACCATTCTTTGTACCCTCTCAAGCTTATCCACATCCTTTTTGAAGTGCAGTGCCCAGAACTGGACACAGTACTCCAGCTGAGGCCTCACCAACACTGAATAGAGAGGAAGGAGCTCCTCCCTGGATCTGTTGGCCACGTGTCGGCTGATGCATGCCACAGTTCTATATGCCCTTCTGGAAACCTCATCACACCTTTGGCTCACTAATCTTCCGGTCGATCATGACTCTGGTTCTCATTCAAATGGTGTTCTAGCCAATGGACCACCACCCATTGTGTAGTTATGTTGAGGGTTCTTCCTACCCAGCTGAAGGACTTTGCACTTCTCATTGTCAAACCTCATCTGATTTCGTTCTGCCCATGAATCCAGTCTGTCAAGGTCATCCTGAATCTTTTCCCCATCTTCTGGTATGCCCACATTTCCCCATAGCTTGGTATTGTCCGTGAATGTAACCATTGAACTTTCTACCCCCGCGTCCAAGCACCGGTACCTGGGGGACACCACTGGAAACGGGCCTCCAGGGTGATGCCATCCCATTGATTACTACTACATGGTAAAGGAGTTGGTAATCGTTTATTTATATTGAGCAAATGGTTACCCTAGAATGGAAAGGACTAGACAACAGTGACACTGGTGTAGTTTTACATTTGATATTTCATGGATTCTAGTAAGAGTTATGCAGTGTGTCTGTCTACACCAGATTTATGCACTAGTCTGCTGGTCTACACCAGTGTAAATGTATGTTTCACAGTGCCAGCATGTTCTATCCTAGTTTTCAGGCCCAGACCTTTTGCTGCACAACCTTAATAGTTCTATATCCAATTAAATCTCCTCATGGGCTTTTCTGCAGTGGCAACACTGTGGTATCCAAGGGCTTCACAACTAATGCGTTTATTTCCATGATAGCCCTGTAAGATGAAGGGATGGTATTATTCCTGTTGTACAGATTGGGAACTGAAACGGTAAGAAATGAACATAATAAGTGCGCACTGACTTTGGATGCCCAATTTTAGATGCCTGTGTCCTGACTTCTTTTAATGTGTTTTGAATTTCATAGTAATACATCATTTTGGTCTGATCATCAACAGATATCTGTTTTATTTGTTGGGAAAGTTGAGAATTTCCTATAGGACAGGGCTGTCCAACTGGCAGCTCATGAGGGGTTAACATGTGGCCTGTGGGTTCCTGTCTGGCTGCCAGTACCTCCTCCCGCCACACCGCCCCCCCCCCCATCCTTCCTCCTGTAGCTGG
>NW_017729007.1:8064215-8064793 GCF_001723915.1 Gavialis gangeticus | reverse complement strand
CCACACCGCCCCCCCCCCCATCCTTGCTCCTGTAGCTGTGGGGTCTGGGGTCTCTGGGGCATTGTAGCGCTGTAGGAAGGAGCACAGTGAGATTGCTTTTTTGGTGGCAGTGCTGGCAGGTGATGGGGAGGAGCAGAGGCACTTGTTGCTGATATAGTGGTGGGTTGAGGGTTTGTGCTGCCCATGAGATGCAGGTCCCAGGGAGCCCTCATAGCATATAGCCCAGGATCTACCACTGGTATGGTGTGATGCCTCCAGCTACTCTAAAGTTGGACAGATCTAGTGTGGGGAATGAAATGGACACTTCTGGAAGAGGAAAGGGCTGTTACATGTTGCCAGTTTGAGTACTGCCATGGACAACTGGATTCTCCCCTGTGTTTATCGAGTTTGTGCATGCTGCTGAGCACATCACTTTACTGGAACTTAAATGGGTTGCAAATAATTGTGTTGCCCTTGACTTTCTGGTGCTCAGTCTGAATTGTGCAGAACCACTCGGCATTCACAAGTGCAGCTTACATCAGAGAGAACTGTGTACTAAATGAGGCACTATAAAAAAAAAAAAAAAAAAAAAAAAAAAA
>NW_017729007.1:8057484-8064008 GCF_001723915.1 Gavialis gangeticus | reverse complement strand
AAAAAAAAAAAAAAAAAAAAAAAAAAAAAAAAAAATACTAAGTGCAGTGAAAAAATCAGGATATAGGCATCTCAGAAATGATCACGTGATGAAAAATGTTGTCATAGAGTAGCTCAAAGAGCTGCAATGTTGTCATAGAGTAGCTCAAAGAGCTGCTATAAGTAAAGTACCTGCAGCATTATCTGTATTCAGCATCCCGTGCTTCAAAATGGCAGCAAGGGGTACTTGAACTAAAGCTTGTTCAATGAACTTCACTTAAAGCACCCTTGCCACCATTTTGAAGGACAGGGACTCTGCATACACGTGACATGGAGGGTGCTGGAGCATGTTAATCGGCCTCGATTCATTAACTGCGATTATTCTAATTAGCATGTGTCAGAGCAGACATCTGGTATGTGTACAGGTACCGCTAGTGTGCCTGTTTAATGTAATTGCCTGTATACATTTAAAAATAGAATTTCTATATTCACTTTTTATTGCGTAGAATCTTATTGAATTTCACATGGCTTATTGAGCATGATTTGGATCTCCTAGATCCAAAGTTTACACCTCTACTATTTGAGTTAATGGAATAACTGGTAGCACTAGTAGCCTGTCTTCCTCTCTGGACTTCCCATCGGAGCTGATGGGAAGCACTCCTTGCTAGTTGGTAACAGATATTTGTTGTATAAAAGAGTTCTCACGCTGGATTCAGTCTCCAGTTATGTAGAATGTTTTCCAAAGGCAAACTGCGGACCTCATGCCTTTCTACAGCTCAGCTGCATGAGCGTGGGACAGAGTTGCCTAACATATATAATGCCTGAGATTAAGAAGCCCATGGTATAAAAGAAATGCAGGGGACTTTTGCCAGTGTCAAAAAAAACCCTTAGTGGCAAATTTGCAGCTTAGGGAACACCTGCATGTGTGGAATGTGTGGTGCTGAAGATGGGTCTATGGTGCTGCATACCACATGTCCATGCTCATCTGGACCTGCTCTACCAGTTTATATCTTTTAGCATGAAATTAACATGTTATAAATTTGAAGCTGTGCCTCCACTGTGATACAAGTGTTTTTCTCTTCCTATTTTGTTGCCTCTATTGTGTGCTGCATCTTTCTATTTCATGTACATTTTTTCCCTTAGTAAGTATGAAAGCTTCTGATCAATTCTGCAGTTGAATAATAAATGCTGTATAATGGCTCAATATGCCTAGAATTCAAAGTAGTAGTAGGAAACAGATAATGTGGATGGGCTGAAATAATAAAATCTGATCATTCTTCTAAAGTGAAATCAAAATATAGTCTGTTACTATTGAGTAAGTGTAATTCTTTTCTAAAGTGCAGAAAATCAGGTGTTTAACTTTTTTTTATTCTTTAAACTTTCTGTGTACGTGTGTGTGTGTGTGTGTGTGTGTGTGTGTGTGTGTGTGTGTGTGTGTGTGTGTGTGTGTGTGTGTGTGTGTGTGTGTGTGTGTGTGTGTGTATAATATAATTGGAGGAAGCACTCTGTATTGTAAGGTAGGACATTGAGTATGAACATGCAAACAAAGGGGGTGTTGTGATTTTTTTTTTCCAATTAGAAAATGTAAATCATTTGCTTAGTTTGCCTGAAACCAGTGAAAGGATAAGATTTAGAGTGTGTCTGTGCATTCATTTTCTGTAATTATGGTGCATTAAGTTTAGTACCTGTAATGACAGGTACTAACAATGCACCATAATTGGCGCTACTGTGCATTAGTGCAAACAGTGTTTTTGTGAAGTTAATGCACAGTAAATTAAATCTACTATTAATTTGCAGTTGATTACATCTCCTGTGCATTAGCATGGGTTTTGCCCACTGCACTATGCACAGTAGAATTAGTGTACTGTGCTCGAAGCATCTCGTGTAGATGTGCCCATAGGCAGGTAACTTTTCATTAAGTGGACAGCTTAAAACAAAGACCAAAAGGACCAAGTAATGAGGAAATAAAGTAATATTAACTAAAACTTACTTTTTATCACATGATATTCAGCATTAATATATCTACTTAGGCATAGGCATATGAGGTTTGTATATGATGCTCTTTTTTCAAATTGCACGTCTTTATTTATATAGAAACTTGTAGATTTTGAATGGTAATGAACTATTTAGAAGGACGCAGAAACATCTTTTTTGGCCTTCAGGATTGTTGGTTGTTTCTTCTTTGGCTTTGTGTTTCAGAGTCTATTATTCATATTTAAAATGCATTTTATAGACAGGGACATTCACAATGATCACTTCTTTAATTATATGCTTTTAAGTATTATGTATAAGCAGAGCAGGATTTTGTTAAAGAAGTTTAATATGAATGTGAAAAATATGATGAAATGCTTGGGAAGTAAATTGGTTTGACTTGAGATCTTAGCTTAAGGCAAGTGCAGACCTGATATACTTCTCATCCTGCTAATAGCACTAAGGCATTTGAGGCCAATCCCTTTGAAAGGTTTTAATGGAACAGGCTTGCCCTCCTAAGCATTTGCGGCAAGTTCTTATAGTTCCTAAATGAACAAGCTAGTGCCATATTATTAATTGATGTCTTTGTCTTTAATATAATCTAGATAAAGCAGCTATGCCTATTCACATGCTAAAAATCATCAATGGAGCACCTGAAACAGCACTACCAAGCTACCTGCAAAGAGTGGATTCAAAATATCTGCAACTGGGTTGTGATCATGCCAACAAATACTTTAAGGTAACTATTTAGTATCTTCCATACTTTCTGGTAAATGTACCAAGCATGTGTAGGTTCTCACTGAACAGCTCCTCTGCTTTTATTTCTTCCCTGGACTAAGGAATAAATTAGTATAAATGGCTACGCAGAGTTTACACACCTTGGCTAAAAACATGGCACCACTAAAGTATGTGAGAATTTTGCCATTGATTTTTTTTTTTTCACCTCTTGTATTCATTATCTATATAGATTTAAGTCTAAAGATTTCAATTTTAGACACTGCAAATGTATATACAACTTCTAATTCATACAGAAAACTGCAGCATATGAGGGATTTCAGAGCTTGATTTTAAAAAACAAACAAACAAAAAGCCCCCCAAACCCTAAATAACAGTACTCTGGATAAAAATCAGTTTTCTGGTCTGGTGACTTTTAAAGGCATTTCACATTTCTTGTATGAAGAAATACAATCTCCCAGTTTTATGAACAGACGATTCTAATAGCAGCTACCACATCAAAATATGATTGTTTTTTCTCTTTAGTCCCTCACTATAAAGCATACCACATTTTATAATAATGGCATTCAGTTGCCTGGTAGTTATTTTAAACTGGGACTGTTTTAGAGTTGAGAAGTTCACGTTTAGGCATGTGTTCTCAGCTTTAGGCACAGAGTTTAAGTGAAAGAGGGAAGTAGTGTTTCAGACCTTACACTGAGGAGTTCATCTGAAGTTTATGTATAAGGCCTGTTACTATGCTTATCATTTCTTTTCAAAATATATCTTCCAATCGCATGTCTATAAATGTAATTTTACATCTTTTTTTATTACTTCCAATACTTGGAGGATCAGAATCAAAACCCCGAACTTCCATTGTGTCCACTTTTGAAAAAGGATTGCTAGATTTCCTGCAGCTATATTCATACAGTTCAGACTTTCAGTCAGTGTTTTACTTCTTGTGCATCTGCAAAGAAGGGCCTGACAGGTGGAGGTGGACTAGTCACTGTGAGGTGTGGATAAGAATGAACTCTGGGCTCGAGAGTGAGCTCTGGATATGGATTGACCTGTTTCTTAGTGAATATGAGGAAATACTTGAAGATTTTAAGAAATTGAAAATGTGATCCCAGTCTACCGTCCATTCTTTCTGGAAAGATAAAAGATTCTTTTAACAAACGAGGTCCCCATTCTCCTAGGTTTTGTGTTTTTTTTTTTTTGTTTTTTTTTTTTCCTGTTCCTACTTGTGACTGTCTTGGTGCTTCTTAGAGTATGTAAGATTTGGTGTTCCCACTTACATTGCAAGGACAACTTCTGTAGGAAAGCCTAACAGACTACATAACGAGAATTACTTTACTTAAGAGGACAGTGTTATAGCAGACAAAAGCAGACTTTATATTAGAAAGTATTTCTGCCAAAATCTATGTCTGCTGTAGAAAAGCAGAGCAGTTAATGTGTACTTACAGTATTACAACTGATTACATATAGTTTCTTTCTTACCATCATCTTCTAGGAAATGGGCGGGCAAAATACAGCCCAAGGGCCAGATCTGGCCCTCTAAGCAATTTCATCTGGCCCATGGGAGCCCATCAATTAATCGTACCCTGCCCAGCCTTTGTGGCTCTGCTCTGACCCTTGTGCATGGGAGAGCCCTGGCGTGGCCAGCATGCACAGTTTTTGTAGGCAGGGCTGCTACTGTTGCTGCCACTGCTGCAGTTGCCAGGGCACCTGCTCAGCTTCCTGGCCTCCAGCAGCTCCTCCTCCTGTCTCTGCTGCAGTGCTGGCTCTAGGCAGCAGGTAGGGATGTGGTGGCGAGTAGGCAGGGGGGAAGCTGCAGCTGGGTGGGAGTGTGAAGAGTGGGGCTGGGGCTGGCAGGAGCATGGAGTCCAGGACCTGCACCCTGTGGGGCGGCAGGAACACAGAGCTTGGGTGGCCAGGGTGTAGGTATAAGTGTGTGTGGGGGGGGGGTGAGAGGACCCCCCCTCTACACATCCCCTCCATAGTGCACAGTCCCACCACTGGTGGTGACAGCAGCAGGCTATGGGCCCTTGGGTTGCTTATGGCCCACACAGGTGCAGTGCACAGCTCCAGCCAGTTCTGGGACCTGCACGTGGCAGCAAGGAGCAGAGCCAGGCTAGCCTGTCTATTGCATGGGGCTCCCTGCGGCTCACTTTGAGCTCCCGGCACTTGCGTGCCACTGTGGGGAAGTCCCACACGATGGAACTGCTGCCTTCCCCTCTCCCTGCCACCACATGTAGCTCCTGGGACTCCACCAAAAGTGGTGGGGAGCCTTGGCCCCTACTTCCTGGTGGTATCCCAGCAGATGGCTTGTGGTGGCAGGAAGCGGGGAAGGCAGCTAGCTCCATTGATGGGGCTTCTCCCTGGTGGTGCACAATACCAGGAGCTGCACATGAGTCATGGAGAGCTCTGCGTGATAGGTGGGCTGGCCTGGTTCCTCTCCTTGTTGCCATGTGTGGCTCCCAGAACTGGCTGGGGCCCGTGCTGCCAGGCAGCAGTGTCTGCAAGGGCCATGAAAACCCTGAGGGCCCACTGGCAGCAGGGTTGTGCACCATGGGAGAATGTGGGGGGCATACCCCCCACCCTCCCTTACACTCCACAAACTCCATACACCCACACCCTGCCCCCACAATCCTCTCACTTATACACACAACCCACAACATACCCTACACCCTCCCATACGCAGCCACTTCCCCTCACAACCCCCCCCACACAGACCCCTCCCACCACACACGTGCACACACTATACAAGAGTAAGAGTTTATTTTTGAGTTATTAGGCAATCACCTATGTATACACTATGCAAACAAATAAATCAGGACAAAAATATTTTTGATTTGGTTTTTTTCTTGTTCCAGGATGGGAACCTTCCCTCTCCCCTTGAAGGAGTACTTCTGGGGGAAAGGGGAGAGACTTCTGGTGGCAAAAGTCAGGGGTGGGACTTTGAGTCCCGTGACGGTGACCAGGGGGCAGGTCATCTGTCAGGGCTACCCTTTTGGTCCTCAACAGCTCACCAAAACTCATTAAGTGGCTCTCCAACTGAAATAATTGCCCACCCCTATTCTAGGTCACTTATCTTGCACTGAGAGTCTGAGTCTGTTGTAAGCATGGATAAACTGATGACTAAAATAGAGTGAAGGATTTTTGTGAGTGATATCTTTTATTGCACCTACTTCATGGTTTGCATAGATGTAGGCATGTTTTAAAATGCAGTGCATTCTTCTTTGGGACTATGCAGGAGCTATTTGTCATAAAGACAACATCACTAAAGATTGCCCTTTTTGTGTCATGGAAACTGTTATTGATATGTCTGCTAATGTGCTGTTAAGTGATCTGAAGAACCTGGCTAGAAGCAAACATAAAATGTACTGGTATCCTCTCACTGGTAGCAGTGCTTACTGTCACACTAGAGTGATTACCATGCTGCAGAAGTAGAAAGAAACTTAGCTGGACAGTCATTTGATTTTTTTTTTTTTTTTTTTTTTGGTGGGGGGCAGGAGTAGGGTGGGGGAAAGGGGTCAGGATCTAAAATTCAGTACACCCTCACTTTTATCTTCATTTGACAAAGATGTTGGAGAAATATTTGGTCTAAAGTTTAATTAGGTGGTGGTGGTATTTCTCTGAACTGTCCCACTATATCTGATATATTTTCAGGCATGCTTTTCTGTGTTCAGAATTTTTTTCCAATTCCTTTTGTTCTATGAAACACCCATGGGGGGAATACTTCTACATTAGAATCAATAAAACTGAGGTTGTGTACACGTGTTTACATGATCTGGGAGAACTCCCCTGGGTTTGTTTTCCTGGTGTAAATTGCGGCGGTCAGCGGTCCTGAGTGCCAGTCTAAAG
>NW_017729007.1:8035698-8052484 GCF_001723915.1 Gavialis gangeticus | reverse complement strand
GGCTGGTCTCTGCTGTGGGTGGAAACTTACTGGTCTTAAGTATGTTTTAGGTGGCCAATCAGATAGCTCCCCTTTTGGAAAGTTCTAGTCCCTTCTGGTGCATGTCCAGGCATGCGCATGGTGCCAAGTCAGATTACCTCAGTGAACTTTTATGATGGACAAGTGTGGGGTCGAACATGGGGCATGTGCTGGGCATGCTCACTAGCCCTCTGGGGATTTTCTGCTTGTCAGCGCATGTCTGTGCTTAACACTGTGTTATCCAGCACCTCATTCAGATTTGGTTCTGACATAAATCTTACCTGGAGACACTTGAACAGACAATTGAATTATGACCCCCGTGAAGAGCAGAGCTGTGCTGTGCAGCCAAGGCACCCATGTGCCCACATCTAAGCGTGCTTTGCAGGCTCCCTTGTTTGCCTGGAGACAGATGACAGTAGTGCACTGGAAAGCTCCGATTGGCTGAACCTGCCTGCAGCACAATGTGGGAATTGAGAAGGCAGTGTGTTCTGTTCCCTACTTGGCTGGAGCAATAGAATCTAGACCAAGTGACACAGTCTATGAGAGGAGCAGGGTGTAGCATGTGGGATGAGGGGCAGGAACAAAGCACCCTAGGATGGTGGAGGACTGCTGTGGCCTTTCTCAGAAGGGAACGTGTGTGAACTTTCTCCAAGGAGAAACTCTTCTAGTCAATTTTGACAACCTTTGGAGTACTTAAAGACAAAGGGAGGAGAGAAGGGGCAGAAGAAAAACATGTGCCAGATACTGCGTTATTACTAGGAGCACAATGGTCGTTCATGTCATCCAAGTGCACTTACTTGATGTAGTATTAGTGCTTAACCTTGTAGAGTTTTCTACTTAGATAATCATATCTGTTCCAGCAAATGAGCCTTCGAGGGTAATATCCCAGTGAATGTATGATTGGACTAAATGAAAAGGACATTACTGAGTTCTGGCAGGTTAGGACAGACTGCTTTTTCAGATTTGACCATTGTCTTTTTGCAATCCACAGCACAAATAATGAAAAACTCTTTTCGTGCCTTGGCAATGTTAAATGCACAGTTATGAAACCAAAGAAAAATTGGGTTATGCAGAATGTTGTACTAGACTGAACTTGACTAAATGTAAAATACTTGCCATATTTACTTGAATAAAAAATGAGAGGTTTTTTTTCCTGTTCAACATGGATGGGGAAAGAAGCTTTGTCTTAGAAGGCAGTCTGCCCCAGTCTCTACTCAAATCCAAGGCTCTAGCCCCAGCCCTGGGCCTTGGGGTCTTAACTGTCACCACTGTTGCTTCTTAAGTGGCTTGGGGTAGCTCATGAAGTAGGGGAAGGGGCATACAGCATAGACTGGGGAGAAGCACAGAGTAGATTATACTGTGTGAGGGTGAAGGGGTGTATGAGGGCAAGAGAATAAAAAATCTTTCTAGAATCTTAATTATTGGGGGTTGTGCTAAGTTCAGAGTTGTCTTGGATCTGGGTAAATATGGTATTCTTGCTTGGCTTGTTTATACATTGCTCAGTAAAACAAAGTACTGTTTTCTAGAAAGTTTAAATGAAGCCCAAAATTAAAAAAAAAAAAAAAGTAGTAACAAATCCTTGTTTACATGTCTATGGAGGTATTTCCAGAACCTTCCATAAAGTATTATGTAATGGTCTTTAAAGTATGCACCCATGGTACTTAATATTGCTCTACAAAAATTGTTGCATTTTTCCATTAAAAAATTTAAAGTTGTAACTTCCTGTTTGTTTTTTTAAAATGAAATATTATTGCTACCTTGGCATCAATAAATTTGTTAGACTTTATTTTTAGTATAGTAAAAAATCAGTGATATTTGGAGTAGAGGAGAATTGTATTTGTTTAATTAATTGTTTTTAGAAAACATTCAGCTAATAATTATTTGTCAATCCTAATAATTCTGGGTTTGTGTTCTGGTTAGTTACCCTTTGTTGTGATGGGACTGATTATACTCCTAAAAATCTCCATATTAAGTAACTAACTAACCTTATTCAACTTAAGTGTCAGTGGTTCCACAAGCTCTTTTGACAGCTTTTTCCACTTGGGTTAAATGCTGGAAAACAGTACTATGTTTTCCCTGATGCACTATAAAACCACTATGACTACTTCCATTCTGGTTAGCTAGTGGAAATAACTGGCCTGCCCTGTAGCAAGACTGTGCATCTTTCCTCCTCTGTCCAAAGTAGTTTTTCTGTATACTGAGCATAGCTAATTCTCTTGAATAAACCATAGACTTAACTTTCAAACTTTTGTTTCGTCCTCTAAATTTCTCTCCAATTTTTTATTTTTTTAAAAGATCTCTGTATTCAGCCTGCAGAGCATGAATGAATAGCATAACTTTCCTTTTTTTTTTAAATAGTAGAATATTTTGGGGTGACATTCTTTTAACAAAGCACATTAAAGTATATTTGTATTGTGAGTGGCATCATAGCTCACTGTTGTAATTCCAGGCTTTCATCTGACTTTACTACAAATATAATTTCATTATAAGAAGTGTGTTTTTTTCCCTATAGCCACTAAAGCATTTGCCGCCTTTGCTGCTTTCACATTGACTGATTAAATAGATGATCCGACAATCCCCAGATTTATGTAATACTGCTATTCTCGTCTGTTCCCCCAAGGATTTAAATGTTTATTCAAAGGATTGTTTACTTATGTGAAATTCTTTTATTTCTTATGTTTCTGGACTCTAATTTTGATTTCATGTACAAGTTTTTATTACTTTCCTCCAAAATATTTGTAATCTGTCATCACTTCTGAGAGTTTAATTGTCCTGCTTCAAACCACCTTTTTCTGCTGTGAATGAGATTAACTAACAGAACTTACTTTTGTAATTATTAATTTAACTACGTGACCTATGTTTCAGAAGTAATCGGTGACGTTAGCATGATAATTTCTGGCAGCATTCCTTGCAGAGCTACTTTCTCTACCTACACCAAACAAATTGCTCCAAACCTTTCCTAATGAAGAGCTTGTCAGGGCATGATACTAAGTCATGCCTAATGCTCAAAAAAAATGTTGGATTTATAGTTTGATACATCTACAGTTTAGTGTTGCTGTGGTGACCTACAGTTGCCTAGAGGTTCATTTTAGAGTTTTTATTTTTGTAAACTAGTTTTTTCTCTTCTCTCCCTTTTAGGGAACTGTTACTCTCTCCTATCCTTTAATTCAACTTGGAAATGGAACAGATTCCTTCAAGATTATACTACAAGGTATTCTGTTTAAATATAGCATTCTTTATTTTTCATGAAATTACTTGGGTATCTTTAAGGTTTTGCTATGCCAGTAATAATAATAAACAGTGATTAAAGAGCTACTTTAGCATGTTTAGTGCAATAAAAACTGTCTTTCTCCTCAAACAAGTAGTATTTTAAGGTTATATCACAGAATCATTAGAAAGGGCCTTACCTTAGTGATTCAGTAGGTTTCCTACCATGGAGACTTGTAGTGTGTAATTATATATTGTTCCATCAATATGTTACTTGCCTGAACTGCCCTAAGAGTTTATTTCTTCAGTTCGTAACCATGAGGAAAACTGCACAGAAAAGTTAATCAAAGTTACTGTATTTACTTGAATATAAGACAACCCCTCCCCAGTTTTATTAGAGTCTATATATGGAAAATGTTTTAAAATACTTTCCCAGGTATTGAATATAATTCTTGGAAGTCTGTCCTGAATTTGTCCCCTTCCCACTGCTACAGCAGGCAAAATAGTAGCTGGGAGGGGAGGGATGGTGGCTCCCTTGTCCTCCCCCCCACCCCCATTTTTTCCCTCTGCAGCCCCTTTCCCACTCACCTTACTGCCAGAACCTGGTGTCCCTGAGCACATAAAACTGAGGATAAATTTGAAAACACTGACTTTGAAATAAACATGCCTGTAGTAGTTTGCATATAGACAAATTACTGTTGGTACCCATAGTCTTGGTTCATCCCGAATTGAGGCATTTTGTCTTTTTTGAAACTGCTACAAGTTTTGGTACATGTGCTCCATAAACGCATTTTTAAGCATCACTTTTTGTACCTACTTATATGTAGTATGAACTGTACATGATATTAGTCCAAAGCCAAAAGGCTCAGGTTTTACCATATAGTTCATTAGGCTGGGCCCCAGCAGAGTTAACAGTGTTTTTCAAGCCATGGTGACCCTATAGCTTAGTATTGCTCAGTATATGTTTGTACTTCAGAGACCCTCCCCCTGGCCCCCCACACTCAAGGAGCCATGTGCTAATTAGCCCCCCCTACTCATGACTGTAACTGGGTGTTCTTGTCATGAGTTGTGGGATCGTCACAAAATTTATATGTGGGGCAACCTGGCCCGACCCCATCTCAGAGAGCAGGGCCACACTAATCATACGAGACAGGCTGAGAAAGGGGGCAACAGAGGGATTCTAGGTAAACTGTGTGGAGCTGTGTTTGGTGATGATTGCCAGATATTTAAAGCTGGGGAATAAACAGGACTCATTGGAAATGGGAAAGAAAGGCAGAGCTCAGCTGTGGGAGTGAAGAGGAAGTTGAAGTGTGTTCAGTGTCACGGCTTGGTATGATTCGAAAAAGTTGGCACTGAGGGTAACTGCACTCAATGGGTACTGCCATATGTCTTATTTAGGTGGGTTGCACTAACCTATTCTTCTGATAAGTTCCCATCTCCCTCTCCATGGGGGGGGGCGGGGAGGGAGCATGTCATGCTAATGAAGGCGGTGTTGTTACCAGTACTTCTGTACACTGCACTGGTCTCCCTTTCTCCCCCTCCATTCCAAGTCTGTTGCCCAGAGGGCCGTGTGCATTTTCTTCTGGGGCTCCTGATGCGAAAAGGTCACCAGGAAGACCTTGTACAGTGACAAGAGGGCCAGGAACAGGGGCATGCCAGACATCCTCCTGTTCCTGTGGGCCAAGTATACGAGTCAGATCTGCAAGCTGGAGACGGGCATGCAATGCAAAACAGCTTGCTTGGGGGAGATATTTTGCAGGGCATATCTTGAGACATTGGGGAGTGTAAACCCTGACCAACTGCAGACTGTGCATCATGGACGCACCGTGGTTCTACAAGATCCTAAACCAGTGCTGCAGCTTGTACGGCCTGCAGAGCACAGGCCCCGCAACCATGAGCATCCACAAGAAGATCCAGGGGACGGTGAGGCTGAGGGACATCACGTCACCTGTGAAACTGCTCCTGGGTGATGCGTGCCAGGCTCTGTGGGAGTGCATCAACCACAAGGATCTACATAAATATCACAAGGATCTGAACTGGCTCATAGCCCACTGAGCCCTGCCAGCAAGGGCCCAGAGGCATAGAGAGGGTCAGCTGGGGAGACCCAGCTGTCTGTGGCCAAACTGCCACAGAGCCACCAAGGCAATCAACCACATCCTCTGGGTTTGCACCTGCATCAAGGAGGCATGAAAAAAGATGAAGCAGCTCTGCGAAGTGGTGACCGGCGTTACCCAGCTAACCAGAAAAGTGGTGCTGTATAGACACCTTGCCAAACATCAGGGGAAGCTGTTAGCCTGTTTCAACCCATTTGCATCCTGTGTCAGGTGTGCCCCGTGGAAGGCCAGGAACCTGCTGTACTATGTAGAGGTAGTAGGCTGCGTGAATATGGCACTAAGCAAACTCTAGACCTACTACCAGAAATCAGTAGTGGAGGATGGAGAAGACGTGGCCAAAGCCACCTGGCACAAAGACATGTGGCACAGGATCTTCCAACTTCCCCTTAGTAGGGAAGGGGGCGGTGACAGTGAGGAAGAGGAACAAACAAATGGAACGGAAGACAGCAACAGCAGCAGCAGGTCACTCCAGGGGAGCTGGAGTGACACTGACATGGACGACAGGTGAACTGAGTATGTGACCTCGCAAGCAGGGTGGGGATGAAAGGAAAGGGTTTCCCGGAAGGGGTTGCCTGATCTGGGAGACCAGAGTTTGTTTGAATATGTAGCGCGTAGTGCGGATATTATAATGGGTCCAGCTGGTCAGTGGGTCTTTGTACATGTGCACGGGCTGCGGTTTTTGTAACGGGTTAAGGTTTTCTTTGTGGAGTGATACTCGGAGTGTAGAGATATATAACCACAGAGAGAGAGTCAGAAACATTTTTTCCAAAAAAACCCAAAACATTTCCCATCTCTTGGCCAAATATGGGCCATGTGTTTTATGGTCCATGTTCAGTGTTGGCTTCATTTAATCAACTTCATAGTTCATTTCCATTACTGAGAACATGCTGCTTTTGGCAGCAGTTTAATATAGACAGTGTATTTAATGAGGTTTCCTGGTAAGCAAATAAGATGAGGAGCTTTTTTCTCATGGGAGGGGCGGGAAACCTTGTCTCATATTTGAGTAAATATGATATTTTTGCATGCACTGTGGCTGTTACTTGGAACAGAACTTTTACTGTAACCATTACACTGATGGATGAAGACTATGCTAAATCTGTTAATTGGCTTTATCCTAGAGGTGCACCAATACATCAGTCTGATATCAGATTGGTACCGATATAAAGAAAACTAGCTGTTTTGGATATTGGCTCAATGAGGCTGATAATTTGGCCAATAAATGCCCATGCTGCGCACAGCTGCAGTGCAACACTCAGGCAGCAAGGAGCACAGCTGGCAGTGTGGAGAGCTGCCTTTAGCTAGTAAGTCCGGTGTGGTGGAAGGGGAGGGAGCAGGGAAGGCGTGTGGGGGGGGAACAGATCAACATCCCCCATGGTGAGGGAGTGGGCAAGGGCAGACACTACCCGGGCTGGGGGGCAGAGCGGTGGCTTATAGGGAGGGCCTAGGTGGCTGCCACTGCTGCTTGCCCCTGGAGAGTGTGTGTGTGGGGGGCTTGTGCCCCCTGTATCTGTGTGGGGTGGGGCAGGCTGTAGCCGGGGTTGTGCGGGGCTCTTTTTGGCAGGGGCTGGGGTCGGAGCAGGCGCTGGCAGTGCTGGGAGGATGCTGTATCCACCTCATGTTTTGCTGCTGCCATGGGCGGAGCGTTGAGCTGGGGCTGTGCAGGGCAGCAGCAGTGGAGCAGCAGCAAAATTTTGGGGTGGATGCAGCATCCTCCCAGCGCTGCTGGTGCCCGCTCAGAGCCCACCCCCACTGCAGCCCTGGCTGCAGCCTGCCCTGCTGAGATCTAGGGGGAACATCCTCTCCCCCCACCCCACCCCACCAGTGCCCTTCCAGGGTGCAAGCAGCAGGAGCCATCTTCCCCCCCACCCTCTCATGAGCTGTAGCTCTGGACTCCTTCTGTCCCACCTCAGCAACGCCTGCCCCTGCCCCCTCCCTTACTGCAGGGGGCACTGATCTGCCCTCCTCCACTTCCACCACACCAGACTTAATGGCTGGAGGCAGGTGCATTGGGACTCAGATCAGTATTGGCCAATATGCCTCCTTAAACATTGGCTATCAGTATCGGCCCCAAATATCTCTATCTGTGCATGCCTACTTTATTCTGTTCCAGGCTAAGTGTATTAAAACAACAGTTGAGGTGATTCTTTAGAGGTTAAACAATTTATTGTGCATCAACTACTTATAGGACTCAATTGCATGGTTAGAAGCAGAAAGAAAAGATTAGAGAAGGAAATAAGATTAAAAGGAACATGATGTAGAGAAGCTGGTTTTCCTGCTTCCTGGGAAGATCTACCTAGATGTTGCTCAAGAGCTCTTATTCTGGAATTAAGACTTTGGCTATTAAGGTTTCAAATTTTGAAGCCCCTCCCCTGGTTTAGGATAAGGAGTATTTATTTCCTTCTCTCCCCACCCCCTTTAGATGTCTACCCTATAGCCCGCTTTTTAGAGGATCTCCACAGCTTGATGCCTATCAGCTGTCTTCGCTGTGGCTTCTTCATTACTCTATTTATCCAGCAGCCTCAAGTGCTGTTTTTGTGTGTAGGTATTCCTCTATATGTAGTAATGGTGCCTACTGTTGCTGTTGCTTATAGCAGCAGGAGGGTGAAACAGATGTGATTCTTATCAGTTTTACTGCTAACCACAGCAGTCTGAAGACTAGAAGCAAGCTTTCAGGGTCTTGTTAATTTCATTCTCTTGCTCAAGAAAGCTACAAGGCTCTGCAGAGGTACCAGTCCTTTCATTGCCTGAAGAAGTTGACAGTGTATTGATTCACATATGGGAAGTTATTTTTTAAACAGTTGCAGCTAGAAATCTGTTTTAAAATGAATGCTTAATTTCTGCAGTTAAGCATGCATAACTTTCCTTACTTACCAGGGAAGACTTTTTACCTGAGATGAGTGAGTAGATTTTTTTTTCAAATCCTTGATTATCTCCATATTCTACACTGATAAAATCAAATAAGATTTGATACCATCTTCTTCCTAATACTGTATAATTAATTTTTCAAGCAGAATATTTGCCATTTCTGGGCATCTACAGGTTGGTGGGAAGCCTGTTCCAACATGCTGGCAGAGTTGATTAATTGAGTCTGTTGGAGCATGGAAATTGCATTTTGGCAGCCTTCCACGTCACGTGTATCAGCGTCTTCATGCTGAAAAAATGGCAGCAGGGCATTTTGAACTGAAACATGTTCCATGAACTTTAGTTCAAAGTGCTCCGCCATCATTTTTCTGTGTGGAAACACTGATATGTGACAGATGGGTGCTTTTAATTAATGTGGCTCACTAATTAAAGCGCCCGGTGCCACGTCCCAAAACGTGTGTAAAATTGCCTTCTGTTTAATATTATGTTGATGCTCTGCAGAAGCATGTTTTAAATGGTACTCAGATGTACAGATTTCCGTTTGGTAAAGTCAGTATTAGTTACGTAACTGGTTGTGGTTATTGTGCTGGGTCATGGAAAGCCAGATCCAGAAGTTGCTTGGGGTCTGAGGAGGCTTACCAGGGTTGAGAGGAATATGCAGAATCCAAGTGCCATGAAGCCAGGTGATCAGTCTGAGTAGCTGAGTCAGAAAGCTGAAGGGTTGGGCAGAGTGCAGTCAGGGGGCAAGTCGGGTTGAATAGGCATGGGATCAGGCTGGGCATTGGATTGAGGGAGAGGCTGAATTCTTACCCACACTGCCTTACTGTTTCTCACAGTTCATGTCTCTGCCAGCTTTCTGCCTGATCTCTCAACTACCTAACCCAGCTCGCCTTCAGACTCCCCTCTCTACCTGACTTTTCTTCAGCTTCTTAACTCAGCTTCTCCCTCAACTCAATTCCCAACTTGATCTCCTTGCTACCCAACCCAGCCTAGCCCTCTGACTGTGTTTTGCTCAACCTTTCAGCTTTTTGACTTGGCTCCTCACACTGACCTTCTGCCTTCTGGTTTCCTGACACTTGAATTCTGCACAATCCTCCTGATTCTGGTTTGGCCCCTTCACAACCTAGCTGCTGGCGACCTAGTACAACAAGTTGTCCAGACCCTGCCAGCTGGTAGTGCGTACCTTTTAAAATGTGTTTGCATGTTTTATATGCCTTTATTCCAAAGAAAGTATATTGGATTCTGTAGAAAAATGTGTAATTCCTTTTTAATGACCATTTAGTTATAGTGTAGTAATATGGATGCTTTCTACTTTTCTTTATAGATATGGAGAATTTGTGTTCAAGAACCAGCAGCATCAATATTTTATTCCTCGGAAAAATGGCAAAGGACTGTGCAAAAGTTGTCCATCAAGGGGTAAATCCCTTTTTTCTCCCTTATTTTTGAGAGGTTTTCCTTGATATCTTAGAATTTACTCTCCTCTTTTTGTGCGTCTGTGAGTTAAGTTAGATTTCAAGAGCGATATCAGTCAAATGCCAGAAATATTAATTAGTTATGTTAAGTTTTTATTAAACAAAAAATTACAATAATGTAGTAAATCTATATAGTCATAATGTTATCTTGTTTATGTAGCAAACAAATGGGAATGAGTGAGAGGCTGCCCAAGAATGACTCAAGTAATATTTCTGTTGCATTTTGATATGGAGAATAGATTCAAAATTGACTTGATTTAAATGACACTAAGTATTTTGAAAATGCCAAATGGCTTCATATTGCAGAAATAGTAGATTAGTAAATTTACTTAGCATGGGCAACAAATCTAACCATAGAATAAACATACGGCACAGTAAAATAAAACCACATTTAACAGTTCCTTTGTTGGCAGTCTGGCTTCATGCTTCAATGGAGTTACTAGGTTAGTTTGATTTATATCAGTATGATTCATGTTGTCAAATCAAATCCATGTAAAAGCTGACTGTCTTGGTGAGTCTGAATGTTTATGGGCTTAAAGAAAGAAAAATCAAATAAGTTTAAATCATTAAAGAGCTGAATATTTCTTATTAGTTTTGCTGTAAAGTGATTTTCAGATTACTTTTTAAAAAGAAAAATTTCAACATGAGAATGGATAGCTTTATGTTAGCGAATTAGTCTCTGATGTAAATAATGTGTAAATCTATAAAAGTGGTTTATTCACCAGTGAAAACAGTCATTGAGGGCAGAGACTGAAGAAAATTCCAAGACCACTCTGTTCTGGTCCATATATTTTATGTCTCCTCCCTCCTTCCCCTTTTAAGTATCTGTTTTCAAATGACCATGTTTATGTACATAATGGAGTTAGACAAAAGATCAATTGTTTTGATTGTTACATTTAGCATAGGCTGTATCTGCTTCTTGCCCAAACTCGAGGAAGAAAGTTTTTTGTGCCCTAAAATTGTTTAATATCTCTCCCAACTATATAGATGGTCCAATTAAAGATATGCTCAAACACATTTTGTTTCTCTTGCATTCCCTGAACAGTCATGGCTATAGTGGCTCTTGAAAAAAATCAGGACATCTTGAACCATTCAAACCAGGATTTCTTCTCACTTGAATTTGGTATTTCATAGTAGATCATTTCTTGGATGGGGTTTTCCAAAAGGACTATTGAAGCATGAAAATATCTACTTGGACCTTTTTTCATTGACCAACTAAAAATTACTTGACTACTTTATGTCAGATTTATCAGAATGAAGAAACTCCCATGACTGACAGAAATACTGATCTAGAACAACCTCTATCACAGGTGGAGCTGTTGGTTAAGTCTGAGAGGAACTATTGTGAGCGTTTATCATTCACAACACAGGCCAAAGAGCTGGTCGAGCCTATAACTTCAGTGCAGCTATAAAGCATATTTTAGGAAGAAATCCAGTCTTAATTTGAAGACCTCTAGAGACAGCATATCTGCCACATCCTTATATTATTCTAATGGCAATCCCTTACTACGTGGAAAAAATATTTTATTTGTAGTCTAAATTTGTCTAGTTTCAACTTCGAAAGTTTGGATCTCGTTATGCTTTTGCCAATAGATACAGGAGCCATATGTCACGAATAGTACTTCTAGACTCTGGTCAATTTGTTCCTTGACCTGGTTTTGGATAAAAAAAGATTGAGGCGTTTTAAGCCACATACAGATGTTCAGTTTCTACCAGGAGAATCACGGCTATCCAATGGAAAACGAACATGTGCTTCAGGCTTTTTCTCCTGGAGCAAATCTGGCTGCTTTGGGAGAAAAATAACATGGGAACAGCCAGGGTTAAACTGCTGATAGAGATTCTCCTGGGAGACTGAGACCTGTGTAAACACATTCAAATAATTTAGGATTATTCTCCCAGGTTTGTTCTCCCGGTAGAAAAACTTGCCTGGAGATGCCTGAACAGACATTGTAATGCTGAGTCGTTGAAGAGCAGTGAACTTGCAGAGCTGATGCTGTGTGGCCAGGAGGAGCCTGCTTACACATCTCAGCAGGCTCTGCAGGCTCCGAAGTCTGTTTGGCAGTGGATAGCAGCAGGGTACAGGGCATCCCTGGTTAGTTAACCCAGACTGATCGGTCAGCCTGTGTCTCCTAGTAGTACAGTGTGAGATTGTGATGGGGCGGGGGTGTGTGTTCTGCTCTGGAGCAGGAGAATCCAGTGAATGACACTGTCTCCCTGGGGGGAGGGAAGCAAAGCACCCTAGGATGCTGGAGGCTGGGCTGTGGCGTCTCTCTTCACAGAGTGATTTAACTCTGGTTCTTCCCAGGTTATTTTTCTCCTGGAGCAGCCATTTTTGCTCTGAAAGGAAAAATCATGAACATCTGTATGCTTGTAACTTTTTTTTTTTCTGGGAAAGCAACAACTTCTTTGAGGAGAAACTGAATGTCTGTACTACTTCTTTCCCAGCTTAGCTCCTCCTGGGGACCAGAAGTAGTAGCGCTACAGGAAAAGTCTCATGCCTTCCTGTGACTGGGTTCACTAGTCTAGAGAAGGCATTGAAAGCAGCTGCTTCCTTCCCTCCTTTAGAGTTCCCCATATAAGAAGCAGACAAGGACTTTGCCAATGCAGCTTTCTCTGCTCTTTCTCTGTGAAGCTCCTATCTGCTTCCCTTCCTATCTGCTTTTGCTGAGCAGTGGGGGGTAGTGATTTAAAATCTGGAGGGTCTGGGAACCTGTTGTGCAGAGGCTTTCCCCAAGTCTGTCTTCTGGCCTCTCCAGCTTCATGTTGTCACCCAGCTGACCCAGAACAGTGCAAGATGAGGCAGACTTCTGTGCTGAAACAGCAAGATTCAGGAGCCTTACCACTATAGCAAAATGTCCCTGTCTCACCCGGTGCTGCTCTGGATCAGCCCAGAGCCAGTGTGGTGCAAGGCAGGCTCTTGTGCCCTGTGGCAAGGCTTCCAGAGCCCTTCCTCAGCAGTGGTGTACTTCCCTTTCTCCTTGTACCCCAGGTCAGCTGGAGTAGTGCAAGGAGTGGGACTGTCGTCCTGCAGAGGGAGAACCAGGACAGTTTCCACCAGGGGTGGATTCCCCCCTTCTTGCAAATTAGGAGACTGATAGGGTGGAGTTGTGGTGGGGACGAGGGACTTCTGGGGCTTTCTATGGCACCTGTTGCTTTTCAGCAGCTTCCACTTGATGGGCTCCTGTAAGGGTGCAGGCAGGCCAGGGAGCATCCCTCTGGTGTCCCCTGGATGGAGGAACATTTCTATAGTTCAGCTCCTATGCTATTTTCTACCAGAAGAATTTTTTCCAGTAGAAATGTATGTCTGTATGCAGCCTTAGCCTTGTAACCTTGCCCTAGATAACATACAGATGGAGGTGTTATAGTCTTTCACTGTAGCATGCTTTCCACCGTGGATCCTTGTCAGTTGGGTTTGAAATGTATTTCAAAGCTCAGTACATTTTGGTGATATGAATTTGGCTTTGAAATTGATGATGGGTCCTTCTTCAGCAATTTGGTCCTTGTTCGCTTCTGCAAACCAATATAGAAGATCTTTTGAACCATGGTAGTAATGATTACAGGTCAGAAAGTACCCTTTGTTTCATTTGATGTGGTTTATTGGGTTTTGATGCAACTTAGATAGCCTTGTCTAAACATTTGTCAGATTTGAATATCTCACTACTTTAGCCTGGCATGCCCTGAAGCTCAAGACCCATGTCAATTTCTATTCCATTTGGGGAAGAATAGTGTTTTTTGACAGCTCTCAGTTCTCTATACAGCAGGTGATTTGCAGAACAGTTACACGGCAGTCTGCATAGTTTGCCGACATTGTGCAGCATTAGGGGGAGGTATCGAGATCCAGGTGGTTTTGCTCCAGAGTCTATTCCCTGTCACACTGGCTGCTGAGTCTTCTGAAAATTAAATAACTTATGCCCTTCCTGGTAAAAGTACAAGTAGCATAACAAGGCCCTAAGCAGCAATTAGAAGATCAGAGAGATCAGTTTCAGAGAGCTGAGCAGGAAACCACAGCCCTCAAGCAGCAAACTTCAAACGGTAGGCATGCACTAGCATCAGTGTTCAAACCTCCCCTGTGACCTGAGCTTTCATTATACTAGTAGCACTTCTAAAATGGGTTTTTAAAAATTGTACATTATTAATCTGAGGAGTAAATTTGAGATCTGTAAGGAACAGAATTGTGACTCAGCAGGGTTTAATAAAAAAGCAAGAATTCTATTCATAGATGTAGGTAGTTGTGGTTGGCCACTAGAGAAGCAGATAGTCTTAGATCAGCAAGGTTGTTTGCTTTATTACTCACAATTTCAGAGACCAGAGTTGTATGGATTCCCAAACATGCCTTCCTTCTATCAGTGTTTAAATAGCTAGCCTAAGGAAAGACATGGCAATGACATTGCTCCCCTTTCATTGACTCTGTGACAGTGGTCTCTGTCTGGACTGTGTGTATTCTTTGAACAACTGTTTAACCTTCCAGAAAGGGTGAAGTATTTCTGTCCTTACTCCTTCTCTCCTTTCTGTGCCCTCATAGATATGACAAGGGATCTATGCTCTTTAAGTAAATGACTGAATCTGGTACTTTGAAAACGCACACTGTGTAACATTATTCTATGCTCTGAAAACCGCTATTTTAAGTAAAATAATTAAATTGCTCAGTTGTAAGAGAAGCTATTTAAGATCTCATATCTACAGGGCATCAGACACAAGCAACTTTAAATGGAGAGAGAAGACCGTATTTTCAAACTAATAAATGGGTACTGTGCTACACCTTCAAAATACTAAGCAAATGTGACTTAATCTTTGTATCACCTCCATAAACTGGGTAAATATTAATCCTGTTTTTCAAATACAGAAACTGACAGAGGTCAGGATTTGTCAAGCACCTGAAAATGAATTCATGCCAAATCTGAGAGAGAAAATTGTGATTTCTGACCACTATATCTGATCATTTTTTATAATACAGTGCTGAATGATTTGCTGTTATTTACCAATAATATGCTCTTTCAGTAAGGATATTACAACTATATTCTGATGTCATGTTGTGTATGTCATATTTCTATGTTAGACATTTATCTAATGTTAAATGAGACAAATATTTACATTATTTATCAACTACAGTGTGCTAAAGTTTATTTGTAGCCTAGAAGAACAAGACAAGTCCAGTCAGCTATACAGAACTCTAATCCTGAGTCAGCAACTGAGTTTCCGAATCACTTGTGTAGCCAATAATCTAATAAAATGCTGAAACAGGAGTAATATAACAGGGCCATAGCTTTTTGGTTTAACGTTGGTTTTGCTTTTGGAGAAACATCATGAACAGTAACAGCAGCAGTAAGAGTAAAGGTACACAAGACACAGGACCTGTCTGAAAAGCAGTTAAGTTTAGTGAGACTTCTATATGTTGCTTTGTTTTTTAGTGCTTACTGAAACAGCATGCAACAAGGTTGATCTGTTTTAGCAACATATTTTCAGGTGTAAGCAATGTTATATTATCCAATCTGTTTCCTATTTTACTTGCATATTTAGCTTTGAGTAGTTCTTAATTTTTTGCGACTTTAAAACATATATTTAGGCAGCTTAAATACACATTTTATTTCTATTTATGATGTTACATGATAGATACTATATCTTGGTAGTTTCATTGTATATTAAGTTGTTTATTTTCACTTATGTATTTGTGTTGGGGAGATATTTAGCAAATCCTTTAGTAACCAAATGCATTCCCATAATTTAAGCTAGCAATCTTCTTTTTTTTGGTCTTTTTTTTTTTTTTCTAATTCTCTGCTTGCTTAATGTCTACCACACTTCTAGAATGTCAGGGTATCCCATATCCGTGTGTGGATAACATCTTCTGTCTAAAGATGTTTGGGATCTTTAATCATTAAGACTAGCAGTGTCAGAGATTGCTGAAGCAGCAAACAAGAATATAATCGTGGTATAATATTTGGCTAAAAACCTGTCAGTTTTATTTAGAAAGCTCTTTTATTTCTTGTACTCAAATAAATGTGTAAAGAAAGGCATGAAGTTTGAGAACACACATTGCAGCATTATTCTATGATCTGAAAATTCCAGTTTTATATAAAATAATGACTTTAATTGCCTAATTGTTGTAAAAAAGGTTGGCTTATTAAGTGCTGTTGGTATAAGGCTGAGTGTCTGCAATACTCACGTGCTCAGAGAGTTCTCCATTACACTGAATGTATCTGTGGAATATAGACCACTCTAGAGGAAGCTTTACTGAAAAGCTCTTGTGCCTTGTTGTAAAGGAGCTTAAGATTTTATTGGAGTTCCCAGGACTGTATTGTATTGCTGTTCTGTGAGGTTTATTGCTTCTGGTTTCTACCTTTTACATTTTACCATCTTTTTTTCTTTGAACCTACATCCTGTCTCTCCCCCATATATTTTAATGTGATAAGTTGATGCAGTGGGAGCCAACCTTCTTGTTAGGCATGCTACAAATTAAGCCCCATGCCATCCCTGACTGCCACTCTGATCCCCTACCCAAGCTCTGCTTTGCTTTCTGCTCCCTACCCCTTGCATGCCACATGGAGGCTGTCCATGAGACTGGCATGTGTTGCAATTTGGACACCTCTAAGCTAATGAATGAAATGTAGTCAGTTTTCTTTTTATTTAATCATGGCTGAAGAGCCACAGATATCTCTCAAGTACAGAGGTACATGCAGCTTTCTGTCAGCCAGAACCTCTTCCAGTCTGATGGTTGAAAGTACGGTGTCTTGACACTTAAATGCTAAATGTTTACCCATTAAGCAGAATGAAGGAGAAAGTAAATGCTAATCCATCCTTGGGCTGGAGAGGCTACTACTCTTGTACAAAAGTGGTATGTAAACTCAAACAAGCACCAAACCTTGCTAACCAGAGGACTGGAAGAGGGCCAACATGGTTCCCATCTTCAAAAAGGGGAAGAAGGAGGGCCCGGGAAACTATAGGCCAGTTAGTCTTACCTCGATCCTGGCCAAGCTTTTTGAGAAAATTATTCTGGCATATATCCAGGAGGGGCCAGCAGGGGAGGTCATGCTTAGGGGCAATGAACACGGGTTCATTAGTGGCAGGTCCTGTCAGACCAGCCTGGTGGCCTTCTATGATCAGATCATCAAATCATTA
>NW_017729007.1:8032290-8035279 GCF_001723915.1 Gavialis gangeticus | reverse complement strand
TACCTACAGGCTGGGGAACTCCGTTCTTGTCAGTGCAAAGGCGGAAAGGGATCTTGGAGTCGTCATTGATGCCAAGATGAACATGGGCCACCAGTGTGGGGATGCAGTCAAGAAAGCCAACCGTACCTTGTCATGCATCCACAGATGCATCTCAAGTAGGTCCAAGGAGGTGATCCTCTCCTCTATGTGGCACTGGTTAGGCTGCAGCTGGAGTCCTGCTTCCAGTTCTGGGCACTGCACTTCAAGAGGGATATGGATAACATGGAGAGGGTCTAGAGGAGGGCCACTCGCATGATCAGGGGGCAGCAGGGAAGGCGTTATGAGGAGAGGCTATGGGACCTGAACCTGTTCAGTCTCCACAAGAGAAGGCTGAAGGGGGATCTAGTGGCCTGTTACAAACTAGTCAGGGGGGATCAGCAGGCACTGGAGAAGTCCCTGTTTCCCCGAGCACTGCCAGGAGTGATCAGGAATAATGGTCACAAGCTGGCAGAGGGTAGATTTAGGCTAGATATCAGGAGGTGCTACTTCATGGTCAGGGCGGCTAGGATCTGGAACCAACTTCCAAGAGAGGTGGCGCTGGTTCCTACCCAGGGGGACTTTAAGAGGAGGCTAGATGTATACCTTGCTGGGGTCATTTGACCCCAGTACTCTTTGCTACCATGGCAGGGGGTCGGACTAGATGATCTACTCAGGTCCCTTTCGACCCTAGAAACTATGAAACCTCATCACCAGAAGCCAACTTCCTACAGCTCAAAACACACCAAATGGATCCAGACCATGCCATCACAAGACATGCAAAACCTGCCAACATATCTCCAGTACCTCCACAAACTGTGCACCAGAATCTGTCAAAGACAAGAATATCCAACTACCTGTGGGGACACATTTCTCCCAAAAAGCCACTCTGTCTCCAGTCTCTCAGGCGTGATCCTCAAAGGGAATTCACAAACCACTTTTCATAGCTGGGCCTATGAACTTCATGTCATCAACCTCCTAGGTACAGAAACTCACCTAGGCAATATTGGTGACTCAATATAGACATTAGATTTATGACACACTACAGCTTGCCAGACATCTAACTCCCCAGGTACTTCTCTACTTTTACCTGCTACATCTCCCTTCCCCCTCTATCCCAGCCTCTCTCTCTCTCACCCTCTGATGTTTCCATTTCTATTTTCACTGACTGGCTTTCTTGCTTGCATTTCATGCCAGTCTCTGGCTTCTTTACTATTCCTTCCATCCAGGAAGTCCACACACATATTGATTAGATGCTTCCTCAGCCTGATGAAGGTTTTAAACCCAAAAGCCCATGCCTTGCAGATGGCATCCCAGGCAGCTAAGCTGAGCTCACCTGAAGCTTCACAACTCCACTGCAACCAGCAAGCCTCAGGCCTGTCAAAGATGTGACGGGTCTCGGCTTTCCCCAGCCAAAACTGTACATGCGTGTGGTGGCTGGAGGTTATGGCACCTCCTACTTGTCTTTCACCAGGGAGATCCTTGGTCCTGGCAGTCCCATCAGGCCTTCTGACCCTGGCAGGATGCAATTTTAGTGGTCATGCCCAGGACCTGGGGTCTCCTCCTTCCCCAGAGCCCCAGCCTATACCTCCAAGTTTGTCATGGCATGGGAGCTCAGCAGGGACATGTTCTTCCCCTGTTGACTGGTGATGCAGTGAGTGCTGCCTCCTGGTCTGAGAATGGGGCATTAAATGGTTTAAAAAAAACAAAAAAAAGGAAAGAGATGTGGAGGAGTGGGGAGGGTTACACTCACTTGTCTGTAGGTGGAGCTTGGGAAACCCCAGCAGCAGGAGGTTCACCTTGAGGAACACAAGTTCCCTCATTATTGGGATCACCTGGCTAAGGAGGGCTTCACCAGTGCTGAGGGTCTCGGTGGCTTTGATGAATGGCTTGTGGACCACTAAGATCTGGGAGAAGTTATCCCACCTTGAGATCAGTGGCCCCCTTAACAAAGCAATCTCCCCGACCAAGGCCATCTCATGGAAAGGCTTGTTCCACCAGCCTTTCCAGCATCAGGTATATGGAGTTCTACTGTGTGCCCACATCCGGCATGATTTTGTGCTGCGGGATGCTCAGCTCTGCCTGTACTCCCACAGCATCTTGCCCCACTTGATGCTGCGGCAGAAGTAGCTCTCCATCTTCCTGCATTTTGAAATCAGGGTGGTAGTGATAGCACCATCACTGGCAGCCCTGTCTCCCTCCAAGGCATCCCTGACTGAGGTGGAACTTGTGTGCCACACAGTAGATGGCAACAAAGTTGGCATTACACACTGCCTTGACCATATTGGCCCTATTGTCAGTGACCATGAACCCATGGGTGAGCTCGGTCTGCCCAAAGAGCCACCCATGAACCATGCAGTTCATGGCCCCCATGATCTCTGTTGCTGTGTGAGACTCATCCATCACCTCGGCTTGAAGGAGAGCCCACCAGTGACCTGACTGATTGCACCAGTGCCCTGTGAGGGAGAGGTAGGCATGATGTCCACTATGGCTGCTGCAGATGTCCGAGGTGAAGTGCAAGGCTACCTGCAGCCCTGTCTTGCATAGCTTCTACCTCAAGTACTCCCTGCATGCCTCAGTACTACAGGGAGGGCACCACCATCCTGTTAAAGCTGATGCATGTGGGCATTTGGTAGGATGGGGCCACGAGCTGCCTGAGCCCTAGATGCTCAGCTAAGGAGAAGGGCTGGCCATCCAGAGCAAGCATCTTCCCAATGCTTTGGGTGACTTCGCTTGCCTTTGGAACATCTCTCCCTTCGTCTGCGTCTTTCCCCCACCATTTCAGGGTGGTCTGCCTCTGCTTTGTGGGGACGGGGGCTTTAGAGTGAAAGGGTACTTCCCTTTGGCCACGCTCGCACTGGTGCCGGACTGAGGACGAGAAAGGGGAAGGGGATGCTGCCTCCTAGGATGCAGCAGCATCGCCGTGATGGTGAAGTGTTTCACCTCCTTGTCCTGGCTGATCTGCCTTCAGCAG
>NW_017729007.1:8028429-8031832 GCF_001723915.1 Gavialis gangeticus | reverse complement strand
GATTGTCAGGGCCGGCTGACTTGAAGATATCCAGCCTCTGAAGGTGTTTCTTCACCAAGTCGGCACTTATGGAGGGCAGGGAATCACACTCACCCAGACCTCCTTGTCTCTTAGTGGACAGTACCTCCCTGTCCCATAGCGGGCATGGGCGTCCCATGGGACTTATGAAAGACTGATGCAAAGTACCCATTTAATAGGTTGGCTTTGTCCTGGGTGTCAGTTGTCCCATCTGGTTTAGCAGGGGTCGAATGTTGCCCTGGCTTTTCCTCTGGCTCCTCACATTTCTGAAAAAGGGCTTTTTATTGTCCTTCATGCTTGAAGCTAGTTGGAGTTCAGTTGCAGCCTTGGCTTTCCTGGTCTGCTCTCTGGAGGACTGGACCAGTGCAGAATATTCCTCCTTGGAGGTGAATCCCAACATCCATCCTTTGTAGGCCTTTCTGTTTAGCCTCAGGAAGTCTGCTAGATCCCTGGAGAGCCAGGGGGGCTGCTGTGCCCTATTACTGCCTTTTCCTCTGAGATGGAATACAGTTAGCTTGTGTATTGAGGATTGCTCCCTTGAGGAGCAACCACTCATCCTGAACTCCCCTCCCCCTGGGGTCGTAGTCCCTTAGGTGCCTCACTGACAAGCCTCCTGAGCTTGTTAAAGTTGGCTTTCCTGAAGTCAAGGACTTCCGTGTTGCTGACTGACTTGCCAGCTTTACTGCGGATGGTGAAGGTGATCAGCTCTTGGCCACTGTCACCCAGCTTCCCATCAATCACTAGGTCATCAATTAGATCATCTCCAGTAGCCAGTATCAGGTCGAGCAGCACTTCACGTCTTGTTGGCCCGTAGACTTCTTGAGTCAGGTAGAGGTCATCCACGCACAAGAGGAAGCTTTGCGACTGCTTGGATTTTGCTGAGCGATTGTCCCACAAGATGTCCGGGTAATTGAAGTCACCCATGACAACCATGGTCCTGGAGAATGCAGCCTCATCCAGTTCCTGGGCAAACTCCTGGTCAAGCTCTTGACTTTGGGTGGGAGGTGTGTAGTAGACTCCCACTGTTGTGTCTCCTGTGCCATGTTCCCTATGGATTTTGACTCAGAATGTCTCCAGTCGTCCACTCTGGTCACCAACATCAGCTTGCAGGAACACTTAGCATACTTGGGATCATCTGCCACCTCAAAATGATCCCACCCTACACTACTCCCCTGGGTTGAGGGTAGGGATACTGCCTTATCCCCCTTCTCAGCAAGCAGAGGCATAACAACAGGGGAAGCTGAGCCACTAGTCTCCATAGCCTCCTCTGAGGTGCCTTGTGAAGAAGGAGACCTGGCCCTAGGGGAACATTGAGGGGTGTGGAGCATGAACTCAGATTCCCTCTCAGTCTCCAGAATGTCTTTTGCTAGGGTGCTGAGGTCCCCTGATTCCAGATCCAGTTCCTCCTCTGGCAGTGTGAGGCTCATGCTGGGAGATGAAATTGGGGTGGAGGAGACTGTCATTCTGCTGCTGGTGGCTATTTCTGGTGTTAGGGGAGGTGGTATAGGTGCAGGGACAGATACTGCTCCCACCTCCTTGCTCCCACTTGCAGCAGAAGACTAATGGCTGCCAGGAAAGAGGATGCCTCTATGTTTTAGGGGAAGGGAGGTGGAACTTGCAGCTCTAGCTCTCCCCCTACCCCTTCTAGCCCCTCTCCCTTCCCCGATAGAAGACCTGGCACCTGCCTTTCCAGCATGCTTAACATCAATCTTTCCTGTGCTGGAAAATGTGTCTGTGTGTGTGTGCAGCTGTAGTATCTCTTCCGTGTTGTGTTTACTGTTGTGTGTGTGTGTAACTAAAATAATATCTGTTCTTTTCTGTATATGTGTGTGTAATGTATGTGTTTTCCTGCACAGTTATGGATCACACTGCCAGGGAAAATGCAGGTTTTTAAAAAGAAAGTGTGGGTGGCAGGGGGGAATAAGAACAAATAAGAGGTTTTGGGGGAAAGAATTAAGTTGAAAGAAATGGATTGGATAGGGGTAAGTAGAGGGATTCTAGTTAGTAAGCTGTATCCAATCCTTTCTAAGAACAGAAACTAGCAGGAGAATGACTAGGTAGGAAGGTAAACCAGTCCAGTACTTTTCTTATGCTGTTGCTCAGGCAGAAATACTTAACAGGCACAGAAAGGCTGCAGACAGAGGTGTATATTTTGTTTCTGCATCCCTCCCCTAGAGCACTGACTGGAAGGGGACTTAGGGAAATATCACAGTCACTGGCCAGCTACAGATGTCAGTCTTTCCCCCCTGCTCCTCCTCCCTCTTCTCAGTGTTTGTTCCCTTGAAAGACTGCCTTCTGAATCTTTCATGAATCGATTCAGAGGTTTTGGTTTTCTTCTGTCCTGATTCATTTCGGATTCAGTGATTTGGCCTCCGAATTGAGCAAAATGTTCTCCGAATTGAATCGGCAACTGAAGCTTCGCACACCCCTACTGTACTGCTTTATTCTTATTTTATTTTTTTGCCCTAGGTTTTGACTCTGGTCAATCAAAATGGCCTCAAATGCCAGCTCTGTTCTTAGCTTCTGTGTGACACTTGCTTCAGACTTCCTAAAAATGTTTACTGGTCAGAGATGACCAATAAATCCTACTAAATATTTTTTTCAAGTCATACTTGCAGCAGGAGACTGGAAAGATAAGCCCCCTGAAGTGTGTGCGCATGTGTCCTGGGAGATAAAAAAAAAAACTAAATGAAGAATCTGCATCATGATTATGGTATCTTTAGGCAGGGGAAATTGCCTTACAAGGACATTCACAGAGTGGCTTTTAAGTCATTTAAGTTACTCTAATGGTAGGTTTCCAAGCTCTCACCAATGTGGCTTTTATTTATCAGGGTTTCAAGATGGACTAGAAAATCCAACCCTCTTAGTGTCTCTCTCATTGTAATTGCTGCTCACTAATCCTAAATAGTACCTCCAGATAGACAGAATCTTGTGTGTAGAGCAGGACGGGTCAATTTTAATCCTTCAATGTCTTTTGATAACAAATGATTCAATCAGTGTAAAATGTCTTAGGCTTTTGATTGTAATTATTGGGATTTTTCTCTTTGGAGAAATGTTAACATTCATGTTACCAAATTCCTTTGTTATTCTTGTTCTGGAATTTATTTAGACTTGTTGCACAGGTAGCTTTGGAAGTATTTTTTTTAGCAGAGCTTGGTATGTGGTCATGCACTATACTCTAGAAATACCTTTAAGTAGGGTTACCATATTTCCAGGTCCAAAAAAGAAGAAATCTGTCGTGTGTATGGGTGTGGGAGGGGTTTGACAGTGGGTGGGCAGTGACATGCCAGTGCCCTGCCCCTGTTGTTGTCCCTCACTGCCAAACCACAACCCTCTACACCCCCACCCCTGCCTGTGCTCCCCACTCCCAAAATGCAGTAGCCTG
>NW_017729007.1:8025322-8028315 GCF_001723915.1 Gavialis gangeticus | reverse complement strand
GCCATGATGCTGCTCTTCACTCCTGACCTGCAGTCCATTCCCCCTCTCCCCTCCAGCTGCTGGTGCCTCTCACTCCTGACCAACAGCCCCCTGGAGCTGCCAGTACCCCACGCTCCCAACCCACAGACCACCCCCCACCCCCTGGCCTTCACTCCTGATCTGCTGTCTCCATCCTGACTGGAGCGCGGTGGCTTTGATTCACTCAGGCAGTGGTAGAGTGCGTCTGGCCCCATTGTGGGCTGGAGGGGAGGCTTGTGGCACCCCCCGTCCATGCTGTGCCAGGCAGCCTGGCCACAGCCCTCTCCCCCCAGGCAGCGTCTGCTGCCCACTCTGCCCCTGCGAGCATAGGTACTGGCCGCTGTTCTACCAGCCGGCCACCAAGTTTCCTGCTGCTTTCAAAGGTTCCCCACCCCTTCCCCCTCCTGGAGGAAAAAGCAATTTCTCCACAGCCCTAGTCCCTGCCCTGACCAAATGTCCAGGATTTTGCTTTTCTCTGCTGCTGGGAGCAGGGGGAGGGCGATTGGAGGCACCACATGGGTCTGTGCATGCCGCCACAGCTGCAGGCAGGTACATCCGTGCTCCCTGCTGCCTCCGATTGCCCTAACAATCTTGTTTACTGCTCTTGTGAGGCTCTGGGGTATAACTTTGTGTGACATAGGATAAAGTCCTCCTGGAAACATAGAGGCCGTGTCCAGATGAGCACAGACACGTAGTATGTGGTGCTGCAAATACGTCTGTGGCGCCCTATACTGCACATCTAGATGTCCTCCGTGCTGCAAGACAGCCCTGCCTGTGTGTGCACTGCTCCGCTTTTTCTTTTCCATGGGTTTTTTTGACCCTTGGACATCCAGGGGTCAAAAAAACACATGAAAAAAGAAAGCAGAACAGTGCACGCACAAACAGTGTGTGCCGCTCAAAAACTGAGCTGGGCTACCCAGAGCTGCACTGTGGCTGCTGGCCAGACTGCACAACAGAATTGCTGCTGCAGTCCCGGGAGGTCCCCAGAACCCCAGGTAAGATTGCTGGGGCCAGCCCAGTGCTGGGGACAAGTAGCATTGGCACAAGATGCACCGCTGCTGTTTGTCCCTGGAGAAACAAATGTCCATGCTTGTTGGGACACGCCCAGAACATCCAGGAAGTGTGGCGTCCCAGAAGATGGTGTGGGCGAGGCCATACCACAAAGTTTCTTGTGCCTGCTGCCTTACCTGCACTCTCTTCTAGGATGCCGTATTTCCAGTTGGTGAATTCAAGTTTCCAGGCGGACTTTCTCTGTCACAAAGTCAGTTATGGCTTTAGAAAAATCTTTTTTTCCTCCGTTCTACCTTTCAAAAACAAGTTGCATGTTTTATTTGGGTCTGTTGCATGCAAAAAAGAAAAAAAAAAAGCAGTGTTAGTTAAGACTGAGTTTGACACAGTATTGAAATTTTATTTGTCAAAATGCTGCCTGGTTCTTTTAATTTTGCTGAAATATTTTCAAACCTCCCCATAATACCTCATGAACAGCTTTAGAAATAAAGCTTTTCCAAAGGGTAAACAGAAAACAGAACTGTAACTCTGATACCCAAGGCGTTAGTGAAATAGTAATGTGTTGCCTTTTGGGATCACTTTAGAAACCGTGCACCATCAACTATTCAACAATAGATGTAAAGAAAAAGAATGGATAAATTTGGTAAATTCACTGGCTGTAAGAGAATTGTCAGTTTAAATGTTGCTGAAGAAAATGAATATTCCTTGATACTTGCTGTTGTGTTGGAGTTTGTCCATGTCTTCTCTGAAAAGCAGCTTAAAGGAGAATGACCTCTCATTTTTATACTGAGGATCATTAAAGTTATTTCAGCAAAAACAACAATCCGTAAAGTGCATAGTACATAGCTAGACACTTCTGAATCCTTCCAAAAGCATATTAAAAAGGGTTTTGCTTCAGACAAGTGAGTTATGCTACTATAATGAATCTTTTGAATTTTTTAAGAGGATTTTGTAATAAGTTGATTTTTAAAAGAAAAGGTGACTAATTGGTGAGAGTTTAAGAAACTCTCCAACAGAGAGAAGCTTCTATAAGATGCATCAAAAATAAGTGGTGAAGAAATGGATTAGTTTTTAAAATGTCCTTGAAATTGTGAAGGCACTAATAAAAACACAGAGCAGGAACTGTATTACTGCTATTTTATAAAAGGTTGTTTATTTACATGATTCAGATGGTAGAGAGGCCCATGAAGAGAAACATCTCAATTTACTGCTCACCAACAGGGAGGAATTGGTTGAGAATGTAAAGGTGGAAGGTAATTTGGATGACAGTGATCACAAAATGACAGAGTTCAAGAACCTGAGGGGAGGAAGGAAAGAGAGCTGCAGAATAAGGACACTGGACTACAGAAAAGCAGACTTGGACCAACTCAGGAACCTGGTGGGTAGGAGCCCTTGGGAGGCAAGTCTGAGGGAAAAGGCATCCAGGAATGCTGGCTGTGCTTTAAGGAGGATCTTTTAGGGCACAGGAGCAAGCTGTCCCAATGAGAAGGAAGAATGAGAAGTGCAACAGGAGACCATCCTGGCTAGACAGTGATCTCTTCAAAGGAGTTGAAACTCAGAAAGGAATCTTGTAAAAAGTGGAAATTTGGTCATAGTTTTAGGGAAGAGTACAAAAATATTACACAGGCAGGCAGGGAGAAGGCACAATTTGAGATACAGTTGGCAAGGGACATAAAAGGCATAGAGTCATAGTTTCATAGTTGGTGGGGTCGGAAGGGACCTGAGCAGATCATCAAGTTCGACCCCCTGCCATGGCAGGAAAGAGTACTTTGGTCAAACAACCCCAGCAAGGTGTTCATCTAGCCTCCTCTTAAACACTCCCAGGGTAGGAGCCAGCACCACTTCTCTTTGAAGTTGGTTTCAGATCCTAGCCGCCCTGACCATGAAGTAGTGCCTCCTGATATCTAGCCTGAATTTACCCTCTGCCAACTTGTGACCGTTATTTCTAGTCACTCCTGGGAGTGCTC
>NW_017729007.1:8016230-8020322 GCF_001723915.1 Gavialis gangeticus | reverse complement strand
TTTTTTTAATGAGAATGGGGTGAGAGACAGTTTTGAAGGCCTTCCTAAAGTCCAGAAAGACTGTCCACCATGACATCTGCGTCTAAGGATTTTGTGACCTCATCATAGAAGGCCACCGGGTTGGTCTGACAGGACCTGCCTCTAATGAACCTGTGTTGGTTGCCCCTAAGTATAATCTCCCCTGCTGGCCCCTTGCGGACATGCGCCAGGATAATTCTCTCAAAAAGCTTACCTAGGACCAAGGTAAGAGTAACTGTCCTATGGTTTCCTGCAATAAAAAGGAATTCTGTAGATATATGAAAAGTAAGACTAGTGATTCCATACATCCCTGGAGTCACCGGCTGTCCTTTTTGAGAAATCTTGGAGGGTTGGGTGAAGTCCCAGATGACTGGAAAAGTACAAATACAGTGTCCATCTTTAAGATGGAGACGAAGGAAGATCTGGGGAAATACAGACCAGGGAGGGAAGAAGCTATGATTTTTAAAAAAAATAAAAAACCCTGATTTTTTTTTTTATTAAATTGAATTTTTAATTTTTTTATTTAAATTATAATTAAATTTTCTTTTTTAAAAATAAACCAGCTTAAAATGAAATTTCAATTTAATACAGTATAGGATAAGGTATGAATTTTAGTGTAATCTATTAAAATAATTTAAATAAAATGTTGAGTCAGTGAGCCTCTACGAAAAATTCTGTAGTTAAAGGCTGATTTTCATCTGTATAAGAACGAGGGAGAAAATGTCTAACTTGAGGTCTGACTTTAAAAGACAGCTTTTTTTTTTCTTTTTAAGAAATGTTTCATGTTCCAAGCCAAACAAGCCAAATCAAGTCCAAATTTGTGAGTCAGTCCAGAACCATAAGTGGCCCTACAATCGGCAAACATCCTCCATCCCCCCAAGGGGTATCAGATATTTCCAAAACCTTTCGGCGGGCATCCTATGAGCAGGCCTAAGCCCAGAGGCTTGGGGTTCAGATGTCCCCAAGTTTTGCCTGCCCTCAGCCATATGGCCACAGAAACAAGCTAGGGAGGAGCGTCCCATTTCCATAAAGTAGGCTTTAAGCCCCAACACCTCGGCAGGTACTAAACCACACCAGAAGAAGAGTTATCCCTGGGAATGCTTAAGGAAAACTGCCTTCATGGACCCAGATACATGGTGTTTCCCCTAGTCTAAAGCTAGAAGGGTCATTACAAGATTCCATGTATTAGAGGCTTGACCCTGCGAGGGATTCAGGGTCTATGCTACTGGGTGCAAACAATCAGCAAAGTGTTCACAGGTATTGGAACCTTATGCGTCAAATGGAAACTTGGAGGAAGATAGTGAAGCATACCTGAAGCTTTTATAACATATGCATGCGGTGCTCATTTGTTGCATCTTTTAGCCAAAGATTTAAGTATTCCAGGAATAAAGAAAAATGTTGAAATTGCAAAATACTTCCATACCAACCAGTTTGCTTCAGCTTCACTGAAGAAAGATGGAGGAACCAAGCTAATTCTTCCCCAAGACGTATGATGGAATTGGGTGGTTGACTGCTTTGAGCTGTTTATTAAGAACTGGCCTCTTGTGACCACTGTGAAGAAAATTGTGACAATATTGATTAAAGTGTCAAAGTTATAGTAGTCAACATTGAACTCAAGAGAAATGTTAAAGATATGCTGCATATATTAAAACTTATTTCCATAGCGTTGGACAAATTACAGAAGGTTTGCTCCTGTATTGCAGATGCGGTTGACATTTGGAAAGAGCTTCAAGAAACAAAGCAAGAAAAATCCAACAGCAAAGTTAAATTGCAGGCAGTAAAGAAGTAGATGGATCAAGTACTTAGTCCACCTCATTCTCTTGCCAGTGTTCTTAACACAAAATACAAGGGTAGATACCTAACTGCCAAAGAGGAAAATGCTGCTATGACATGGGCATATGCTAATCATTCATGCCAACCATAATAAATTTCAGGGCTAGCGGAGAGCTATTCAAGGAGTATATGTTTACCGAGTATGTTTTACAGAAAGTCACACTGTTGAACTCGTGGAGGTTGCTAGTAAAGCACCAGGAACCAGGTTTCTTGAAGAGCTAAATCAGCTTTTACCAGCTGTAGCTTCTTCTGCAGGTGCAGAATGAATGAACCAGTCTAAATAAAGAGAATATTCTAAGCTGAAAAATTGACTGGGAGTCGAAAAAAGGAGGAAAGCTTGCTTTTCTTGACCAGCTTATGAATAAAAAGGGGCAGGATGAGATTTTTATGAGTTGAAAGAAAGCAGATGAAATCTTTCAAAACAGCCTAGGTAAAAAATGACTGTCTTGTTTAAAAAGAAATATGCAAGTAGGAACTTAAGCTCAAATGACTTTCATTTAGGCATTTTAGAAAAAATTTCCTCAGGGCAACCTGGAATAATTGGGTTAATTCACTAACCACAGTTCATATTTCTAATACTATAACAGGTTTACTACTAGTGTTTAATAAAGCAGTTAGTTCTAAATGTGCACCATATTTTTTTTAAGTTTCTTTATTCAAAACATCAACATTTTATTTAATAAATTTCAAGTGCTTGGCTTGTGTATTTAATTAAATTCAGGTTACCATGTTAATGCAGCTTTATACAGATATGGGCACAAAATTAGTCATTTAGTGAATAAGAAGTATATTTGGCCATTTATAGCATGCTAAAATGTAGGATTTCTCACAATCCAAATATGTTAAGCTATATATTTTAAAACTACGTATTGCATTTAGTTTGTGTACTTAGGAAATATATGTACCAAATCTACTGTAAAAACTATTTTTAAATTAACATATTTTAATTGTTACATTAATCAATGAAAATATACCTTTCTTTAAAAAAAATATACAGTGGGAAAGTTAATAAAAATCATCTATTTAAGTCAGGCTTTTGGCTTGATGATTTAAATAAACTTTATTTAAATTAATCCATGCTGCTACAGACCAGTCAGTTTGACCCCTCTATCTGGAAAGATCACAGAGGAAAGATTTTCCTCAAAGAATCCATTGTGAAGCACCTAGAGGAAAATGAGGTGATTGTTGACCCAGCATCTATACCTTTGTTCCAGGTGGGAACAACTCTCAGACCGACCACAACACCTGCCAGTCAATAGGCAAATTTTTTGATAAAGAGTAAGAACAAACAAGCAATAATGCAAACAATCAAACAATTCTGTATCTACGAATCTTAGGGCTGTCATCAAAGTCAAAGTACATCTGGTTAGGATGCAGGCTTTACTTTGAGGCTCTTTCTGTTAGGTGTCGGCAGTCTGGAGGTAAGATGCCAGGGCCCACAAGCCTGCTCCATTGGGGTGCATGAGATGGGCTGTTGGTATGCCCTTGGTCCATGGTGACCTCAGGGACCCTTCCCAAGGGATGGGGATGGAGAACCTTCTCAGGGAGCAAAACAGAGAGGAACAGGACAAAGGGAGGGATGGGAGGGTGGACAAGACGAAGGGAAGGATGAGAAGGAACAGGGAGGAAAGGGACAAAACCCCTGTCACTCTCAAGTCTCTGCTTTTGTATTCTTCTGCCTTGATGACTCCTGATGACTTTTCATCCATGGCTATCTCTGGTTGGCTGTCTCTCTGGTCACACATTCACGTAGCCTTCTAGGCCTTGTCCTAATTTGGTCTGTTCCCCCCAAACCAGGTTTTAGGCCCCCCTTTTCTCTGAGGCCTTGTTGGTGTCACTTACCTTGTGTTATGGGACAGTATGGTACATACTTCTTTGGTTCTCAGGCTGTGTCCTTGTTGTGCCAGACAACTTGTCTGCCTTAAAGGGGTGCATACTGTAACACAAGATCACAGCCTTCAATTTTCAGGCCGTGTTCATCCATTGGCCTTGTTGTGCTAGACAACCTGTCTACTTCCAGGGCTGTGAGAAACTGTATGTGCGTCTCCGAAGCTCTTTAGAAATCCACTTAAACCCTGCTGCCCATCTTAACCCCTTATAATGCATGTATCTATCCCTATAACCCAATTTCCAAAAAACCAGACCTTTAAATACCGTTTCTAAGCCAACAGTGATCAGTAACTGTCAGCACGGATTCACGAAGAGCAAGTTGCCTGACCAGTCTGATTTCCTTCTGTGATG
>NW_017729007.1:8006006-8011230 GCF_001723915.1 Gavialis gangeticus | reverse complement strand
ACAAAGAGCAAGTTGCCTGACCAGTCTGATTTCCTTCTGTGATGAAGTGACAGGGTGTGTGGATGAGAGGAGATCAGTGGACATGGTATACCTTGACTTTAGCAAGGCTTTTGGCAGTGTCTCCAAAGACACTCTCATTAGCAAGCAAAGGAAGCACAGAGTAGATGAAAATAAGGTAGATGCATAACTGCTTGCATCATTGTACTCAGCAGTTATCAAGAGGGATCTGGGTTTTCTATTTCCCATGGAAAAGTGGAGTAAAATGCAGATTTTTCCCCCTTAGTGGAGTAAAACATGGCTTTCTAGTTTTAGTAGAGAAACCTGCAGATTTTGGAGTCTTGCAATGAGCTCCCTGCGGTCTGGCAGAGTTCCAGCATGCAAAGGGCTGGGGGGAGTGGGAGGAGGGCTTTGAGATGGGACTGCCAGGCAACCTGGAGAACAGCTCCCGTAGGTAAGTGGTGCAGGGGGGATTGAGGCCCCCAGAGGGAGAAAGCATCCCCAGCCCTGCTCAAATCCCTGCCTAGCCAGGCAGTGTGTGTGTAGCTCTGGGCCGGGGCCGCAATGCACTGCTGCAGGGCCCTGGTGGAGAGCAGCGCAGAGATGCAAGCGGCTTGTTTGGGGGGGTACGGGGTGGGGTCAGCTCTTCGCTGCTGTGTATGCTCCTGGGGGTGTAGAGGGAGTCCGTCCGTTCCCCCCCCGATCTGTGCTTGGGTGGTGGCAGGCATGGGCTGCCTGCTGTGGTCTAGGGCTCCTGCCCTGCTGCCTTCCCCTGGAGCCTCCACAGCCTTGTGGGTAGGACTTGGCACTGCAGGGCAGAGTGGAGCCGTGCTGAAAAGCTGCTTGCCACTGTGAACTCCACACTGCCCTGGCAATGCGTCTCTTGCACGTGTGGGGGCAGTGGTACTCGGCTGTGCCCCTTACTGGTGCTGTGCATGCAGGGGCTGTGTTGCCAGGACAGTGTAGAGCTTGCAGTGGCAAGGAGATCCCCACAGCTCTGCTGTTCCCTGCCATTCCAGGTTACACCTGCTGAGCTGTGGAGGCCCTGGGGCAGGGCAACAGGGCGGGAGTCTGTGCCCCACACGTAGATTTGGGGGACACCAGTCCCTGCTGTCCCCACCCAAGAGTGCAGAGTGTCCCCCCAGCTTCCCCAGAAGCTGTAGTGGGGAGCTGCCCCCTTCCCACTGCCTGAGCCGGCAGCAGGGCTCCCTGCTCTGCTGCAGCAGCTGCTGCCTCCTGCCAGGGCCAGGGGGCTGCGAACCTGGGTCCCTGGCCCCATGGTCCTGGCAGCTGGGGACCCACTCCGGCAGGACTGGGCGCGGGGGAATAGCACCGGGCACCAGCAGGTTTGTGGGACAGGGTAAGGAACACCAGCAGGGCCAGGGCAACTGTGGGAGACCATTCATTTTAATCATGGATTTGGTGGGGTTTATTAGAGAATTTGTGAATTTATTTATTATGTTTTTTAACAAGGAAAACCATGATCCCTGGTCATCAATTACTCTAGTTGGGGGAGGTACTAAGTGGGGCTCCCCAGGGGTCTGTCTTGGGTCCAGTATTCTTTAATGTTTTCATTATCCAAATCATTAAAGGGATCTAGTGTATGCTTAGCAAATGTATAGATACCAGGTTGGGTGAAATTGTGGATACTTTGGAGGATAGGTTTAGGATCCAGAATGACTTGGATAGACTAGAGAAATGGTCTGTAACTTATTTTGTATCAACCCTCATGTGTAAGTTAGGTGGGAAAAGCTTATGCTGAATCTGCAAGGCTCCGTATAGCTAGAACACCACATGCTGTATTTGAACAGGGAGGGAGTAACAGTTATTTGAAATGGTAAAGAAATGGCATGGTTGCAAGTGGTCCAAGCCTTCCATCCATTCTTTGCCGAACGCTACACAAGCCCACCTTACTGTATAAGTGGTGGGGCTGTCAGTGCAGAATTTCTATGTTTGCTGTAGGTCTAAAGTCCTCCTCTTGTGACTTTGTTCTGTGTGCAGATGCCTCAGTACTTTTTAGGAAGTACTGAGCCTGTGGCAGGCCAGTAGGGGGTGCTCCTTCACTGAACCACCCACTTCGCTGCACCTGACCACCTTCCAGGCTCTGAGTGCCTCCCTGTGGGGCACCTCATGTCTGGCCGACCCTCTTCCTTGAGTACACCCACTAGGCTGGGGGTAGAGCTGCCACCACCCAGGGACGGGCTTGATTCTGGCACTGTGCCCCCTGGGAAACACAGGCCTTAGTAGCCCTCAAGGGTACTTCACTCTCTTCAAGAACTTGGGGTGCTTCCCTCAGTTGGAAGCACAAGTAGTGGTCTCCCAAAGTCAGCCGAACCAAGGGGACCCCAAGGCATAATCCAGACTCACTTCCAGTAAGTCTCCCATGCTAGGTACAAAAGAGAACTTTATTGATTACAAGGAGTAGGGTTGGAATAGGGTACAGAGTTGAGTAGTATCAGAGAAATCCAATAGAGCAAACTGGGTGGCTGGAGTACCCTTTGATCACGCATCTGAGTTACTGCAAGCTATATATGTAGTTAGATCTCAGGTAGCTTAATCACAAGTATCATCCAGAGGCAGGTGGAAATTCCTTCCGGAGGCAGGCAGTTCCTTGATCATGAGTTTTGAGAGAGAGACTAAGTTTCAGATGTTCCAGCTCTTCTCTGTCTCTGAGTCTTCCTCATGGCTGCTGCCCCTTCCTCCTGGGCAGTCCTTAACTTAACCCTTATGACCTCATTTACCTGGTCCAGTGGAGGCCGGTACCTGTTGGCTGTCAGCCAGCCAGTTTGAAATGCATCACTGGTTGCTGGGCAGACAGGCAATCTCTAGCCCACCAGGGAGCCCAAGCCCCTCACCTAGGGATGTGATGCCAGTCAGATAGGCAGAGGGTGCAGGTTTCCCTTCTCCCTCAGGAATGTATCCAGCTCGGGTTACCTAAAGAGATGGAGTAAGGTGTGTACCCTCTGCAGGGCCCATCCTAACCAAACTGTCACAGAGCAGAGTTTTTGGGGAGAAACAGAGGTGGCCTTCTGCCACAGAGCCCATGAGAGAATGAGGATTCATGTAGCCATTCCCAGAATAATTCTTGATCACTGGAGTAAAGATGAGGCAAGTAAAGTGAGATTTACTGTCCAAGTGAGAAACCTGTTAGCAAGAGCCTTATAGCTTGCCACTTCTCATGTCTATAAATCCCATTTTTTCTGTTGCTGCGGTCTTATCTCAGCTTCTTTTATTGAAGGAGCTGCATAAGTGAAATACTCTAAGAGCTGCAATTTGATTATAAGTGGTCTTCACTTATGTCTCTGGAAGAAGGTGTTGGAGAGAAGTAGGTTGGGATTTTGAAAGAATCTGATAGCCAAAAGGACAGGTACAAAGCTTGTAGGGAAGGGATGGGATTTATTACTGCTTTCTTATATATTAGACCCCATGTGTAATAAGGGGAGGTGAAGGAGAGGGTCTTGGTTGTGTTTCTGTAGAAGAAAATAAATTTGTATTACGTGGCAGTCTTAGAAGGAGAATATGCCACATCTTGGATTAGAGAACATTGTAGGCTGAGGTTTTGGAGAAGAGGGATCTGAAAATATCCTCTCTCCATTTCTCTTCAGTTACTTAGTAGAATTTTCATAAAGCCTCAGATTCAGCATCTTGTGTTTACAAAAATGAAGAATTTGGTAATTTGAGATAAAATGCAAATGTCAGGGTTGCTCTAACTTTGTAGTTCAGATGGTAGTATACCTTGTTATAGTGCAAGCGGCTGAGCCTACGTGTTTTCTCACCTCTATTAATACATCAAAATGTGCATCAGCATTAGTTGCCCTATGAAAACAGATTACCACAGCATTGGGTGAACTGAACCTTTCCAGGTTATGCCTTTCATAAATGTTGCTATAGGAAAGCCTTCTTTTGTATGTATTAAATCGGGGCCGCCCAACTTCTGAGCAGCTGAGACCACATGCTCTGGTTACCACACAACCAGGGGCTGCAAGCTGCATCAGCTGCACACCCCCCCTGCTTTTTCCCCTGAGCTGCTTGCACAGCATGGGCAATTCGGCTCTCCCCTTCTCCCAGCTCTATGGGCTGTCCAGCAACCCCCTTGCACCATGTTGCTATCACAAGTAGCCCAGCTTTCCCTCTCTCCCAGGCACTCTGACAGCTCAGCAGCAAAAGTAGCCTGTCTACTCCCCCCTCCTTTCTCCTCCCTCATTCCACCCTGTGTACAGTACCTGTCTCCCTGTCCCAGCCACAGGCGTGACCCACATGCTGTGCTGGTATCCCAGCTCCTTTATCTGTCACATCCATAGCTCAGGTACTGGGCCAGGAGCAGCTGGGGTGGGGGGAAGGAAAGCATGGCAGCCAGGTGGGAGCCCTTGGGCTGCATGCAGTTTGCAGACCACTAGTTGGGCAGTGCTTTGTTAATTCTTCAATTTTATATATACTTTCATATACATTGCATTGATTTCATAGCAGAGCAGAGGAATGTAATCCTTGATTTATTTATGCTAAAATTGAAGAAAAATATACCCCATGGAAGTGAATAAATTATACCATTGTTGAGTGTCTTAGAACAACACAGCAGCACATTTTGCACAAGTGTAACAGGCTGCCTATCAGGCTCCTTATTCTACTAAAATGAGAAATATCTCAGGGAAAGATACAGGTAAACATTTATTACCCTAATGGGAGATTGCAGGTGGGCTTTTTTTTCAGCAAATGGTTTTGTTTTCAGTGGTTTTAAGCAATTTTATTAACTCTAAATATTCAGTAGTAGCTGTTTACTTTAACTGCTTCTGTTTCTGGAAATTCTAGCAGCTAATATTCTGATAGATTTATTTTTATTAAAACTGCCTGACATTTGATCAGTGGTGAGGAGCTAGATGTGCATTCTGATATAATAAAAGCCTTAGTCTGTCTGTCCATAATTCTCTGGGCCAACTGTGCATGCTCTGCTGAGAAGGGCACGTGCCAATTGGCTGTGAGGGCCTAAAGCATCATGGAGAGAAGGGGCGAGGGAGCCGCTGCTTGCCCCCTCCCTCCCACCCAACAGCATCTGGCATGGAGGGGGAGGCAGTGAGGAAGAGGGGAGAGAGGGAGGGAGGGGAGCGAGAAGGTGGGGTTTCTGGTGGCAATGCACCCGCTGTTCTGCTGCTGCCTGACCCTGACGAGCGGCAGAGAAGGGGAGGGAGAGCATGTTTCATACTGCTGGGTGTCAGCAGCCACCACTGCAAGC
>NW_017729007.1:7990023-8001006 GCF_001723915.1 Gavialis gangeticus | reverse complement strand
TCTTCCCCCCTCCCCCCCTGGTGATTCATGATGGGCAATTTGCTAGTATAAGCTATAATTGTTAAATTCTGCTTGTTGCTGAATTTTGTCTTTTTCCCAAATCTTTTGTTTTACAAACATTAAATGGGTTATGGAAGCTTACAAAAGTATGGTTTGTAAAGAAAAACAAGTCATTTAGGTTTTTGTTTTGGAGATGCATGTTTAATAGCCACCAAGAAGACTGAGGTCTTACATTACACACTTGATCCAGCAAAGTACTTAAGCACATTTGACTTTACTTCTCTGAGCAGTCTAATTTCATTCAAGGGTACTACTCACCTGCCTGATGTAGCTCTTACTTTTTGCTGGATCAGGGCCAAAGTGCTCAATGTCTTGCTGGATCAAGAGCTTGGTTCAGCTCTTTCTAAACTAAATGGTTATGATCCTGATTTAGGGTCACAAGCTTCTGTGGAAATCCAGTTGTAAAAGTTGGGCTTGTGCCACGGGTAGCTTCCTGAGCTCAGAAAAATAGGGAGCCCCTGCCTTAGTTTGATTTTGGAAATCCCTAATTCATCACAGGTTCAATTGAGCTGTCAATCTTGGCTCTTCTTGCACCTATTCTAGGCCTTCCTGTATTAGGATTCCTAAATCTGTATTAGGAGTGAGCAAACAGGCAGTGAAGCAATGCTTTACTGGGCGGAGTGAGATGGACCAGATGCATTCATGTGAAATGCATAGAGTCGTATGAACCATCCATCCACCATCCTTCCTATAAGGGTAGATGCTCAGGTTAGTAGTGTCTGAAGGAAGCACATGTTTGGTAACCGTAACCTTAAGTAAACTGTAAGTTTTTGGAATGCCCAATAGGAAAATTAGTTTTAGTTGAATGACCTTGTGAGTCTCTCAAAAGAATTGCAGACCACTTAATATTTTCAGTTCAGATATAGGCTTTTCATTCTACGAATCTGAGGAGCCTGAAGTCGAGTCAGCAATATATTTAAGTGTATGTCTGAGATCATTACTTATCCCACTATTCATTAACCAAGATCAAAGTTTTTCAATACAGTAGGAAAAATAAATACATACAGAAGTTATGGGAAGGTACAAGAGACAAATTTATCCTCTGTCTGTTTAATTAATCTGTATTTTTATATAGTTTCATAGTTTCTAGAACTATATAGTTTCAACTTTTATATACTTGATTATCCATTGTAGTGGACTTTGATCTTAATTTACCAAACTGTTTTGCATCTATTTTTTTTCCTAAATGTTTTCAAAATTTTAATTCTTCACCAAAGATCATTGATATTTAAATGCATATGAAATTATTTTTAGACCAATTAAGCATTGTCTCAAGCATTCTGCTTACAAAGAAAATTTTTTAGATATTACAACTTCAATGTCATTCATTTCACATACTGTAAAGGTAATTCAGCTGTGACCTCTTTATGCAGGAGTGTTGGTTTCTTTTATAGTTTCGCTCAATGTTAATATCAGTATGGATACAACAAACTGATAGTTGCTACTATCAGTTATACACTATATTTTTTTTTTCTTTTTGAATAAAGTCTGCATGGAAATTCTTCTGCACGAGGCATAATGAATATTTAAAGACTGTGGATTCTACTGTGTTTGCTTTAAGTCTAGCTTCAACTTCTGATGGTACCTAGAGTTTATCTCATTTTATATGAACTATTGGTAGTTCATATAAAACATTATTTTTTCTTCAAGGTATCTGTCAGTTTCTTAAAATCTGAGCTGCATCTCAAAAGGGTGGTGAGATATCAATTGGGTTATCCTTACTTCACAGATCGATGGTCATACATTAAAATGAAAAAGTTCTGGTATTATTTATTCTTATTTTAGGACTTGGAGCAGCTAAATATAAGGGACCTTACTTTTTATTCAGTGCAAAAAATATAAAACCTTACTGGCTAGAGAGAGAGAGAGAGAATGGAAATCTATGTGACTGTCCCTGATTTGCTGTGCCCAAGAGCAAGTCTCCATTTCTCTTTGCTTTAGATACCCTATTTCTACAACTTCCTTTTGAAGTGTTTTAGTCTTGGCTATTAGTCTGGATTGCATTGTGGTCACTGCTATGACTTTAGTATGTACAAACCCTACTTAGCATAGTGAAGTGCTTTCTTTTTTTATTGTAGTTATTAGATACCACTGCAACACAAATTATAAATTACAGTGAGGAGTTCTATTGAAGCATTATCATGATGTAGTGAATCTTTATGACAACTTTTACTTTGTGTCTTCAGCTGCTATAGTTAACTTCATGACCTCAAATTTGTCTAAATCTCATCATTGTATATTCTGTAGGGCTGTGTGAAGCTTCGGTCCCTGATTCGATTTGGCAGAGATTCAGTCCAATTCAGTGGCTGAATCTCCAAATCCGAATTGAATCGGAGAACCTTGAATCTCTCTGAATCGAATCGGAACTTTCCAAATTGATACAGAAAGATTTGGAGATTCAGGCATAGACACAGCTTTTAAATGTTTTTTCTACATACCTCTAGGTAGCAGGGGTTCACGAGTGTTGTGATGCTGGGGCGCATGGAGTGTCCCACAGGAGCACGGGGGGCTCCCCAGCGCACTCGACAGCAGACCCAGAAGTGGACCAGAAGCACTTACAGCCCACTTCAAGGGTCCGCTGGGGAGTGCGTTGGGCCCCGCCCTCTGCTCTCCTGGCTTGGTGACTGGTGCCTCCTGGGTCTGGGGGAGGGCACCCGGGGTCCTCCTGCAGCCGATAGCCAAGCTGGGGAGGCGCGGGGGAGGGGGGGCCAGTGCTATTGCTGGCAGACCTGGAAGTGGACTGGAAGTACTTCTAGTCTACTTCTGGGTTCATTGCCGAGCACAAGGAAAGCCCCCCACATTCCTGTGGGACGCTCCATGTGTCCCAGCATGGCAAAGATCATGAGCCGCATCTGGTACCTGAAGGTATGTAGAAAAAACTTTTAAAGTTGTGTCTATGTCCGAATCACTGATTTGATCATTGAATCGAATCACTGTCCCTGATTGGGCTGAAACCTAATTGAATAGGTCACACTTCTCACACTCCTAATATTCTGCTATTACTGAAAGTATAAACTAAGTAAAACCATTGATTCTATTGTTTGTTGTTTGTACTTGAATGTCCTAACTTCTGAGGCTTGCCTGAAATTTGTATGCATGCAAAATATACTGTAACATACATTTTGACTTGCCACTTCTATTAAGGTCATTGTTGGGTATCCCTTAAATTTATGTCAGTAAATGTACTGTAGAGGTGCAAAATGGCTAAAGCATGCAGATGAAGGAAGTTCCTTAGTTTTCACCATTTTCCTTATTTAAAAAAGGAAAGGTACTAATCTTTTCTTTCTCCTTGTGACATAGCTTTCCCTGCTCTGTTTCTGACAAACCAGTGGTATAGCATTCTCCCTCAAGTAGAACCTTTTCATGTCAGTGTGTTCCATTGTGACTTTTAATATATCTTTTAAATCGCTGACATTTAAAAACTATTAAAAATAAAACAAAACCCCCTCAAACCTATAACATAGGGAGTACCTTTGCGAAAGGTAGTCTTCATAAAATAACTTTCTTTGGGCTCTAAGCCAGATGAGCTGTTGTGCCAGCAGCCTTTTTAAGAAGGAATAGAAAGAGACTGAAGCATATTTTTCCTTATTAAAACCTTACATTGAAAGAATGGCCTTTAAACATATTCATACATACACATAAGATTTTATTTATAAAATATACTAATAGCAAGTTGCTCATGTTGCTAAAGGACTTATAACAATGTGAATTATGTGTTTCAAGGACAAAATTTTTGTGCCTTTTTAGTGCTGCTCTTCTGCTTAATCTTTAGAATGCTTTAGAACTCATTTTGCTCACTCCATTAGTTAGAAATTTCTTTGGAAATAAGTGCTTCTTGCATCCTCTTTGTTGAAGTGCACGCATATGTGCATGCACGGTGCTCCCTGTGACATTTCTGATTTTCCTTCTGGTTGAAGAGGTACCCATCTTCCCCCAATAACAGCACTATGTTCTGTTATGAATGCACTTATTTAAAAAAAAAAAACCAAAAACCCTCTAAAAGTGATCAGATTTGGGATTACAAATAATGTGTGAAATAAAGAAAGGGTGTATTTTCCATGTGTCCTTGTAGATATTTAAGGCCTGAAGAGGAAATATTCTGATCAGCTTGACTGAATTGTAGTGCAGACATAGAATTCCATTAGTCGAGACCGTGATGAGATGTGCCAGGGTTTTGAATTTGGGGAATATTTGGAATGAGGGCTTAGTTGAAGCTGTAGTCTAGTTTTCAGCAAAAGAATAATTTAATATATATTTCCCACTGCAGAAATTGCATGCTGATTTTACATGTATTGGAGCTACTAGCAGATACAAATCTTGTTTTTTGTTTTGGTGATCACTTTAACACAATGTAATATTGGGCTGATACTTTACAAGGCTGTTGACATTCATAGGAAGTTGGTATGGGTATACAGTGTTTCTGAGAGAGAGTGTCAGTTATTGGTTTAATTTTATATTTTTTAATAGGACACTGTGTTAATAGCTGGATTTAATTTGGCAACATCACCTTCTGCAAGTGAAGATGGCAGACATTGCTGTCACTTGGAAGTGTCAGAAGAAGCTGGATCAACCATTTATGTATGTGGCTAAGTATGTTTGCTACTTTAAGTACCCAGATCGGCATTGATTTGTTATTTATCTGAAGTGAAACAATGAGAGAGAGAAAAAGTTAATCACTATAGGTTTTGCAGATTCCTTGTCAAGAAATAGCCAATTTTAGTGCAAAACCTTGAACATTTTCAAATGCAAGAGAAATCTTACGGTACATTAAAAAGTAAATACATCAACATTCCTTACTGTATATTTATGTAGGCAACATTTAAAAAAATGGATCTAATCATTAAAGACTTTACAGTAATGTTCACTCGGGCAAGCTGCAATTTTTTTCTAAGTCCATTTTTTCCAGCTGGTGTAACATGTTGCAAAATTTACGGAGTAAATTACAATATGCTTAGTGGCCTTGGTTATTACTGCTGTTTGTAATATGGGGCAGGGAAATTCTCCCATCAGTGGAACAGAGTGATAGGGCTTTTAGAGTCCTGAACCCAAATGGCAAATCTCCACCCCGCCCCCTTCCTGGTTTTATTTGTTGCCTAAAGACCACTATAAGCTCCTATCTCCTCCAGCTGCAAGTTTTGTGCTGTTTCCTAGAGGCACACAATAAAATTAAACCTTAACTATAATTTTCAAACCCTTTCTTTTTATCTGTGCAGCACTAAAAGTTATGTTAATCTAGTGTTATAAATCTTACTTTTCTGGAAAAAAATGTGTTTAAATATCATTAGCATATATATAAATGTTGTTGACTGGATGCTTGCTTTTGAGATGTGGAAGTAATGATTACCTTCTTTTGCTTCTGGCTGGCTGGAATAATACGTCAGCAGAACATCTGTTTACGTAGGAATGTCTTTATCTACAGTAGAAAAGATAGAAATATTTCTTAAATTAAACTTCAAAATTTGAGTACTACAGAGAGCAGTGAAAATTATGAAGAGACCCAGATACTCTGTGTGTGTATGGTTTTATTTCCATTTCAGTCTTGTAACTTTCTCTTGTTTTTCATAAGCCAGTCTTTAATAATCTTTGCTGTATATTTCAGTGAGATATGTCCAGTATTACTCATGTAAATTATTCAGGCAGCAGTTTCAGGTATTGCCATGCTAAACAGGGAGCCTTACGATTTTTTTTCCCCTACAAGTACCTAATATCAAAGAAGGTAGACTGCCTTTTGGTGTGTTGATAACTATTCTGAGCATACTCTGACTTTTTGACTACTACCAACTTGCATTTTAAATTTTCCCCTTACTTATAGTTAGGGGTATAAGTTGTAGCTGTGCTGGTCTAAGGACTTAAAAGATATCAGATTTACACAAAGAATGTTGTCTGCCCTTACCTGTAGAACACCCTAATATACGGGCAGTTATGGGCTAAGTGTCAAACTTCAAACTTTTATCTGAATAAAAGTTTTTAATTGATTTTTTTTTTTTTTTTTTTTTAAATGAGAAGAAATTTTTAAAATTTTTAAAATCAAAATTGTTGAATGAAATTTCCTCAAATGAACCTCTGTGGAAAATTGTATAAAGTCATAATACAATTGTGAACAATTACAAATGTGTTATAATGCAACCTGTTATTGTTCACAGTTGATGAAAATCACAGCGAATAGAAAGCATAAATACTATAAAAATTAACATACATGAATAGTGGCTGGGGAAAGTCTTAGTGACTTTGGGAAAGAGCCACGAAGGGGCTCAGGCATGACAATGTGAGCTTTCCCACACTGCTTTCAGGCACCTGGCTCTGCAAATACAGGACACAAACCCTAGTTAAGCCCTATATTTTAAACCGGGTAGAGGTAGAAGAAAAATGCCTATGAAGGAGATTCACTGGTGAGTAAGGGAACAGGCAAGTCATCCAACAGGATATGCTGAAAAGAAGGGTGAGAAATCCTGTTTTCCCTATCTTAGGTACCTACATGGAGCCTGAGTTAAGCATGTGCATAGGATTCACAGCCTAAAACTCCCTGCCTAGACTTTGGTACTCTGTGTACTGATGTCTGGTTTGTATTTTTTTTTTCTTCTGAAGTGGAAACATGACTTTGTAGCACAGTGATGGTGGTGCATCCATGAAAAGGGGAAGGCCCCGAGATCTTTGAATTGTTGTCCTGCACTTGTATGGGGTTTACGTGCTCAAATTCCTTTGTGAATCTTGTGCTTTTATACTAGTTTCTTGATCACAACAAACCACAAGCCAATTTTAAAACAACTTTCTGTAATTATTTTAAAATAAAATAATACTTTGTGCAGTCAAAGTAGTTGATGATCACAGCACATCTTCATCATTGAGGCATCAAGTGGCTATAATATGGGTAAAAATATTCAGGGAAGATTCACTTGCCATGGGAAAACTATCATACCTGCCTGGCAGCCATGACTTCTAGCTTCTGCTTCCCAATTTAGGGGATTTGTCTGAGTATGGTTCAGAGCTGTATTCCACTATAGTGATCCTCTGCTGACAGGAAGAGTCTAGCATAGGATCCTTTAATGTCTTGTGTTTTTTTAGTGTCCTGCCTTCTGCTTTGAGTATTGTTAGCACCATTAGCAAACTCAGAATATGGCTTAGAAGAACATCTAGCTCTGTTTAGTATACTGTGAGCATTTTTTAAAGAAAAATCTTACGAATCACTAAAAATGGAAGTTAATTTATCCCTTGAAGAAGCTGTAGAACTCGCACAAACCAAATGTACCATGTTTATAAAACCTCACCAAATCTTTTTGATCTTTTAATAGATTTAATATATCTTTTTATAGATTGTTTATTTTTATAATATTCCAGTATAGTTGGAAATAAATATGCCTTTCTATTTCTCTGTATAGTTTTACTCTGGGTGGTTTCATAGATTATGCACAAAGGAAGAGGAAAAACATTTTGTTGACTTATTTTGTAGAACCTGAAGTTGGACTTGTCCTTTTGTTTGAGAATAAAGATTTTTTTTAAAATGTCAAGCAGTTTCAATTTTTATTTGTTATACTATTGTATTGTGTTTTCAAATTTGTAATCTGTGAATCTGCTGACCATTTCTTTTGCTCAGATTTATACAAAGTCGAGCCCAGTCACTGCTTCCGAAATTGCATCCACGGTAAGTTTACATTTTTGTCATTTTAAAATTCAATAGAACATTAAAAAGATTCACTCTGAGTTGAAATGAATGTGTGGAAAACTTCTGTCTCCTTTTCTAGTAGCTACTTTTTCAACAGCCATTTCTTTGGTTCTGCATTTTGAATGCATGGAAAATACACTAAACCAGTGGTTCTCAAACTTTTTTTTTCACAGACCACTTGAAAATTGCTGAGGGTCTTGGCAGACCACTTAACAAACTTGTTTTTGTTCTACAAATCAAAGCACACAACTCCCGTTTTATTGTCAGTAGTCTTACCTCTCTAATGCAGCGGATGTGCCTGTTTTTTTGGGCAAAGTTCTGGGAAGTTGGGTGTAATGTTTATCAGCCTTTGCCTTGGGTCACTTTTCTGCAGACCACCTGAATGGAGCTCGTGGACCAGTGGTGGTCTGCAGACCACAGTTTGAGAACCTCTGCACTAAACAATTTGCAAATAATATTTTATACCTTTGTAATATATTTCCTGCCAAGATCTCAAAATTTCAGTCAGGCATGTTCAAGGGGTATGCATCCAGCTGGGCTATGCATGTGTCCTTTGAACATGATAGCATGTGGGGGAGCCTGAAAGTGGAGAGCCACATCCCTGACCTCAGACTGTGCACCCCAGGACATACAAAGCTGTGCAGCGCATTGAAGTTGTGTGGCTTTAAATGTCCAGGTGTGTGGGCTGCACTATGCGTTTTCAAGAGACAAGGGGACTTGTGTCCTGGACTGAGGAGCTGTTTCCTCTACTCATTTCCTACCAATGAGCTCATTCTGTCAATTAGCTGCATGTCTTTTAAAAAATGTCAGTTGGAAGGTGGGTGGGGTTTGAAATTGGGCATGTTAAAAGGGTATGCATGCAGTTGGACTACATATATGCCGAAGGATCCTTGGACTACATATATGCCGAAGGATCCAACATGCCAATAGGTGGGAAGCCTAAGATTAGGGAGCTGCGCCCTGGGACATTTAAAACCACACAGTGTACTTCAAACCTAGGCGGCTGTGGCATTGATTCCTACACAGTCAGATGGATAGCAAATCGGCTGAGGGGTCGTACTCAGAGAGTGGTGGTGGACAGGTCATATTCGACCTGGAGGGAAGTGGGCAGTGGAGTCCCCCAGGGCTCGGTCCTTGGGCCCGCACTGCTCAATTTCTTTATTAGCGACTTGGATGACTGGGTGAAAAGCACCCTGTTTAAATTCACAGATGACGCTAAGATTTAGGGTGAGGTGGGCATGCTAGAAGGGAAGGACAGATTACAGCAGGACCTGGACAGGTTACAGGGGTAGGCAAATGAAAATAAGATGGGATTCAATACTGAAAAGTGCAGGGTACTGCACTTAGGCAGTAGGAACCAGCAGCATACCTACAGGCTGGGGAACTCTCTTCTCAAAAGCACGGTGGCAGAAAGAGTTCTTGGAGTCATTATTGACTCCAAGATGAACATGGGCCTACAATGCGAGGACACATTCAGTAGGGCTAACTGTACCTTGTCGTGCATCCACAGATGCATCACAAGCAGGGCCAAGGAGGTGATCCTTCCCCTGTATGTGACACTGGTTAGGCCGCAGCTGGAGTACTGCGTCCAGTTCTGGGCGCTGTACTTCAGGAGGGATGTGGACAGGATTGAGAGGGTCTAAAGGAGGGCCACTTGTATGATCCGGCGACAGCAGGGCAGACCCTACGAGGAGAGGCTACGGGACCTTAACCTGTTCAGCAAGAGAAGGTTGAGGGGGGCTTGGTGGCTGTCTATAAACCTACTGGGGGGACCAGCAGGGATTGGGAGAGACCTTGTTCCCCCGAGTGCCTCCTGGAGTAACAAGGAATAATGGCCATAAGTTGTTAGAGAGTAGGTTTAAACTAGACATTAGAAGGCACAGTCAGGGCGGCTAGGATCTAGAACCAACTTCCAAGTGAAGTGGTGCTGGCTCCTACCTTGGGGGTTTTTAAGAGGAGGCTTGATGTTTACCTAGCTGGGGTCATTTGAGCCCAGTTTTCTCTCCTGCCCCGGGCAGGGGGTTGGATTAGAAGATCTACAAGGTCCCTTCTGACCCTACATCTATGAATCTATGAAAAATTGTTTGGTTTTAAAAGTCTCAGCATGCAGGCTGCATTATGCACTTTTTCAAGGGACAGTATGTGGTGGTGTCCCAAACCTGGGCCTTCCCCCGACCTGATCCCACTGATTAGCGGTATTAAGGAAGGACAGCCTTCAGGTTTGGGACATAGCCACACTCTCTCTGCCCCTTGAAAAATGCATTGTGCAGCCTGCCATTGGGGAACTGGCTCCTTGATGCCAAGCTGCACCAGTGCATGGGGTGCCTGGAATTGCAGCTCCAGCCTCCCCACAGCAGCATATTGAAAGATGCTCTCTGCAGCCTGGCATTCAGGAACCAGTGCTGAGCTACCCAGCAAGTCTTTACAGGTACATCCACACATGCAAGCATGTGCACTTGCAGCAGCTCAAATAGAAGCAGTGCAAATTTGAGCCGGGGCTTTTTGCCTCAGCTCACATTCTCAGACATGCACTTTGGTGTGAAGCAAATTGTGCCACTTGGGGCAAAATAACCTGCCTGGATCCTCCCAGAGCTGCAGCCAGGGGGAGCTAGAGCCTGGGGCCAGCACCTGTGCTGTCGCTAGCAGTATAAAAAGCTGCCTTGTCCTGGCCCTATCCATACGAAAAGCTGCCCTGGCAAGCAGCTTGGGGCTACTCACTCTCCAGAGCTTCTGGGGCCCACCCAGTTGATACCTGGGGACACTACCCCTTGTGCCAGCTGGACTGCTGTAGCAGCATCCCAAATCCATTTTTAAAAATACCCCAAAATCTATGTTCTTCCACATTTAAAACAAAAAACTGCATGCACACGCGCGTGCACACATGCACACCCCTAGAGAGAGACAGTGATAAGTTGGGTAATGCTTTATTGGTATATTTACAATGTTAAAGCAATTTGGAAGCCTACCAGTGTCTCTATCATGAAAAAATAAATTCTAAATACCTATATGTGTTGATGTGTGCTTTTGGTTTTCTTCATACATGATGGGTATGTGATGGGGGTGTGTGGTGTTTGTAGAAAGGGGGTGAGAAGGGTTGTGGGGGAAGGTGGGTTGGTGTATGTGGCGGGATGTGGTTTGGTCTGTGGGTAGGAGTGGGGCAATTGCTGGGGACACTGTGGGTGTGGGGGACCTTGTGTGGGGGCTGCTCAAGAGGGATGGGTCCCTGGCCCCCATGGGATGCAGGCCCCCCCCCCCCCCCCCCC
>NW_017729007.1:7988827-7990000 GCF_001723915.1 Gavialis gangeticus | reverse complement strand
CCCCCCCCCCCCCCCCAGCACATGGAATACCTCCCGGTCCAGGGTCCCAGTTCCACCCTGGAGGGCCACAGCCCCTATCCCCACAGGGTCCCAGCCCAGGGTCCCAGCTCCACCCAGCTGGGCTGGTCTTGTGGCAGCCGGACCTAGCACGGCATGCGGGGACCGCATGCCAGGCCCAGCTGGGTCCTGGGCCCCCTCTGCAGCCCAGTTGGGCTGGGCCCATGGTGACAACCCGTTGTGGCATGCAGGGACTGCGTGTCAGGCCCAGCCAGGTCCTGGGGCCCCTCTGTGGCCTGGCCAAGCTGGGCCCAGATCCTTGAGGGTTGCTAGTCTGGCTTTGCATTGGAGCAGGTTGCACAGCTCCGGGAGGCGCACACAGGAGCCGTGCCTCCTGGAGCCCTGTGACCCGCTCCGGTGCAAAGCCGAACTAGTGAGCCACATGGGACGTGACCAGGTTCTCAGCCCTCCCTGCAGGCACAGGGGGCAGAGGTGGGAGCCAGCCCTGGGGCCCGGCCCATGCTGACAGGACCTGGTGTGGCACACGGTTCCCGCGTGCTGAAGCCTTCCTATAGCAACGGGACCCAGCCTGGCTTGCAGGGACCGCATGGAGCCGAGCTGGGTCCTGCCGGCCCCGGGGCTGCTCGCGTGGCGGCATGAACAGCTCCAAGAGTGGCAGAACCTGGCTCGGCTCTGCATGGTCCCCACACGCTGGGCCGGGGCAGGCAGCACAAGCTGTGCAGTCTCTGGGCGGCTTGTGCTCCCCAGCCCGGCCCAGCCCAGCCCACGCCGTGTCCTGCTGGCCTCAGGCAGCTTATGTTCCCTGGCCCAGCGCACAGGGACCACGCCAGACTGCCAGGCTGCTCGTGCTGCCAGGCAGTCCTGCCGCTATAGGAAGGGCCCAGCTGGGTGGCAGCATGGGCTGGGCCTTAGAACCGGCTCCTGCCTCTGCCCCCTGTGCCTGCAGGGGGTGGTGAGGACCTGGCTCAGTCCCCTGTGGCTCGCTAGTCCGGCTATGCACTGGAGTGGGTCACAGGGAGGTGCAGCTCCTGTGTGCGCCTCCCAAAGCCGTGCGACCTGCTCTGGCGCAAAGCTGGACTAGCGAGCCTCAGGGATCTGGGCCAGGTCCTCACCACCCCCGCAGCCCCAGGGATATCCTCCCCCCCGCCACTCTCC
>NW_017729007.1:7986819-7988687 GCF_001723915.1 Gavialis gangeticus | reverse complement strand
AACTCCCCCCACATCCCCCTGCCACCCCTCACCCACCCACACTCATGAAACCCCTCCCCCCCAACTTGCCTCTGACAGTGCCAGGGGCAGCAGGAACACCAAAGAGGCCCTCTGGCCAAAACCAGAGCATCTCTTTTGGAGGACTGGCTCCAGGCACAGTCTTGAACCATGCTTTGCTCTCCTCTATTGCAGAGCAGGGTGTTTGGGTTTTTTTAGACCCCTGGATATCCAGGGGCCTAATTTTATCCCCGTGCTGCAAGTTTGTATTCATTTTTTCGTTCCCACACATTCCCGTTGCCCTGCCTCAAAGGGATTTGAGGCGGGGCAAGAGGCACGTGCGTGCTCGTCTGGACGTGCCCTACAGGTCTAGGCAGGAGAGGATCTCTGGATCAAGGACTGGGTCCCTGATCAAGGCCGACCCCTGACATGGCACAGGAGCTGAGACATTTTACCCCCAAACCCCAAAATCACGTGTGCTGTCATGCACGTCTGGCATAGCAGGATCTGTGGTTTTGGGGATCTGTGATAGAATTCCTCAGATCCCATTGCAATATTAATTTCTGCCAGGGCCCTGCATGTATTTTAGTGGAGATTTTCTTTTGGCATAGCTTTGATATCCACAAATTGTTAGTTTTGTGGAACTTTTTTTGTTGTTCTTGAAAGAAACTGGCATATTGTTCAACCTCAACTTGCCTCTGTAGGTGACAGTGTAAAATATTATTCCTTTATGACTTGCTTGGAGATCTAAGATCCAAAAGCAGAATTATGTCTAATGTACAAAGAAAAATTGCCTGTCTCTATGTACTGCTGCAGTGGGGGTCAGCCTTTCTGGGAGGTGGGTCACAAATTAACCCCATAATTTCCTGAGTGCCACTCCAATGTCCTTCCCTTGTCTGATCCATTGCTGTGCTTTCTTTTTTCTGCTCTGTGTTTTCTTCTCCCATCTGCTGCTCTTCTTTCTGCTTCCTGCCCTATCTACCACTATGCTGCTTATCCTTTCCCTGATCTGCTGTACCATACCCATACCACAGGCTACCCATACCACTTGTAGTTTGTGTGCTGCAGGTTGGCCATCCCTGTACTAATACATCTATAAATGTCTTCAGATGCTACACTGATCTGAAGCATGTTCAAAGCAATCAAAAAAGTATTTTTACTGTGTTTTGTCATATTTGGGTTTTTTTTAATTCACTGAGAGGCTCGTTCAAATTCAATTGAATGCAGTTGTATATAATAAGGGAAACAATCATGAAAAGCAATGGAGAGTGGAAATGAAATTTCTTCATGCTTGCTGACTGCCTGTGGACAGTGGGTGTATTTATCTTGAGCTTTTAAAATGAGGAAGATGGAATCCTGCTCTACCACCCATGGGGACTGGACCGGATAGCCTTTAAAAAGGATAAAATGTTTATAAAGAAATAGTTTGGGCATAATATTTTTTTGAATTACATTATCATACCCAGATGTTATCTTATCTTCCCAGCCTGTTGCTCTGAAATACACGTATACCCCTCTGAATCGTCTTACAGGAGGTACTACAGTCAACTTATATGGTGTTGTAAAATTCTTCAAGCCTCCATATATAAGCAAAGGAACTGGTACGTACTATATCAAACTAAACATTTAAATTCTCAATCCAAAGAGGATTTTTTTTTAAATAGATATTTCCAGCTTTCTGCTAATTCCATGCCCACAAAGCTGCAATGTTAAAGTTAAGAAAACAAAACAACAAGTTACTCTTATTCCTAGAAAATAGGTTTTTTAAAAGCTTTCTCCATTACAAAATACATATAGTTCAGTTTAGACAGACTGGTGAAGACAACATATTAAAAAAAAAAAAAAAAAAAAAAAAAAAAAAAAATTTTAAG
>NW_017729007.1:7981486-7986740 GCF_001723915.1 Gavialis gangeticus | reverse complement strand
AAAAAGGGGAAAAAAAAAAAAAAAAAAAAAAAAAAAAAAAAAAAAAAAAAAAAAAAAAAAAAAAGTAATCTTAAGTTAATAGTCCATGTGAACTAGGGGAAATGATTTGAAGTATAAAAGTGCTGTACCTGTTTTTTTAGGGCATAGATTGTTCTGCTACTGTGTGATGACTGTTTTGTGAGATATTAACGGTGATTGAAATTGTGATATGGGCTAAATGTAATGCTATTTTATCTGTTATTCAGAGCATAAATTATTCATGGTAGGATGCTGGTTGATTATGGCATTATGCTGGAATACTGTGTTTTAGAAGGTGCTCTGTATATACACAGGTGGACAATTTATCAGGTCTTTAGCATGAAACAAACCGTGTGTGTGTGTGTGTGTGTGTGTGTGTGTGTGTTGAACACAATGTTTTACAATTTTAAAGCAGTTTAGAAGACTACCAGTGCCTCAATCACTATAATAAAACAAATTCTAAATACCTATAAATTTTGGTGTTTAATTTTGGGTTTTTTTAGAGCTCCACCTGCCCACTTGACTCACCAGGGCGCTGGTCTAGCTGTGCTTGTTTCCTTCCATCTCTTCCCCCCACTGCTTTGTGGCACTGAGTAATCCTGGTATGCCAGTGCCCCTCACTCCTGACCCAGAGCACCCCCCCATCCACCCAGCTCTGCCAGGGAGGGCTCCCAACTGCCAGGGCGACCAGGGCCAGGGACCCAGATCTGCAGCTCTCCCCCTTCCAGTAATGCCCAAGCCCCTGTGGGAGGTGGTAGCTGCTGCAGCTGCAGTAAAGAATGGAGCCCGGCTCCCCTTCCCTCACAGGCAGCACAGCTGGAGTGGAGCCCTTTGGGGATGGGCTGCCCACTGTGGGCTCAGGCTCCCCGCCCTTCTGCTCTCCCCACAGGAGCCTCCATGGCCCAGTGGGGCCGGATCCAGCATGACAAGGCAGAGCAGGGTGGGGAAGCTTGGTTCTACCCCTAGGAGCTTTGAACTACTATGTATGTAGCATTCCCTGCCTGGTGCCTTCTTCCTGCTCCCTCCCAACCTCTTGCAAGCTGGAAATCTGCTAGTCTACAAGGGAAACCTGCTGTTCCCCCTATTTTTCTCCACAAACAGAGAAATTCTGCATTTTACCACATTTTTTTCATGGCAAACGGGAAACCGGGATCCTTGGAGCGAAGTAATATGGAATGAAGATGGGTTATAGCAGTGGCCTAGTGGGCCATATTAGTAGTGTAAGGCTGGATTGGGCCTTGGGACATGGCACCAGCCTCTCCCTGTGCTCTGGGATTTGGTCCCAGTGGTCTGACACTGTCCTCTTCCTCCAGGATTGGGTACCAGGAGCCTGGTACAGCTCTCTGTGTGCCACAGTTGGATCCTGGGGCCCAGAGGCACCACCTCCCAATTCCTGCATGCTGGGATTGGGTCCTGGGGGCCTGGCACTGCTTCATCCTGGCCTCTCACATTAGGATTGGGCCTATGGCCTGGTGTGGCCCCTGCCTGCTGGATCTAGGGTATAAGGCCAGGGTCTCTCCATGGGTCCCGAGATGGGTCCAGGAAGAGGAGAGTAGTGCCACTGCTCCCCTGCTACCAAATTTCCAGACCCATGGGGAGTCTTGGGGGCCAGATGACATGGATAAATTTGGATTGGGAATCAGAAGAATGTTTTAACCATTAGAGTGATGATTTTTGACCAGGGTGCCACAGGAAGTATAAGGAAACAAGTGAAGTGTGAGGAGATAAGCAGACAAGGGTAGGCTCAGGCTCTCCCTGTCTGCTGCTCACCTGCGCAGAATACCCCCTTTGCAAGGAGGTAAATATTGTCTTAAGATACTTTCTTAAATGGGATGCTGCTCAATTCATAAAAGTTATGTAGGGGTGCCTTAAGTATGACAAGGAGTGTCCATAGTTTCTGCAGAGTTTCAGAACCACTATAGTACAAGCAATGAGTTTCTGCAATGAGTAATGAAGACCAAAACTAACTGATTTTAAAATGAAAGATGATCAGTTACTAAACGGCTTATATTGGGGTGGGCAATTATTTCAGGTAGAGGGCTGCTAACCGAGTTTTGGCAAGCTGTTGAGGGCCGCATGAATATCTCTGTCTCTTGATCTCTGTCTTGGGACTGGAGTCCTGCCCCTAACCTCTGACCTTTGCCACTGGAAGTCCGTTCCATTGCCCCTGGAAGTACTCCTTTGGGCAGAGGCAACCCAAGCAGGGTGCGGGGCTCGGGGCAAATCAGCCCATGTGGGGCCCTGCCCCCACTCTGATCCCAGACCCAAAGAAGCTGCCACCGCCACTGTCAGTGAGGGTGGGGTAGTGAGCGGCTGGACATGGAGCTGCCACTGCTTCACCTGGCTCCGTGGGGCTCCCCAAAGCCCTGATTCACCCCCCACCCCAGGGATGGCCCTGCCTTTGGGAAAGAGGGTTTGCCATCTTAATGGGGAAAAAACCAAATTATATACTAAAAACCAGATGCCCATAATGATATATTTTAATTTAATTAAAAATATATATTTTTGTCCTCTTTTGTGTGTGTTTGTGCTGTATATACAGAAATGATTGCATAATAGCTGAAAATACAGTCTTACTTGTATATTGTGTGGGGTGTGCAGGAGGGGTACAGGTTGGTGGGTGTGGGGTTTGTGGGAATGTGTGTGTGTGTGTGGGTATGGTATTGTGGGTATAGGAGCCACATGGTGCAGAGTGGCCACCAGGTAGGCAGGAAAGCGGGGAAAGCGGAGGCAGGGGACAGTGGAAGTGAGCAGCATGCAGGAGCGCAGAGCCCATGCCAGAATCCAGGGCCAGTGCCAGCAGGCCCCAGAGTGTGGCAGCAGGAATCCAGGGCGTGGGCTGGCAAGGGTCTATGGAGCTGGGCTGGGCTGTGCCAGCAGGGAGAGAGGGGTACTCGCCCAGCTCCATAGAGCCCCTCCACCTCCCGCTTCCAACGCTCCCTGGTGCAGCCGCTCACAGCCCACGAGGCTGCCTATGCCTGCTTTCCACTGCCACCGCTGCTCCATGGGGCAGCCCAAAGGCAGTGGTGACACAGCAGAGATGCAGAACATCCCCTTAGTGCCTCTGGGTGGCTGCACCAGGAAGCACTAGCTGTGTTGGGGGGCACTATGAATTAATATTCATCTGCCCCTGGCTTTTTGTCAAAGATGAAAGGAGAAAAGCCTTTCTCCCAGCACAGAGTGCACAGTCATTCAAGGGATTTCTTGTGGAAGAGAAGTGGCTTTTTCTCGCTTCTGATCAGGAAGATCTCTCCCCTCCTGCATTAACTTGAATGGCTGTATGCTTCTCTCATGTTGAGGACACCCAGTATCTCACAGTCCTTTGCTCTCTTACCCTTCCTCCAATGGAGCAAGAGGGTGGGAATCACTGGATCCCTTATAGTCCACTGAAGGCGAGCTGTCAGGGAGCCCTTTGGAGACACAATGCCCTCCCAGCCACTGAACTGATCTGGGCTCTGGCACAGACCAGGAGGTGGATATGCCTGGGACTGGAACTCTCTTGGAGCCCCAGGAGGATTTCAGCCTCAGGAGAATGCCTCCTTGCCTGTCCTGCCAGTTACCTGATTGGTGAAACAGGTGGGGAGGGGGTGTCCTCCCACAGTGGGAAACATCCCAAACCAAGATCTATATAAGGGAAGATGGAGGGAGGCATCCCCCAGGCTGGAACAGTCTAGGGAATAATCAAGCCCTGGGGATTTGCCTTCTGTCCCTGCTCAGACTGCAGAACTGGTCTTTGCACAGGCAATGGACACTACACACAGTGGAACCCATCCCCCTGTGGGATGGATCCAGCTGCACTGCCTCTGCCTACTGCTCCTTGTACCCTTTCTGGGTGACCCAGAGAGGTGCATGGAGTGGGACCATCTCCAGCAGCAGGTGGGATCCTCCTGGGTTTCTGGTTCCTGCTGCAGGAGAATGGTCCAGAGGCCCAGGACAGTTCCAGCCATGGGAGAATGCCCCTTGCTCTGTGTACTGCCACTGAAGTCTCTAAAAGACCTCATTTTTAAGGGAGAATACAAAGCTAGAAATGAGGGTCTTTCATATGGAGCAGAGAACAGAATTTGTCTCAAGAGGCAAAGCGATTATATTAGGGATGTGAATGGTTAAACATGTAAATACTTAAATGTTCATATATTGATTACCAGTATACCTTGCCAGTTATCACTTAGTGCAGGGCAGAGAGCAGTTTTGTGGGGAAGAGAAGCGGCATGGTGCCCCTGAAGGGGTCAGGGCAGGCCAGAAAGAGAGGAAGAGAGGCACAAGGAGGAGAGGGGGAGGGAGGACTAGTACCTCATGCAACGGGGAGTCGTGAGGGACCCAATCCTTATGGCAGAGCAACCCCAGCCGCTTCCCTACCGTTCACCCTGAAGCATGTGTGCAGCCACTGCCGGCAATGAGCTGGGCTGAGGCTCCATGGACAGCCCCCGGGTAGCCGTGTGCGGGCAGCAGCAGTGAGTGAGGGGCTTTCCCAGCCTGCTGCTGCTGCCAGTACACAGCTGCCAAGGGAAGAAGGGGGGCAGCTGCAGGCAGCAGCAGCAAGCCCCACCACAGCCCCGTAAAGCCACAGGCGGCAACAGCACGCAAGGGGCTTTCCTAGCTTGCTGCTGCTGCTGCCGCCCGGAGAACAAGTGAGTACAGGTGTGGGCTGGGTTTCTGGTAGAAACCAGCCCAATAATGGTTTTCTGGTAGTAGCCATTTAACTAATAACATCTGAGGAGTTTAAACAGGTACTTATTTAATCAGTATTTACATCCCTAGATTATATGTTGTTTGAATATTGGTTCACAAGACCTGGTTCTTTTCTTTTTCACGAACTGTGTGTCATGGTCTTCCTGTCACTGAAGTGGCCATGTCAAATTCTTGGGCAAATAAATGGTGCCTTCTGATAGCTGTTTGCTTATGCTTATGTTAGACCTGCTCATATGTGGCAAGTCTTAATGATTTGAAAAATTGGATTCACTGAAACATTCTCAACCTGTAATTTTAATAGGAAAGCTTAACTGGATATAGAGAACCGTAAAGATTACTTTTTTTCAGTTGTGCATCAGGATATTGCCCAGGGTGGTGTGCATTAAGCAGGTAATTTTCCTCTCTTTAGATACAATAAAAGTTACCTTTTACTTCTTGAAAGCCAGAGATGATTCTATTTCTCTTATCTTAGCTCTTGCGGCTGAAAAAAGAACAGGTAGGCAGTGTCTGATTTCTCCCCCCCTCCCCCCCAACCTCATGTGTGTGA
>NW_017729007.1:7975756-7976486 GCF_001723915.1 Gavialis gangeticus | reverse complement strand
AGAACCGTAAAGATTACTTTTTTTCAGTTGTGCATCAGGATATTGCCCAGGGTGGTGTGCATTAAGCAGGTAATTTTCCTCTCTTTAGATACAATAAAAGTTACCTTTTACTTCTTGAAAGCCAGAGATGATTCTATTTCTCTTATCTTAGCTCTTGCGGCTGAAAAAAGAACAGGTAGGCAGTGTCTGATTTCTCCCCCCCTCCCCCCCAACCTCATGTGTGTGAAACCATATAGGCTATTGCTCCAGGGGTGTAGGTTGTAGCCATATTGGTCTAAAGACATAGGCAGACAAGGTTCTTTGGGTGAATCTGATATCTTTTATTAGACCAACTTAAATGGTTGGAAATATTCTTCTTAGCAAGCTTTCAAACACAGTCTGTTCCATGGGAGAGCCAGGTGTGGTGTGGGACCACTCCAACAAATTGCATAACAGAGGATAACATAACAGAAGACTGCATCCTACAGTGTTATTAATCATTTTCAAATGTTTAAAGCAATTATATGAAATATAAGGATGCATATGCAAGGGGGATTATTGTAAAGAGGCAATTGGTAAAGCACCGCGAGAAGGCAAGATTTATTTGTCTGACTGGAGGGACATGGGCAGTGGGGTTCCCCAGGGCTCGGTCCTTGGTCCTGCACTGTTCAATGTCTTCATTGGCAACTTGGACGAGGGGGAGAAAAGCATCTTGTTCAAGTTCGCAGATAACACTAAGATGTGGGGAGAA
>NW_017729007.1:7973379-7974957 GCF_001723915.1 Gavialis gangeticus | reverse complement strand
TGATCTGCTTGGGTCCCTTCCAACCCTACCAACTATGAAAGTATGAAACTATGACTGCCTTGACTTTGGAATTGGGACACTTTCACATCTCTTACAATACCGGGTGCTCATTCACATTACATTTTGTCCCAGAAGCTTCTGGACCAGAAGTGTATTTGGTATACGAGTTTCTTAGTTGCTAATCACATAGGACTCCAAACCCTGGCCTGAAGTCTGAGGCACTCCAGTGGAAAGTACATCTGAACAAGCACTTGAAAGGGAAAAAAAAGTTGCTAAAAACTGTAGTTTTTCAAGATATGTTGTCCATCTGTACGTTCTACTCCCTTCATCCATTGGCTCTCTGAGATTCTGTAGTTGAGAAGGCTAAAAAGAGAAGGAATAGTTTTGTGCACAGAATGTGGAGGGTCAGGCTTTGTTCTGTATAGTACTGCTAAGGAGAAAACTGTGATCTCAAGTGCTTCAGGAAAATGTGTGCACTGTAGGAAAGTGTGTATGGACAATGCATTTTAAAGAATTCCACTTATCGATAAGGATTTCTTAGGCGACATCTTTTACCCGAAGAAACCTTGCCCCTTGTATAGTTTCTACACCATGACACCTACTACATCACTCTTACACTACTGTAACATGGAAGTTATTGATAAGTAAGTTTGTTTTACAAGTTGCCTAGCTAATATGGTGTAAATGCTTAAAAGCTCCACAACTGAGATAGCTATGCATTTTGAGAATGTAATTTAAAAGTATTTGTCTCTTCCTTTACAGTAGTGATTAATTTGCAACCTTAATAAGGCTTTCATTTACAGCCAACTGCTTTCCTATTTAATCTTTTTATTAGTAGATGCTTGGGTGAATTGGTTGTTAAAGTTGCTTGGCCAATCCATATCACATTATTAAAAACTCTGGTGTATGTAACACAGGTCTTGTATGGTATTGTTATATATATAAAACTGCATTTTTCAGCAGTTTACCCCATTTAACTGAATCCAAGACCACTCCATATTTAAGATGATTCCCCAATAATTAGATTTTAGACATGGAAAATTACATATCTGTTTTCATTTTCCATGTCTAGAATCTAGTTATTGGAGTGTCTTTTTACCTTCATCCCCCCACAGGGGAAGCAGCAGTAGAAAAACCAGTAGCTGGAAGATGGGCAGCCTACCCCAGGCACCCCACTGCTTGCACTCCATGCGTATCCCCAGTAATCCTTCGGCTGGGGCTGGGGCTGTGTGGGGTTCTTCCTGGCCTACCCCCACCGCGTGCAGCTCCAAGAGCACACACCTGCCCCTGCCCCCGTGCCCTCCTGGACAAGCAGTGGTGGGAGCTGCTGCACCAGTGGTTCCCAGACAAGCAGCACACAGCAGCAGGAGCTGCTCCCCCCCCCAGTGCCCCCCAGACAGTCTGCAGTTCTGTCCCACCCACGTCCCACCCTGGCTGGGCAGTGCTTGCCCCAGCCCCACTCCTCTCACTGTGGGGGCCTTCATCTGCACCCCCACACCCCTTCCCTCCGCTTCTCTCCCCCCTTTCCTTCTACCATACCAGACTTACCAGCTGCACGCAGCTCTCCAAGCTGCTGGG
>NW_017729007.1:7965299-7968379 GCF_001723915.1 Gavialis gangeticus | reverse complement strand
GGTTCCCAGACAAGCAGCACACAGCAGCAGGAGCTGCTCCCCCCCCCAGTGCCCCCCAGACAGTCTGCAGTTCTGTCCCACCCACGTCCCACCCTGGCTGGGCAGTGCTTGCCCCAGCCCCACTCCTCTCACTGTGGGGGCCTTCATCTGCACCCCCACACCCCTTCCCTCCGCTTCTCTCCCCCCTTTCCTTCTACCATACCAGACTTACCAGCTGCACGCAGCTCTCCAAGCTGCTGGGCTATGCTCCTCACTGCCTGCATGCTGCGGTGCGGCTGCATGCACGCATGGGCGTTTATCAGCCAAATCAAACTGATTTCTCATATGATCAATTTTTTTGATATCTGTGCCAATCCGATATCAGACTGATTTATCAGTGCACCTCTCACTGAAAGACTTGGGACTGTTCAGCCTGGAGAAGAGAAGACTCCGAGGGGACTTGGTGGCATCCTATAAGTATATCAGGGGCTTACATCAGAGCCTGGGGGAGCATCTATTCACCAAGGACCCTCAGGGGAGCATGTCTTAGAATGAACTACTAGGGGGGCAGGGGCTGGACTTGGTGATCTGTAAGGTCCCTTCCAGCCCCTAACAACTATGAAATTATGAAAATCATGAGTGAAGCATCAAGAATTCATGGATGTGCTTGGGGGGGAAAAAAAGTTGGGTTCTTTTCCTCTGGGTAGGGTTGTCGAGCTTCCTTGATCTTCCAAGCCAGATTTGAACTGTGGGGTTCCTCACAAGTTGGTTTAACCACACCCCCACTGCTGGAGTTGGGTCTAAATGCAGTCCTTGCTTGCCCCTTCACTGCTAACTTTTGTCAACAGTGGGGTCTATATGCCAGTTCAGTGATGTACTCTGCCTCTGAATTCCCAGTTTCTTTCTCCCTCACTCCTAGGAGGCCCATGGACCAGGTGATACTACTCCATGGGGTGGATCTGGTCTCTGACACCCCTGCTTATAGGGTTTTAGATCCTTTGCTTTTAGGCTTGTTTCCACAACTGTGGGAAAGAGGTGGAACTAAAAACCTCTTTCTTTTTTTAAAGTAAAAGCATTAACACCAGGATCTGGTTGAGAAAAACATGAGACATAATAAAATCATAATTGACCAACTACTTGCTTTCAGCAAAATAGTTAACTATTTTACTAGATTCTTTTGAAAACTTCTAGTTCTAGTGCATTTTAATTCAGTAGATAGCTTTCAGCTATTGTCAGTTATAACAGCGCAATGTATTTATTCTCATTTTTGTGTTGTTGTTGTGATGGTGCACATCTGGAAGCCAGAAGATATCTCCATTTAATCTTACCTATTTTATAGTCTAGTTCAGGCATGTTAATATTAATTTTAATTGAATGGGCCAAATCTTTTCATATTTGAGTTCTGCTGTGGTGCGGGTAGAAGTTGCTTTCATTGTTTTCTTGTTTGTTGAGCTATAAACAGATGGAGCCTAGTGTTACAAAGTAGTCTGCTGGGTTTTTTTTTTTCTTTTGGTCTGCTAAAGCTCAGGCTATTAATTAAGTTGTGAATCTTACAGCTATTCAGTGTTTGAGAATCAATGTTATGTTCCTCTTTGTTTTTTATCACATACGATTCATGTTTTATTTACAGTACAATCCATAGCTGATTCTCTTCTCTTCAGTCTGTGTAGAAACATATTTTTAAATCCAAGATGACGGAGATAGATCAACTGTTCCTCTTATTATCACTTAGTAGCTGCCAGAGTTTTTTGTAAAACAATACACGTTTTAATATGCATCATTTTAGAGATCAGTAAAAAAAACCTTGCAGAGCTGAAAGATTTTTCTCCCTGAGGCATTTCATATAGCTTTAAATGACACCACTTCTTGAAGCTTTAGTAAGCTAAATGCAGTAACATTGAATTTGTAGGTAATATTTGCTGTATAAATGAATTCCTAATGCAGAACTTAAGGGCAGTACATGACCCTCATAGACCATAGTTCATATACAATAAATTAATGAAAAAAATGTACAGTGGTAATAATACTCAAGTTAAATTCCCCAGTGAGCACACCGCCAGCTGGCTAAAAGGAAAAACTTTTATTTTAAGCAGATATCTAGTGCCTTAAACTAACTTGAGCCATCTTAGACTTAGAAATATCAAACCCATAAGCTATCAAGTTGTCCTTGAAAATTTACTGTAATCAGTTACCATTTTGTATCTTGTTAAATTGCAATTTAAATTTCACAAGAAACCAGTAATACATACTGCAACTTTATCCTTCAGGGAAACTTCTACATACAAATATGGGAAGTACTATTGAAGTCAGTTGGATAAATGTATGTAAATGCTTGCAAGATTAAGTAAGTGTCTTTGTTGAGACAGTATATGCCTACACAGTTATACTGAGATGGTGCAACTATGAAGGGAGATGAAGCTTTGTTTTGTTTTCTTCTTTTTTCTTTTAACTTGCTTTCTTGTAGATCTGTGCTTTGTAAAATGTGCAAGTTGAATAAAAAGAAGGAAATTGATGGAATATTCTGAGGGATCTAAGGCTGTGGATAGATGTGCCTTTGGATGGCTATAGAAGTGCCACAGCACTTCGAAGCCCTACAAAAATGTAGTTCTACAAAAGTTGAATAGGTATGCACTCTCATGCAGAGCCCCTTGGCTGGCAGGGCCAGACACATGGGTGAACTGGGCAGCCTCCTGGGGCCCAGACAGAAAGGGGGCCTGAAAATGGTCGTCGTCGTCGTCATCATCATCATCATCATCATTATTATTATTATTATATCTTGTGAAGTGGGGCCTGATACTAAAAGTTTGCCTGGGGCCTCCAGGAGTCTAGGTACAGTGCTGTTGGCTGGAGTGCTACAGAGTCACCTTGGAAGGGTAGAAACTGCAGTTTCTTCTCCCTGGAGACAGGGGCAGCAGTGGGTCCTTTGATAGCTCACCTGGCCTCCTCAGGAAGTAGGGGTGCACCAATAGAAATTTTTGGGGCCGATACAGATAGCCGATTTTTAAGGAGGCATATCAGCCCTTACCAATCTGATTTCCAATACCAGCCCAGCAGCTTGGAGAGCTGTGTGCAGCTGGTAAGTCTGGTGTGGTGGAAGGGGA
>NW_017729007.1:7958379-7965052 GCF_001723915.1 Gavialis gangeticus | reverse complement strand
CCGGGGGGGGGGCAGGCTGGGATGGGCTGGGGCAATCGATGCCCAGCCAGGGCAGGGCAAGCACGGGACGGAGCCGCAGCCCATCTAGGGGGTGTGCGGGGAGGCAGCTTCCGCCACTGTACACTGTTTGTCCAGGAGCCAGTAGTCTGGGCTGCTTGCCCAGCGGCTCCTGCCACTGATCCTGCTGCTCGTCTGGAAGAGCATGAGGGGGGGCATGTGCAGAGTACTGTGGTACCGGAAAGCAGAGCACCGTAGCTTCTGTCCTTTCTGTAGTACTATAAGGAGCACACACGTCTGTCCCTTTGACTTTTGTAGTGCTACAAAGACAACGTCTATCCATGGTCTGAGTAGATTTTAATAAATCAATTGAAATGTAATCTGTATAAGATGAATTAAATGCAAGATTTTCTCCAATCACTCTAGGTTCTCAATGGGAATTAAATTGCAGTGCATACTACATTTTAGAATTAAAATAAATTCCTACTCTTCAGTTACGTACTCCCTGCATTAATCTTTCCTTCTCCCAGTGGATCAAAATACACTATAGCTTCAATTCAGTCCTTCCCAGAGTACCTGCAATCCTGCAGAAATTTAGGTACTTGCTTAAGTTAAAGTTAATGAGGATTCCTACTAATGTCTTTATCACTGATTTTTGTTGTCTTTGAGCTGTTACCGTTTCCTCAAATGTAGATATTTACGGGGAGGAGGGTGGAAAGTTGCAACCCCTTTGTATTTTAAGGTGGTATAAATCCAATTTAAAGACTATGTAAACATAAGCAAGGAAGTTGTACTTCTCATCTGACAGAGCTTACAATGAGAAGACAAACATTTTGCTTTTAAGGAATATAAATTCTTTACAAGAATCAAAATTGTTCAAAGGCAAGTTGGTACTCATATCAGGATAAGTATATTTTAATCTTTAAAATGTTCTATTACGAACATGCTTGTATAGTAATAGTATCTTAGTTTACTGATCTGTTCCCAATGTGAATTCGATCATAGTTGCTAGCTTCAAAAACTTATTTTTTTAATGTCTGGCTAGCCATGCAAAGCTAAAGAGAACTTTCAACACTTGATATGTATTTTTATTTGCAAAGCCAGATTTGATTCTGAATTATATCTGCACAGCCTACTGAAAGCAGTAGGGTTGCAGAAGTATGAAAGAGGTAAGAGTGACCCTGGTGGATCTTAATTATAGGCAATGACTCATTAATCAAGTAGACTTGAGCGAGACAGTTTTTCCAAGACATGTTTACAGGACTGACAGAAAAGATGCTTTTAATTGCAAACTGAACAAATCTCAGTGGGACAAACCTCAGTGTGAATTATTTAGTGTTACCAAGAGCAGTAATCTAAGACAGAGATAAAGTAAAATATCCAGTATACTTTTAATGACAAAAGAGCAGCCAGAAAAATGTGGTAGTCAGAGCATTCCCAGAATACCAGTTTCCCAGAATAACACTGTGGGACAAAACTATGGAAATGTAATAGCAGTGGAGGAAATACTTCATCTTTGCAATGTAGTCTATAAATACATTTTTACAATAGTTCCTACACAATGATTTTCATGCAGATTTAAAGTCCATGGTGGGAGAAGCCTTTTGGCTTTCTTCTCTGGGAACTCCTGATCCACTATGCCCAGCAGTCTTGCCAGAGCTGCTGGCTGTGGGGTTTAAAGTCCCCAGCAAGATTTTTGTGTTGTATATTCCTTTTTTTGATTTTTTTTAAACTGTTTTTAGAAAAATATTAAAAACAGAAAGGTTAAAGTATGTGGCATTAAACATTTATCAGTAACAAAACACCCATATCACTAGAGACTAACCGCACCCCCCTTCCCCGCTCCCCTAAAGTCCTTCATGGGGTTACACATTTAAGGTTAGCTGTCCATCTTCTACCTGACAGAGGCCCCCTCAGTGGCTCAGTGGAATACAAACTGGTCCAAATTTTGTTACACGGTGCAAAGTGTCCATACTCAAATGCAAATTGTGCCAAGCAGATGACTTTCAGGGTGTAGTCAGAGATGGCCCCTGCAAGCCAGTTTCTGCAGCCTTTCAGGATCATAGTCTTGGCTTGGCCCAGCAGGAAATTGGCCAGGCAGAGATCATGCTCCCTTCAACTGCTTGGTATGGGATAGAGAAAATATATAAAGCGTCAGAGAAGTTCACATCCAGTATGACCACAAAGAGTGGTCACAGCAGGGGCAGTCCAGGAAGTCCTGGAAAAAATCTTTTCCACCTCTTACTCCAGAAAGTTCAGGCATCCAATACCGCCAGGTCTAAGTAGTGGACAGAAGTGCCCTGTGGCCAGGACCCCATGCAGCAGCCGCCACTAGAAGTCACTGGTTCTTGTGGCGATGGACACCTTGTACAGGTCAGGTGGGCTGTAGAGTTGTCATGAGGTGCTGCCTCCAGGAAGCAGCAGGGTGGGTGGTGAGGGCATGGATATTATGCATTTTGATCGTCCACGTGTGCAGTGCCTTTTCCCAGACAAAATCTCAAAACATCTCGCCAATGTTTTCTTTGGTGCAGGGCGGCACAGCAGGGTACCAGGCCTGCCATTCTCACTGCTGTCCATGGCCGGAGAAATAGCTTGATGGTTTGTGAACAGGCCAAGAAATGATTAGGCTTCTGGAGGCAAGGCTTATTGCCCTCTGTTGCAAGGTCATGTTATGGACCAGTGGCTCCTACAGCAGCTCTGGAAATCACAGTTGCTTGCCCAGAAAGAGACTACAAGCCCAGGCGAGACTGGGAGAAGAGTGGAAGGGCGTTCTAGCCAAGGCAGTCAGGGTCCAAGAGAAGTTCTGACTGTGTTTGAGGTCTCCCACCCAATGCAGGAAAACAAAGGCTAGCCATTGCCAAGGGAAGGGTTCAACATCAAGGAGCAGGTGCTTGCAAGCAGAAGGTAGCCACCCTGCTCACTAGGTTGATCAGGCCCTAATCCCCTGTATTGGTGGGCAGAGAAAGGACAGTAGAGTCGGTTGTGCCCATTCCAGAAGTACAGGAGGAGCTTTTGGAGACTCTTGAGCAGGGTCCAGGATGGCACACTTGTGTCACAGAGTAGCAGCTGCTAGGACTGTCCTGTGCAAATCACTGGAAAGAGAAAGGTAGTTAGCTGTGTTATTATGAAGTCGGTTAGAAGGCAGGGCAGGGTATTAGGACACATCTACATGACAGCGGATATTTGTTTCCCCAAGGACAAGAAGCAGAGGCACACCTTGTGTCACTGCTACTTGTCTCTGGGGAATGTCTGTGCCACATGCGCTTGGGTGTATGGTCAGTTACCCTGGGTGGGATGCCTGGGGGCCTGGGAAGCTGTGGTGCTCCTGCATCTGGGAGCCTGCCAGCAGCCGGAGGATGGCTCTGGCCAGCCAGGCTCTGGTTTTGGGTGGCACGTGTTGCCGCCACAGGCACCACACTGCTTTTTTTCCATGTGAGGTTTTTGACCCCCAGAATATCCCAGGGTCAAAAAAACCCCATTCTGCAAGGTGGTAGTATGGGGAACAGCTGAATATGCAGGTGTCTGCATATACCACGTGGCCATGGTCGTCTGGGTGCAGCCTTAAGAGACTAACCTGTTCACAAAAGCACTGGAACAGAGCTAGTCAGCCTCACCTACAGTACTGTGTCCAGTTGTGTGGCACTGCAGTTAGATGTGGACAAATCCAGAAAAGAGCAAAATAAATTAGTAGAGGTATAGAATGTGAGGGAAGATTGAAAGAATTGTAATTATATGTAGTATAGAGAAAAGAAGACTAAGGAGAGCATTTGAGAACAGTTTTAACATAGAGCATATGTTGTACAGAGGATGGCTTTCAATTGTTTTATGTCCACAGAAAAAATCAAGAAATAATGGACTTAATTGCACTATGGAAATACTAGAAAAAACTTTCCAAATATGAGGGTGCTTAAGCACTGAAATATGCTACCTAAGGAGCTTGTGGACTTTCCATCATTAGAAGGGTTTTTTTGTTTGTTTGTTTTAAACTTGCAGATTAGACGAACATTAGTCTGGAATGGTTAAGACAAATGATCCTACCCAGCATAGAAGGGTTAGACTAGATGACCTTGTGAGGCCCATTGTAGATTTGTATTTCTTACGATTCTGTTCTTGTAAGCTAGGATACTATTAGAATCGCTTATAAAGACAGATAATCAAATTTTCAATATAAGCTACACAGAAATATTCAATATGGTAGTAAGATTCAATATAACTTACAAGAATGTGTTAATATATTAACTTAAATACTTGATTTTGGTACTTGGATTGAGATTTAATCTGGTAGGTGCGCATGAGACTTTTACGATATTTCAAAAAGAGCTTTGAATGCTAAGTTACATACTGTGCAAATGGATTTCTTTGATAGGAAATCTTTATCAGTGCAGTTCTTATATTGTAGTAGGAAAATGTTGGAATATTGTATTTTGCCTGCACTTGGAAAATCAAGTGTTCATTTTAATATAGAACGAATATCTAATTGGGTGGGGGGAGGAGGAGAGGGGTTGCCTGGTTTTATTTTCCTGAATAGTTTGATATCAAATCTTTTAAAGGTGATTCCCCAGGATTTTTACTTTTTTGCTTACTGTACATCAGGGGGTGTATGTGTATGCTTATAACTTAATTCATTATGCTTTTTTCCCCTGCTTTAATGTATGAATAAGATTAAAAGACTTTCTGATATGTTCTCAGTTGTTGGATTAATATGAAATTATAGTATGTAATATTCTGTATTTTATATTTCCTAAATTTGAGATTCTGTGTTTTATATTACGTTTCCAAAGTTTGAGGGAGTGGAGTTTTTTTTACTTTTAACAGAGACCTTTTTTCTAAGAGTTACTCAAGTGTTTAAATAACATTTAACAGAAACAAAGCAAAACCTACAAAGGTCTTCAGGAATCTTTAAAAAGACTTTTTGACTGCTAGATCCCAGAGACTACTATGAAAAATTATTTGTTTATTTTAGTTTTCAAAACCTAACCCATATTTCCATTTTCTACTGCAAGTCACTACTATGTAAAAAAAAAACAAAAAAACAAAAAACCCCAAAATCTTGAATGTCGTTAGGTTGGGGCTGTTCAACTGGTGGCCTGCAGGCTGTATCTGGCACCCCTGAGTTAACCCATGGATCGTTGACTCCCAATCTTGAGTGCCACTCCTCACCACTGCAGCTGCTTCTGGAGTCTCCAGGTACTCCCTCCCTTTTCCAGCTATTGCTACCTGCCTCTACCCCTGGACTGAGATAATGAGCTGAAAGAGCTTTCTGCTTAGGGGGACCTGAAGTATGGTGGGGTTGGCGGTGGGCATATGGTGTGGTGAAGTGTGCAGGGCACAGGGTCAGTAGCATGATCTAGTGGAGGACACCTGCTGCTCAGTGGAGTGTCTTGCAGCACATCATGGTATTGTTGGCACTGGATTTATAACACAGCCCCAATACCTTACTCCAGGCAAGCACAACCTTCAACCTGACCACAACTCCTCTTCGATAACAGGCAAATTTTATTGATACACAGTGATAAGAAATAAGATCAATGCAGGAAAAGCAAGCAAGGTGATTACAATACACATTACCCAAATTCCTCAGTGCCCAGAATATACACAAGGCAAGCAGTGCATCTGGCCAGTATGCCACCTTGAGGTTCTTTGATTTAATGTCCCATGTCCACAGTCTTGGAGGTTGGGGGCTGATGCCAACTTACTGTTTTGAAAACTCCTGTTTTGTATTCTTTCTCCTCTGATGATTCTTCATTTCTAAGTATCTCTGATTGGTTTCCTTGGGGCCGTCATGCTGTCCACATTCTGTTTTGTCAACCAAAATTCTATCTTCATAAAAATATCACATGCACACACCTTAATTTGGTCATTTAATTTGAAACCGGAAATCCCAAGGGTTTTTGCAAGTGGATACTGTAGCCCTGGAGCCAGGCATATCTCTATTATGAAAATAAAGTTTGGATGTTTTTAATTTTGCAGAATGTGCATGTCCATTGGCCTCAGACACCCTGTCTGCCTTGAAGACTGTGAAGCTGTGTGGCAAACAGGCTTTTAGAAATCAGTTAACCCTTGCCATTTCCCTAGACCATTGTTCTGATGCAATATCAATTTAACCTACAAGCCAGTTTCTAAAAGCAAATGTCTAAATACCACTTTCTAGCCATCAGTATGGCTAGGGAGCTTGTGGCCCCTGACCAGTCAGAAATTAGACAATCTTGTCTAGGGTTTTAGCCTAGATTTTATTTGAGCAACATGTCTCTGAAAAGGGCCCTTTCAAACTGTAATTGTGGGCTACTGGAAATATTTCATATGTTTCATAGGTTTCATAGACATCAGGGCTGCAAGGGACCGTGGAAGATCATCAAGTCCAGCCCCCTGCCCCAGGGGCAGGAAGTCAGTAGGGGTCATAGGATCCCAGCAAGATAAACATCCAAATTTCGCTTGAAGGTGTTCAAAGTACATGCTTGAACCACCACCGGCGGCAGTCTATTCCAGACCTTGGGGGCTCAGACTGTAAAATTCTTCCTTATCTCCAGCCTGAAACAGTCTTGCAGGAGTTTATATCTGTTCGACCTTGCCATCCCTTGGGGTGCTCTGGTGAACAATCGTTCGCTCAGATCCTGGTAAACACCCCTTATAAACTTATAGGTGGCCACCAGATGACCCCTGAGCCTGCGCTTTTCCA
>NW_017729007.1:7956004-7958108 GCF_001723915.1 Gavialis gangeticus | reverse complement strand
CTATAAGGATGCTGCAGGTTTTTCCTCCCAAGGTGGAGAACCTTGCATTTTTCAGTGTTAAACATAATCAGGTTCTCGTCTGCCCATTTCCTGAGCCTGTCAAGGTCAGCCTGGATCGCCTTCTCATCCTCAGGTGTGGATGCTTTACCCCAGAGTTTGGTGTCATCAGCGAACTTGGCCAGTCAGCTTCTGACACCAGTGTCCACATCATTAAGATGTTGAATAGTGTTGGCCCAAGGACAGAGCCTTGAAAGACCCCACTGGTCACAGCGCACCACAACGATTGACTTCTGTCAACCACCACCCTCTGGGTCTGACCATGGAGCCAGTTCCCCAGCCAGTGGATCATGGTGAAGCTGAGGCCGCGGTTGACCAGTTTTGGTAAGAGGATAGCAAGTCGAAGGCTTTTTTAAAGTCAAGAGATACGACATCGATCTCTTTTCCATTGTCCCGGTGATAGGTTGCTTGGTCATAAAAGGAAATAAGACTGGTCAAGCAAAACCTACCCACAACAAACCCATGCTGGCTATCCCTCAGAATGCTGCCATCAGCCAGTCTGTTAAGAATGGCCTCTTTGATAATCTTTTCTAAGATCTTCCGCAGAATAGAGGTCAGGCTGATGGGCCTGTAGTTTGCTGAATCCACTCTCCTCCCTTTCCTGAAGACAGGCACCACTTTGGCCTTCTTCCAGTCTTCGGGCACTTCACCAGAGCGCCACAAGTTCTCAAAGATCTGTGCTAGTGGCTCGGCTATGATGCTTGCCAGCTCCTTAAGTACCCTAGGGTGTAAGCTGTCAGGACTGGCTGACTTAATGGTGTCCAGCATCTCAAGGTGTTCCTTCACAAGGTCAGCATTGAGGGAGGGTAAGGAATCATCCTCACCCAGGCGTTTCTGTCCTATAATTGGCAGGGGTGCCCCTTGGGACTGGTGAAAAACCGATGCAAAGTACCCTTTTAGCAAGTTGGCTTTTTCCTGGGCATCGGTTGTCAGTTGTCCCATCTGGTTTAGCAGGGGTCCAATATTGCCCTTGCTTTTCTTTCAGCTCCCCACATATCTAAAAAAGGACTTTTTATTGTCCTTGATACTTGTAGCTAGTTGGAGTTCCATCGCAGCCTTGGTTTTCCTGGTTCGCTTCCTGCGGGTCTGGACCAGTGCAGAATATTCCTCCTTGGAAGTGGATCCAGTCCTACATCCTTTGTACATCTTTCTTTTTAGACGCAGGAGGTCTGCTAGTTCCCTGCAGAGCCGAGGAAGCTGTTGTGCCTATTTGCTGCCTTTCCTCTGAGATGGAATAGACTTAGCTTGTGCATTGAGGATCACTCCCTTGAGGAGCAACCACTCATCCTGAACCCTGCTCCCCTTTGGGTCATGGTCCCTTAGGGCCTCACCTACTAGCCTCCTGAGCTTGTGAAAGTCAGCTTTCCTGAAGTCAAGGACTTCTGTATTGCTGACTTCTCAGTTTTACGGCAGATGGTGAAGGTGATCAGCTCATGGTCACTGTCACCCAGCTTCCCTTCAATCGTTAGGTTGCTGATTAGGTTGTCCCCCATAGCCAGTACCAGGTCAAGCAGCGCTTTACCTCTCATCGGCCCGTTGACTTCTTGCGTCAGGTAGAGCTCATCCACTCATGAGGGAAAGCTTTGCAACCGCTCTGATTTGGCTGAGCGCTTTTCCCATGAGATGTCAGGGTAGTTGAAGTCTCCCATGACAACCATGCACCAGGAACATACAGATTCCTGGTGAACTCCTGGTAAAGCTCTTGATCCTGGGTAAGAGGTCTGTAATAGATGCCTGCCATTGTGTCCCCTGTGCTGTGTTCCCCATGGATTTTAACCCAGAGGGTCTCCAGTCGTCCACCCTGGGCACCAGTGTCGACTTAGTTTCATAGTTTCATAGCTTCATAGATTAAGGGTCGGAAGGGACCTAGTAGATCTTCTAGCCCGACCCCCCGCCAGGGCGGGAGAACAACAAAAACCCCAAAAACAAGAAACGGGACTCAAATGAGTCCAGCCAGGTAGGCATCCAGCCTCTTCTTAAAGACCCCCAGGGTAGGGGCCAGCACCACTTCCCTTGGAAGTTGGTTCCAGCTCCTAGCCGCCCTAAC
>NW_017729007.1:7951078-7955617 GCF_001723915.1 Gavialis gangeticus | reverse complement strand
GAGCTCTATGTCCGCCTTGGCCTTCCTAACAGCTCGCCTACAGGCCCGAGCAGAGGAGGTATACTCCTCTTTGGAGATTTCACCCCCCTTCCACCGGGCGTACGCCGCCTTTTTGGCAAGCAGGCAGTTCCGGACGCGCTTGGTGAGCCAGGGGGGCTTTCGGACACTCCTGCCCCCCTTGCTTCTTGTCGGGGTGGACACCCCTTGGGCCGTGAGTATCGTTTCCTTAAGGACTTGCAGGGATGCATAGCTTTCCTTGACATAGAGCTACACCCCTTCCCCTTTTGTCCACTCGATCTCTCCTGTACAGGGTATAGCTGTCTATATGTGTGGTCCAGTCATGGGTGGAGTTTCACCAGGTCTCCATTATCCCTATGATTGTCGTAATTATTTGTGTTAAGCAGGAGGACAACTTCCTCCTTTATTCCTCAAGCTCCTGGCATTTTTGTACAGGCAGGCAAGTGTCCCTTTAGGGGGCCTTGCCTTCTCCACAACTCGTTCTAGGGCTGGGGCATGAGTGGGCTCCCTTAAGTGCCTTGGCCTGCTGCCTTTTCAAGGGTTGCTCAGTGGACCAGCAGTGGCGATAGTCCCCCCATCGCCCGACGGGCTTAGTTTAAAGCCTGGTGGAGCAGGTTAGCCAATCTGGCTGAGAAGAGCCTCCTCCCCAGCAGAGAGAGGTGGAGGCCATCCCTTCCCAGCAGCTCACTGCCTCTCTCACCAAAGAGCAGATTGTTGTCATGGAAGCCGAAGCCTTCCTGGTAACACCAGCACCGCAGTCTTTGGTTTATGACCTCGATTCTGCTCTCCTTCCTCAGCCCATAGCCCAAGACTTTGAGGATCAAAGAAAACACTACCTGCACCCCCAAACCCTTTAACCCCGCTCCAAAATCCCTGTAGCGCTTCATGACCCGGCTGGGATTGCTCCGAGCTGTGTCATTTGTGCCCGCATGGATAAAAAGCATAGGGTAGTGGTCAGTGGGCTAGAAGAGTTCAGGGATCTTCTCCGCAATGTCTCAGATACAGGCTTCCAGGAAGCAGCAGACTTTGCAGGCTAAGGGGTTGGGGCAGCAGATTGCCCCCTCAGTCCCCCTCAGGATGGAGTCTCCCAGAACAAACCCTTTGTGTTTTGTCTTGGGGAGAGTGGGGGCAGTAGGCATAGTTGAGCCTGTGCTACCTACCAAAGCTGGCAGCTTAGTAGGCTCTACTGGGGCTGCAAGAGGTTCGTACCTGTTGCAAAGCTCCAGCAGGGCGGGGACCTTGGTGCGGCAAGCCTTGGGGCCCTTGACCACCTTGTCCAACCCTTGGCTGGACAATATGGGAGGTCCCTTAATCTTCCCTTGTCCTGGAAGGTGACTGTGGTCTACCCTGCACCTCCAGGGGGTGAAGGGCCTGGTAGTAGGAGTCAATATCCTGCTCGCCTTCCCTGATGGTGTGCAGTCTCTGCACTGTGGCCCGTAACCCCTCCAGTTGGCACGCCAGAGACTCCAAAAGGGAGTAGACCTCACAAGAGGAGGTGGCCATGCTCCCAGATCCCAGAGCCTGAAAAAGTGTCAGGCAGCTGAGAGCCAGGGGCTCCGTGTCTGTTAATGTTAATATAATAGTTTCTCTTCAATAAACAATAGGACAAACATTTTCAAACCTCTGCAAGCAGCGCTATATGATTGATGTAAGTGTGTATTGCTCCTATTTTCCAGATGAAGAAAGAAAGCAGTAAGTTACTTGGTTTCAGTACCATAATTCTTATGTGTAGGGACCTACTTAATTCGCAGAGAGACAAAGCAAGTTTCCCAGCTTGATTGTGGCATGAATAGCCGATTTCACATGCTTTTCCTGGTGGCCCTGCCCTGTACCACTGGTTACCATGGAGAGGTCCCACAGGAGAAGAGAGATAAGGGAGTGGCTGCTATCTAGGCTGCTGTCTGCTTTTTATGTTTTCCTACCAGCTGGTGCCTTTCTTTCCCAGGCAGGCTGTAAGGCAGCAAGGACTGTTGTCTCCCACTGGGGAGCCAGCATTTTATTTTTATTCAGTATTTTTTTTAAGTTGATTTCACAGGTAGTTGTGGATTTACTGGTTTCTGCGAAACTGTGAATTGAGTAGGCCCCTACTTGTGTGGTTTATTTTAGAGTAATTTTTAAAATCAAATTAGATAAATAGGGCAAAAGATTTGCAGCTCAAAGGGAAACACTGGAAGTTAATTATAGCAAAAACTTATTTCTGGTAGCATTGGCATGTTTTTCATTTCTTTCCTCTTCAAATGCTTAGTATTTCTCTATTTTCTTATGGTGAGTGGAAAAATCAAATGTTAATAGGTTGAATAAATAGTTAATGAAGAGAAATCTCAGGACACTTCTTGTGATCTATAGTTTGTAAACACTTGAATTAAAGCATTTGTTTAGCCAGATGTTGCTGGCAGTTCTTGAATGTTTGCATGTCTCTAACTAGATTCCATTATTTGAAATAAGAATTAAGCTGTATTAAATATCTTCCATTAAATCTTTGGAGTGTTCACTTTGGAGTTTTATAACATCCTTATGGGTGGACGGTGTTTTACGTGTTTGTTAAATCCATTGTTTCAATAGCTGATTTTTGGTAGAAAGATATTTGCCTACTGATTTACCCTGACCATGAAAAAGTTCGTTATTGTTATAGTTTTTAAAAGAACAATACTCTTTTTATACTACTGCAATTTAGAATCAGACCAGAGTTTGTAATGAGTGTCTTTATTAGCAATAACCTTTTCTCTTTCTGTAATATGAGATTATTGAGCCAGTATAGTTCTTTAAGTGAATTCTAGAAAGCTGTAGGTAAACAGTTGCCTGAAGAGGGCTAAACTTTAATCATAGACATTTAATCTTGGGGTTTTTTTGTATTATAATGTTCACGAGCTACAAAAATTCACTCTTGCAAATATTAATGAGTAATTTTAGTTGTAGTAAATTATTACAAGCTTCTATATTTAATTGTTTTTTAGAACAGGGGTGGGCAAAATGTGGCCCATAGGCTGGATCCAGCCCACAAAGAGACTGTTCGGCCTGTGACAGGTCCCTAGGTCCTGCCTGATCCAGGTGCCATCGAGCCTGTAATATGTCCCACCACCCCTGGGTGGACAGTGAGGCTGGGGCTGCTCTGCAGCTGGACTCCATTCCTAGGCAGTCCAGGTGGCAGCAGCACCTTCCAGCTGCCGCCAGCCCCATGGAGACTGGCAGGGACCCACACACACAGCTTCAGCCCACCCTGCACCTGCTCTGGACCTGCCCTGACTGGAGCAGACCAGCTCTGGACTAGCTGGGAACCACACACAAAACCTGGGCCCCAAGCTGCCTCACACCTGCTCTGGATCCTCCTGCCCCTGATGAGTGGTAGCAGCAGCTAGGCAGAAGCTGCTGCTGAGCATGGGAGAAAAGCAGCTACCTCCCCCTCACTGCTGCCAGACCCTTCTTGCTGCAGCTATCCGGAGCCCATGCCCAGGCTGCCCTGCAGCTCCTCCACCACTGCCATCAGCACCACCTCTGGGCTGCCTAGCGGAGCAGCGGCGGCAATGGAACAGAGTCTCAGGGGTTTCAGGAGGCTGCAGCAAGAGAGGCCTGGCAGCGACAAGGGAGAGGCAACCATTTTTTCCCTGCTTCCAGCAGCAGCTTGTTCCTGACTGCCATCACTGCTCATCATTGGCAATCCCAAGCAGACACAGGACGGGCCAGGGGCAGAACTGCGTGTGTGGGTCCCAGTTGGTCCAGAGCTAGTCCGCTGCGGCCAAGGTGAATCCAGGACAGGCTGTGGCTGGGGCCAGGGCCAGGGGCAAGTGAGGTCAAGGCCAGGACCAGGGCTAGGGCTGTGTGCTGCTGCTGGGTGCTGGTGGTAGTGAGGAGATGCAAGGTGTGTAGGCTCTGGGCTGTTGTAGGGAGCGGGGTGGGGGCTTACTGACTTGCCCTTGACAGTTCCCCAAAACTGGCTCTGTGGCCCAAATAATTACCCCACCCTGTTTTAGAACTTAGTTATATCATGGACTATAGTTTGATGTCTTCTCTCACAATGTACCTGCAGTAAATTAAAACACTGGAAACAAAATTCTGTGATATAAAATTGCAAATATATATGTCAGTTAAGGTTGAAGAGTCCCCCTCACCCCCCACCTCTTCTTACTGTATTCAAATTTAAGGTGGGACTGTAAAAAGACACTGGTTTTCTTAGGGATGATATTAGCAGGCATAATATACTCTGTAATAGTACCAAATATGAAAACTGTTTTAAAGGAAGCTGCAATATGAGCACTCAGACTTCACCCTGGTAGGATTTTGGTTTGCAGTTTCATAAGTGTTAATGAAACTGCCAAGCATTAAATTAATTTCAGTTATCTAGAATCGGGAACCAGAAGCTTGCAGATCAGTTTAAAAGCCAGCATTGTCAATTTAGTTACTCTAGTCAGGGCTGTCCCTGGGAGGGTGCAAATCTGGGTGACTGCCTCAGCCCCCATACTTTAGGGGGCCCTGCAGACAGTGCTGTATAGGCTTCGCTGCATGCAGCCAGCTCCGCACTCCAAC
>NW_017729007.1:7941637-7950796 GCF_001723915.1 Gavialis gangeticus | reverse complement strand
CCCTCCGGCCCCACATGGGTTGATATGTTCTGGGCCATGCACACCTCTAGGGACGGCTCTGACTGTAATTATCCATTGTTCCTTGCTGTAGTTTAAGGGCCTTTTTGCATGGTAATTTGGGGCAGCTTCTGGAGTTATTAACACCTGGAATGTCTTCCCATTGACACCTAAAACTACTTTTAAGCACACTTATGCAGTTCAAAATTACACCACTCCAGGGCAGGAATATCTCTGATCCATATTACCCAGCTGGTGTTATGCTAAGGCTTCCCTTCTCCATTGGCGTGGATTGGGTCCACTGACCCCCCCATCCTCCTCAGTACCCCAAATTCCTCCTTACAGCCCCCCACACTCCACTTACTTGTGGCTCCCTGAGGGAGAAGGGAAGGGTTAACTTGTTTGTCCAGTCACCGCTGCTGCTCTCTGGGCCTCACTTAGCTCAGAAAAGAGCAGTTTGGCAGGGACATATGTGGTAGCTGGGCAGGCAGGTTAACCCTTTCCTGCTTGTTCCTGAGAACAGATGGCATGGGCAGCCACAAGTAAGTGAGGGAGTGGGGAAGGGAGGGATCCCTGGGGATGGTGGGGAACTGGGGAGTCCCAGGGAGCAGGAGGCAAAGGGGAAGTTTGGAATGGGGGAGCGGGATTTTTACCTTTTATACTCTAAGCCCCTGCTGGTCTGAATGTGTGCCTGCTCTGAACTTTGGTTAGCACCAACACTGATCAGTTTGTGCAGCTCACATTGTAATGTAACAAGGACCTAAAGCCCACTTCATAATGTTATTTGAACTGAATTAAGCACAGCCATATTGGTACTTTACTCCACGACTAGAAGTAGAGACATGAATGATCTTTTTCTGTCATTAAATCTTGCTGTTGTGGACTTGTTTCAAATGTCATTAAAGCTACAGATGGACCTACATTAGAGAGACTGTAGATGTTGGCAGTAAATAAAATTAGATTACAGATAGAAAAATGTAAGCTAATATAGGCATTAAAAGTAAATTGCTCATGGCTATATACTTTCTGATTTGTAGTGAACTGAAGCCTGACTGGGTATGGCAGAGTCCTTTCATATCGTATGGAATGTATGATGCAGAAGAGCCTTTGGCATTATCTAGACTTTGGCTACATATTCTAGAAACCAAGGCAGTAATAGCCTAATACCAAGACTTTTGCTAAGTTTAACACATTAAGGCAACATATAGTTTCTCCTGGGAGAAATGGTGCTCTCCCAGGAGAAACCATGAATTACAGCTTACACATTTTCAGGACTTTTCTTCCAAAGCAAAAATGGCTACTTCAGGAGAAAAATAATCAGGGAACAGACAGGATTTCTCATGGGAGAGCAAATGCCTGTCCAATTTACCCTTCCAAGAGAAGTTGCTGCATAATCCTGCAGTATCCCAGGGTGCTTTGCCTCTTCCAGTCTTCCCTTCCCTCCCCTGCCCTCCACCTTTTCCAGGCCCCAGAGACAGCATGTTGCTTGAGTTGGATTCTACTACTCAAGCTGAGCAGGGAGCAGAGAACACTCCTTTCCCATGTTGTGCTGCAGGGAAGCTCAGGCTGAATGGCTGACCCAGACTGCTCCGTCAGGGCTGCCCTGTACTTTACTGCCATGTGGCACCAGGCAGACTGAGGAATCCTGCAAAGCATCCTGAGATGTGTACACAAGGGCATGCTGGAATGATGTCAGCACTGCTAGCTCTCTGCTCTTCGGGGACTTAGCATTCAAATGTCTGTTCAAGCATCTTTGGGTAGGCTTTTCTAGCAAAACAAACCCAGGAGAATTCTTCTAAGTCATTTGAATGCGTGTATGAAGCCTGAGTGATATAAGAGCACAGGACTGTATAGGCCATCCATCAAATCCTGCCTCTTGTAATGGACATTCACTCCTGTGTATACATCACATCCATATGTGGATGTGATGCATCTGTTTGGTAAAAGTACTGGACAATATTCGTTTTTGTTACCTGTGTGTGATGAGATATACCTGCAGCTGACTAGTCCTCAAGGCTAGGTGTCATAGAATCTGCTTATTTGAAAAAAAAAAAAATGCATTTACATTTCAGTTTGATCTTTCAAAGATCCAACAACATACTGCAGCTAAGGAATTTCTTGCCCTCCTTTTGCTGAAGTTGGTATTGCGCTTTGTAGAATACGGTATTTGGTACTAAAAGGAGCTATTGAGCCTTTGATGCTGTTCATGTAACTTTTTTTTACCTTTTTTGCTTTACCTCCTCCTCCATGACATACTTGCTACTCTTTGAAGTTGCTTGCTGAAAATATCGGCCTCGTAAAAACGATCAGCCAGCTCCCAGCTTCATATTTATTAGCGTACTTTTTCAGTTTTATTCCTTTGAGGCTGATACCTTAAGATAACATAAATTACCAGAAAATAACTTTCTTACCTGCTGTTTACAAGTTTCAATTTAGGCCTCATTAGAAGGGTAGGTATATAGGATTTTAATAGCTGGAGAGCTGCTCTAAAAATGTAGCATTTACTGTATAATCCATTTGGGAGCTCAGTAACTATTGACTCTAAAATATTTGAACAGACTTGGTAGCAACTGTTTCAATAATTTGATTAGGCAAGTTGCACTAGTCACCGTTAACAATACTGAACTCAGTTGCATCTTAAACATTAAATAATTAATTTACTACTTTAAATGTTATTGTTCTTCTGACTCTGTATTGTGCAAGTAAAAGAGAGAAGAATTCTAAGTATTTTTAGCATATGATATAATTTATGTATTCATGGCTTCTGTGATTAAAGACCTAACTTAGAAGTAACAGCATTTTTCTCTTATAATAAAACTCCAAGGCAATTTGCACTTAATCATGCTGAGGAAATTAGGTGAATTGCTCAAGATTACCTTTAATGCCTAACGGATAGTTTAATTTTTCATCTGTTATCTTTTAAGATTTATAACTTGTTAGGTAAAAAAAAATACTAAAATGTAAGAACTTTCTACTGTAGTAGGCAAATCTAGTGCACTCTGCTGCCACTTTGTCATTTTTTTTTAACCAAATTATTATGGGTAAAAGCTACTGGCACTATTAAAGATATTCCCCCCTAATGGTGGCTATCAGTTGAGCAATGTAGTCTTATCTAGTAAAGGAAAATTATCCTGTAGCTGAAGAGCTTCAATAATATTTTAAGTTTAGCTAAGTTATTTTGTAGGTAGAGTTTTCCTCACTAGAAACTATATTAAAAATGACTTTATTATTCTACAGTAACTTCACAGGATAAAAATTATTGCTGTATTTACTGTATTTTCCCATAATAGCAGCAGGCAATATATATATAAAATTAAGTGTTTGGCTGATTTTAATATTTGTGAAAATAATTGGACTCAGTCGCAGCTAATTAAGAAGAGAAAACAATTCACATTTCAATTGGAAAAATAAAGATTGGTAACTTTCCAGTTTAATATTTTACAAAGGATATGTAGGATAAGATTTTTAGCTAAAGGAAATTCAAAATGTATGCTACATTCTGGAAGAGCTCTATTTTAACTGGGATTATGACAAACGTGCACTTCCAGAAGGTCCTATATTGTAGGGAAAGTTTTTAGTCTCTGAAAACATAAGCTTAGAATGAGTACCAGGAATTTGTAACCATGATTGTGTGACTAATACAGTATTCTGTTGCTTTGACTCTTCTGAATTTTATTTTTAAAAGTATTTTTCATGCACAGAAAATCCACAAGAAAATCAATGCCATTTTGTGCCAGGGTGTAGTACTTATCCTCAGATGGAAGAAGTCAGTTGTTAAAGTCTTAAATTTGAGCTATTGAGAAACTCGCACTTCAGGGAAATATTCCTCATAGTACAATTTCAAATCTTGGTAGAGTAAATTTCATCCCTCATCTGTTTGTGGAAGATGAGTTGAATTCTATGCAATTAATTGTGTAGGTATTTTAGATGAATCATTGCAACCCAAAGTGTCTGTTCAGGTTGAACATTAAAACCGAGACACTAAAAGTCTCTGTAAGGATTTGATGCTGAATTCTCTGTCTCTCCAATAACTGAAAAATCTGTACCCCAGAATCCATTGGCAAGTACAATTAGGGTAGGAATTGCCCTTGGCCATATAGCTCCTTCCCTCGTTTGTGTGTTGTCTGCTGCATGACGGTTGGTTGACTTTTCTCCATTTGCATGGTTAGAATGGACTACATGTTCACAGCACCACGCAGGTATGCCATTCAAATGTAAGTATTTGAGATAATCAGATAAACATTCTTCTGTGAGGTTTATTATGTGCATGAAGTTCTCAATCATGCTGGGCTTTTTGTTTGTTTGTTTTTAAGGTAAAATTGCTGTTAGGGAGGTGACCAGTAAAATTCATTGCTGTTGGATGACAACATTTACAGTTATTTTAAGCAGGCTGTTTTAAAAATGTAAACCTTTCATTTCAAGCCAGCCACTAACTGATGTCTTTTTCTGTTATGTTTAGAGAAAGTATGTTAGACTAGATAGACCTTTGATCTGGTCTGCCAGTTACTACCTTCTAATAGTTACATAAAACAGAATTTTCTGTAACAGTTGTGTGTAATTTATTAGTATTGATGTAATTTATTACATTGATATAATTTGTGCCTGAATGATGAAAACTAAATGATCCTACTGATACAAATGCTATAACAACTGCTCTGAAAATGGGTTCTAGGTGTAAGTCAAAATTGGGGAAATAGAAACTTGAGAAGATGTGACATTCTCAAAAATAGGCTGAGCCTGTTGCAGAAGGAAGACTATAACTCAGAAGGTCCTGGTTCACAATCCCTGTCAGAATCAACTATAACATTTTCAGCTATTCCAACTGCTTACATGCCACACAGTGGACCACACTTCTTTTTTTTATTTTTGTGCGACTCCCTTGACTTCACGGTAGCTGGAGTGATCTAACATAATTTGGTCATATGGATGTTAATTAAAAAGTCCTATTTTCTGTTTCTCAGTCCTACATTTTTATATTTTACAGATTATTGTTCAGTTGTAACACTTGTGGACCAATCAAATGTCAAGTTGACATGTACACTCTTTAATGGAAATCTAGATGCCCTTCCAAAAATCTACAAAATTGGAGATATTGTTCGATTTCATAGAATAAAGGTATGTGATGGCTTTCTTTACACTTGTTACTTTGTCCTGGAAGACTGAGATGTTGGAGTAGCAAAAAACACTTTGTTCATACTAAGTATTTCAGTCGCGCCAACAGTGGATAAAGAATAAGACAGCTAGCACTAATTGGGCTAGCTATGTTGTAGATGAAAGCTGAAAATTGATTTGGAAAACTTACAGTTAAATGATATTGACAATACTGATGAGGCTCCTAAAATAATAAAATAAACCAAATACCGTAAGTGATAGTTGGGATTCTGGTACATTCAGTTTTGGATGTGGGTAGCCCCATGGGCCTGATGTGATGGCTCCGTAGGCTGCAAGTTGACCACCCTAGTATAGAGGTAGACCTATTGAAAAGGATTGTGTTTAAAAAATAAATTAGAAAAATCAGGAGTGTAGGTTGTAGCCGTGTTGGTCTAAGGACACGGGCAGCAAGGTTCTTTGGGTGAATCTGGTATCTTTTATTAGACCAACTTAAATAGTTGGAAAAAGTTTTCTTAGCAAGCTTTTAGGTTTAAAAACGCTTCGTCAGGCTAGGAAGCGTCTGCAGTTGGTGTGTGCTTTTTCTGGATGGAATGAAAAGTAAAGAAGCCAGAGGCTGGGCTGGTATGCATAAAAGACAGACAGTCAGTGAAGATGTAAACTGAGGAGTCAGTGGGTGAGAGACAGGCTGGGTGGTGGGGGAAAGAGAAGGAGGTTGAATGTAGCAAGTAAATAGTGGAGAGGTACCTGGGGAGTCAGATGCCAGGCAGGTTATAATGTTTCATAAATCCTATGTCTATATTTAGTCCATTATTTTTTGTATCCAGGAGGTTGATGAAGTGAAGTTCATAGGCTCCTGTCTGAGAAGTGTTTCGTAAGTTCCCTTTGAGGATTAGAACTGAAAGATTGGAGAGAGAGTGGTTTTCTTGTGAAAAATGTGCCTCCACAGATAACTGGGTATTCTTGTCTTTGATAGGTGTGTGGTATGCAGTTGTTGTTTGTTCTCCTACGTATTTTCCATCAGAACATATATTACATTTCTGGAGATACAGCTGTAAGATGCAGGGATGCTTATGGCTCTGTTGTGGGGTGTAGTAATTGTGGGGGTGGTGGAGATGTGTTGGCAGGTTTTGCATGTCTTGTTATGACGTGGTCTGGATCCATTTGGTGTGTTCTGGGCCTGAGGAAATTTGCTTCTGGTGATGAGGTTAGATAGGTACAGTGCTTGTTTGAAGGCTAGGATGGTAGGTTCTGGGAAGATCTCTTTAAGAATAGGGTCTCCGTCCTTCTAGTATGGGTTGCAATTTTTTGAGGATTTTCTGTATGAGCTCGAGGGAGGGATGATATGTCACCAGCGGTGTGAGATTTGGGGCGGGGGAGTTCTCCTGTACTGTCTGTGTACAAAAGATTTGTGAGACAAAAATAAATTTCATTTTCTCTTAAAATAAGCCCTCATGATTCTGACATAAGACAATTATCATCTGTCTAGGTTAGCAAGAAACTTCCCAGTAGGCATTTAATTTCCTGGTAGTAGTCATAGTCCCTGGGCCATAGCTATGCGCTGTGCACTCAGACCCCCTCCCCTGGGCCCCTTGCTGCTTCTGGATCCACCGCTATTGTGGTAGCCGTGGTGGCCCCCCCATCTCCCAGGCTAGATACTACTCGCAACAAATCCTGCATTCCTTGCCCATCTCAGGGTTCCAGGTGAGTTTGACACCATTTTAAAGCAACAGGCTCTGCCACTGTCTGAGAGGCTACCAGAGTTGAAAGTCTGTCCGTTTGATCTAGCATGGCAAATTATATATGCAGGTTTTAAAACAGCCCCCATATCTTTTTTATGAATTGATAATCCCAGATTATTTCCTGTGATTACGGTTTTACAAAAAATGTCCTGATTTCTGAAAATTGAGACTACTGTATGTCTCTTGAATCTGGAATCAGTTTTTTTCAGTATGATTTAAAAAAATAAATAATGAATACAGAAATAAAGTTGAATAATTTAGTATCTCTTTTAGGTTAATGCCTATGTAATTCTTCAAGGACAATTGGGATGAATCAATTAAACAGAAAAAGACAAAGGTGACATATACATGCCTACTGCAGCTCAGGACTTGCACTATCCCCATTCAGCTGTTATCTTTGGAAAAAAAAGTTAACAAAGTCTAATCTCATTTTTTGATTTGGGAACAAGGTGGAGTGCTTATGGTTTGAGCAAAGAGACATAGTTAGCTGTATTAGCCTAAAGTCAGGAAGAAGGTAAAATAGGTTTGCACCATGGATTTGCTTTATCAGAGATGTATAAGCTTTCATAAGGAATAGTGTACTTTATTAGATGAATCAGATAAGGTGTAAATCTACTCTGCCTTGTATTGTTTGTAAAATTAGTCGGGTAGGGCAATACGTAATAGAAAAAGGAAAACTATTTTCCCTTCTAACTGGAGTTCTAAGTATATTGCCTCTGCAGATTTGCATTGCTTTCTGTCCCCTATTCTCATCTCTTTATTGTTTCCTGAACAAGTGAAAAGGACTGGAGTGTGTCTAGTAGCCATGGTCTTTTTACATCTGCTCATCAAATAATTCCATCACTGGAGTGTGTCTGTATCCCAACAATGCTTTCAAGCTGTTTCTAAAGTTATGACAACTGTCTGTTTCTAGACTCAATCTCAGCTCCAGGTGAATAACTTTATTTCCTTGTAAAGTTCCTGTGAATCAGAAGAAGAGATGCTTCTATTTGGGATTATTTTGAACACGGTGACATTATTTACTCAGTATTTGTTTCAAGAAATGATCATTTCAGGGTAAGGGATTGAAAGAGTATCTACTTTTAATTATTTTCATGTTAATACTTCCTGAAATTTATTTTCATGACTCTGTTATAATACTTAATGTTGTATCTATGCCTTCTGCTATAGAAAGGTGTCAGTGGAAGGGAAGAAACTTTTTTCTCCCAATCAGTAGAAGCATGTTGGTATGACGTGTGCTTGTAAACAGCTTAAATATTTTCATCTTATGTTGCGTAAAAAAATGCTACATTAAAAAAAGTTAAAGCGGCGAAGCCAAGCACTCAAAAATAAGCAATGCTAGAATTTTAGGTCACCTGTGCGAGCTAAATTTAATTCCTTAGTGCATGTATATGTTATAATTGTAACTTTTTAAATTGTTTGATCACTTGCTATTAATTTTCCACCAGATCCCTCTTGCTTAAGTCAGTGCATAGAATGGACTATGCTTCCTTAATGAGTAGGTGTTCAGTTCAGCATAGGTTCCAAGCTTTATTTACTCCATATTATTCAAATCATGCTCTGAAGACAGAATTAATTACATCATGGGCTTTTCTCATTTGCTCATCATTATAACATCTGAGTGCCTCATGAACATTAATTTTCTGTCATACTACCCACTGAAATGATGCAGTATTTTGCAGTTAAAGAATTGGTGCACAGTGAGATATTTATCAGTGTATATTGTTTTCGATGTTCAAAATGCAGCTGCCATTGACTTCAGTTGCAGCGGGTAGTCAACATTATTTCAGATCAGACCTAAATTATTCAGTTTGGGCACACTGGAAGTAAGAAACATGAATTTAGTACCCTCCACACCCCTCACCTATCACCATGACAGGTTTGGTTTGTGACTTGCCCACATAGGGCGGGTCCAGACAAGCGCACACATGCATCTTGCAGCATCTCAAACCCTTTTGAAATGCTGCAAGAGTCGCGTGCAGGAATGAAAAAATGTTCCCAGTGCTGTAAATTTGCGGTGTGGGGGCAAAATTAGACCCTGGATATCCAGGGGTCAAAAAATACCCTGGGTGAAAAAAGCAGGGCAGGCCACGGTCCCAGAGTGTGCCATGAGGCAACCCAGGAGTTGGTCCTCCAAGATGGATGCTCTGGTTTCTGGCCAGAACCTCTCTATAGTGCTCCTGCTGCCCCAGCAGGCAGGGCATGAACACTTACCATGCTGGGGGAAACAGATGCGTGGCAAGCATTGGCACCCAGGAGCTGTCATGGGTAGATAGGGACATTGGGTTGGGGGGGGTTATGGATGTGGGTG
>NW_017729007.1:7941150-7941584 GCF_001723915.1 Gavialis gangeticus | reverse complement strand
GGCTATCTGGGGTATGGGGAGTGGCAGAGGGATGTGTGGTCTTTGGGTGGGTTTGTGGAGGTGCTCAAGTGGGTGCCGTTGCACCCCTGCTCCCCCGTCCGCTCCCCACGGCACCGGCAGCATCAGGCATTGTGATTGTATCCCGGCTGCAGCTACAGCCAGCGGCAACATGGCGGGACCTGGGCTTTATACATGCTGAATGGAGCCGGCCCGGGTCTCACAGTGCCATGTTGCCACCAGCTTTGTACATGGTGAACGAAGCCACTAGCACACCGTGTGGGGGGTGCCAGTGAGTTTTGTGTGCGCATGTGGGAGCTTCCCCCCTGCCTGCTCTTTGCCATGTGACTGAGTCCAGCCCCTCTGCTGGCAGAGCAAGGAGAAGGGTGAGATCAGCGCTGCCTGCCTGGCTCACAGCACTGTGAAGGACAGGGAAT
>NW_017729007.1:7940385-7941140 GCF_001723915.1 Gavialis gangeticus | reverse complement strand
TGGGAGCTTCCCCCCTGCCTGCTCTTTGCCATGTGACTGAGTCCAGCCCCTCTGCTGGCAGAGCAAGGAGAAGGGTGAGATCAGTGCTGCCTGCCTGGCTCACAGCACTGTGAAGGACAGGGAATCAGCTGCCACCACCAGCAGCAAGAGAGGGGAGGGGGGACAGGGAGCCAAGCTGGCATCACCAGCTGTCTGAGTCTGTGTCTGGTGCTGATTCTCTCTCCTGAGCATAGCTGCTTGCCTGGCAGGGCTTGGAGTAGTGAGCTCCTTCACCCTCCTCTCCCACTTCCATCCATCCCTGTCCTGCTTGAGCGCTACAAGAGTGAGCGGCAGGCAGACCTCTGTTCTCCCCATTGCTGCAGCTCCCCCTCCCTCTCAGCAGTGCTGATGGAAGGGAGAGGGAGGGGTGAAGGAGCTCACTACTCCCAGCTCTGCCAGGCAGCGATGCGCTATGGCCTGTTGTAGGCACAGCGCCGCGCCTGTATGGAAAATGCACCCAGTGCCACCCAGCCCAGGCTGCAAAGCTAACAGGAGCCACACATCCCAGAGTTGTGCCTCCCGGTCTGATCCAAAGCTGACCTAGCGAGCTGCGCTGGGCCAGGTCCCACCACACACTTTGTAGAGGGGCTTGAGCAGGAGCCACCGCACACCTGCCCCCCCACCTGCTCTCTGCAGCACTGATGGCATCAGGCAGTGCAGCTGTTCTCCGGCTGCAGCCACAACTGTCTTCCTGTCCAAAGCTGCGCTAGCGAGCC
>NW_017729007.1:7934978-7935385 GCF_001723915.1 Gavialis gangeticus | reverse complement strand
TCCGGTCCAAAGCTGCGCTAGCGAGCCACACCAAGCTGGGTCCCACCATGCACCTCCTCTCCACACACACCGTGGGTCTGGCAGTGCTGCTGCTGAAAGCAGGACCTGCATGGTGCGCAGGAGGGACGGCATGTTGTTCCAAGCCGGCTCCTGCCATCATGGAAGTGGACCCGCCTGGCAGCGCAAGCGGCCCCAGTGCTGGCAGGACCCGGCTTGGAGTGACACGTCCCCATGAGTTGGGCCAGCCCCCAGGTGACAGTGCAAGCAGCCCCTGGGCTGCAGAAGGGCATGTGGTGCCACAGCAAGCCGGGCTGGTCTGGCAACGAGCAGCACAAGTGGTGCTGGCTCTGAGCAGTTTGGGTCTGCACCGCATCATGGTGGGGGGGGAGTTGTGGGCCATGCATGGG
>NW_017729007.1:7930746-7934967 GCF_001723915.1 Gavialis gangeticus | reverse complement strand
AAACAAAAGATGAGGCAACCCACCATTGTGCCAGGCTGCACATGCTCAGTAAGAACACCTGGCACCCCCCGAAACAGGAGTGACCTTGCCTGGACAGGCCCTCCCCATAGGAGATCAGAGGTAGTCTGCCCCATAAAAGGGGTAGTGAAGACTGAATCCTTGGGACGTCCTCTCCATCATGTAAGAAGAAAACCAAACGCACACATCAACACAAATAGATATTTAGATTTTATATTATGATGATAGAGACACTGGTAAGGCTTTCAGATTTCGTTAACGTTGTAAATATATGACTAAAACATTGCCCAGCTGATCCGTTGTCTGTCTGTCTGTCTGTGTACAGTGGTCTTGTGTTCTAATTGTGGAAGAACATGGATTTTGGGGTATTTTTAAGAAGTGGATTTGGGATGCTGCAGCAGTCCAGCTGGCACAAGGGGCTAGTTTCCACAGATACCACTTGATTGGGCCCCAGAAGCTTCTGTCTATGTGTCCATTCACTTACCTTGGACTAAGGCCCACCCAGCTAACTAGTACCTCCTTTTCACAGGGGCTACCCCAGAAGCTCCTGAGAGCAAGTAGCCCTGAGCTGTTGGCCAGGGCAGCTTTTTATACTGCTGGGGCCAGCAGAGGTGCTGGCCCCAGGCTCTAACTCTCCTTGGCTGCAGATCCAGGAGGAGCCAGGCATGGGCTATTTTGCCCCAAGTGGTACAACTTGCCCCACACCAAAGTGCATGTCTGGGCACATGTGCTGAGGCAAAAAGCCCTGGCTCAAATTTGCACCGCTTCTATTTGAGCTACTGCAAGTGCACATGCTTGCATGTGTGGACGCACCTATAGGAACTTTGTGGCAAGCTCAGGAATAGAATGGAATTGTTTATGTCCATTGTATTTTTCCCTAACTGCGTTCTTGGAAATGACCAAACAGTTGTCACTGCAACTTTTCAAAACAATTCATTTTTAAGAAGACAATCAATATGGAAAATTTTGACTTAAACAGCTAAATTATGATAATGATTTATAAAAACAGTGCCTTCTAGTGAGAAGTGTCAAGCAACCACAGCTGTAAATAACAGTACTTTTCTGCTTATAGTTAGGGAATTTGTCTCTTGCATAACCTTTTTCTGTTATGTAGGGCCCCTCCATGCATTACATTTATGCTGTGATTAATGTGTTTAAAATGGCAAACCAGCCATTAAAATGTTCCACATGTAATGCAGGTCATTTTTATGGCTGATTTGTATAGAACTTAAATTGACCATGTGGCATGATTGTCAGAATAACCCAAGACAGCCTCAATCTACAACCTGCCTACCAACAATGAATTAATTGCTGGCATCAGCCCCCAGCTAAACCTTAGTTCTCCAACTGAGTCTGGGGCTGCCCTGCAGGGGCAGGGAAGAGGTGGAGTCCATGGTAGCATGTAGAAAATCAGGTGCTTCTAGTGGGAGGAATTGAAGGGCAGCTCTGACAGAGTTGTAGGGCATGTCATAGAGGATCATAGCTTTGAACTGGATTCGGGGCTGTCTGGGCTGAGGTTCACCCAGGTTTGGGGCTGACTGCCCAGGGTCAGCTGATTATCTGTCCTGGGCCTGGGACAGTCCCAGAACATGCTGAGCTGCAGGCACCTGACTTTCAACTCGCCAATGCAAGAGTAGCCTGAGATTGAGCTCTCCAACTTCCCTTGTACTGGCAAGTAGGAAGGGCACAATTAGTATCTGACCCCTGATTTCATAATCTCACCTCCTGCCATACATATGGCATGGAAAAAGGCATGATTGTTGGGATGGGGGATCAGATCCCATGGCACCTTTAACTGAATATGTGCCAGGGGGCAGACTTGAAAATCTTATCTAACAAACGGAGCTTTTGTTGTCAGTTTACTTTCAAGTTGATCAATACTTTAATTTTTAAAAACATAATAAACAATATCCTCACTGGAGTGTTATCAAAGTGTGTAGCAGACCTCATCTTTGAGGAATGTCTCTAAAACATTATCTATGTTTCCTTATCTTTTTAAATCAAATGTCAAACAAGAAACATCTTTCCAGTTAGTTTTTTTTTTTTTTTTTTTTTTACCAACCAGAAACAAACAAACAAAAAAGTGAAAGTATTTTCAGCAATCTTCATGAATCTCTACTGCCCCACAAATTTGGGGCAGTTTGTAACATTTTGATGTAAACTGTTAAGTAAAATGTACTGTGTATTTTGTTTCCCTTTGAGCTTGAATCTCTTTGCTTTTTATTCTGATAGTAAAGAAAGCTCCTGCTAATCATATTTTCAGGCCAGCAATAAACAAGGATAGTGGAGTATGAGTCTCCAATTTGTCTCTGTATGTAGGTGATTTTTTCATTCTTTCATGAAAGTTCATTTTGTTTGCTTCTGTTAATACATTTCTTGCTAAGCTTTTATTTTGTGTGAGTGTATTATACTGAAGATGTTATAACAGTGGTTCCCAAACTTTTTTGTATTGCAAATTCCAGATTTACCAACTGCCCACGTACCTCCACAATTATTACATATTATGCCATAACACAATTTCTCCTGCATACCCCCCCAAGATACCTTGCATGCCCCCAGGGGTACACATACCACAGTTTTAGGAACCCCTGTGCTATAATGTAGAATGAATGTATAGGGAAATAATATAGTTAAACAAATATTTGTCATTTTTCCAATAATGAAAATAGCCTCTTAGTATGTTTTAATGAAATGAGATTTGAAATTTCATATTAATTAAAAATGTTCAAATATCAAACATTAATATATTGTAATCATGTTAAAGCTAAGTGTATTACTTACTTTTTCTCACTCTGAAGTTTAGTTACTTATCCTAATCAGTGAGTCCAGAATTTGCCTATGGGGAATTCAGTTGGAGTATGGACAAAAATACATTTTAGCTGCTTTAAAAGGGAAGTTTAGTTCCTGCTTGAGTGTAATATAAATCACGAAGGATCTGCTCAAGGCATTCAGAGAGGAAGAAAAAAATCACAGACCACTCGTGGCAACCGGCGTCATTAACACAGTCTTGTCATAGCCAACCCCTTGTATCCTGCCCCTTGCTGCTGGGGCGCCAGCATTTTATTTTTATGTGGACCGCTTCCCCAGCAATTCCATGCAAAATCGCAAGAAACACCAGTTTTCTCAGTAATCATGGAAGCCGCCTTTTTCTCAGTTTCCAAAGAAATTGTGAATTGAGTAGATCCTTCTACTTGTTATGTGATTCTGTAGCAGTAGAAATAAGCTAGAACACCTTAATTTGGGCCTTGAAGGGCGCAAGGGGGAAGTGAATAGGTCAAAATGTAAAATATGTCCAATGCATGTATTCAAACAGTATGAGGAATAAAGATGATGAACTGGAAGGTGTAGCCTGTGAAAAGATCTATGATCTGTTTGGCATCACAGATTGTAGGACCACTCCTATGACTGGAATGTCAACCTCAAGGGTTACACTGATTTAGAAGGACAGAGTTTGGAAGAAAGGTGGTGTTATCATGCAGGTCAAAAACATACTTGTTCCTTAGTTCCGGTGAAGAATATAGCAGAGCAGAATATATTTGGGTAATGATGAAAGGTGAAAGATGCAGCACCAATATAATGGTGGGAATTTATTATAGGCCACCAAATCAGGAAGTGGTATGGATGAGGCACTCTTCAAGCAGGTGATAAATCTATCTAAAAGCTATGAGATGGTACTGATAGGAGACTTCAGTTTTCCAGACATCTGCTGGAAGAAGTATGCAGTCAGATATAAAATGTCATGCTAGTTCCTAACTTGTGTGGAGGTCAACTTTCTGTTTCAGATAGTAGAGCATACAGGTTAGGGGATCATCTGCCTTAGATCATGTCCTGACCCACAGGAAGTTGTGGTTGCTCCATTAATAAGCCTGGGGGAACTCCTAACTGACGATGCAAAGAAAGCAGATCTACTCAACAGCTACTTTGCCTCAATCTTCACAAAAAATTAAGCTGCCTGCAGACACCTAAGAAGAGTTGCACATGTGCCTCTGTGGGCTGCATGTGAGGAGTGGGGTGGGCTCAGCTATATGAGGCGGGTGGCAGCAGCCTGGGGGGAAGGCAGGGGACTTGGGGAGGGGTGGCTATGGGGAAGTTAAGCTGAATTTTGGGGTAGCTAGCACTGCTCCCCTAGTACCACTCATGTTTCTGCTACATGCATCAGAGTTTTTAAGCCTCCTTCAGAGGCTGGGGACTTTGACTAGGGTG
>NW_017729007.1:7920669-7925746 GCF_001723915.1 Gavialis gangeticus | reverse complement strand
GGTGGCTATGGGGAAGTTAAGCTGAATTTTGGGGTAGCTAGCACTGCTCCCCTAGTACCACTCATGTTTCTGCTACATGCATCAGAGTTTTTAAGCCTCCTTCAGAGGCTGGGGACTTTGACTAGGGTGTGCCAATGTTCTTGCTGGGACTAAAGCTGGAGTTTCCTGGCTAGAGGGTCTGACCCCTCTCCTCAGAGTCAGACTGATGGGCATATTTGGGGTCAGGAAGGAATTTTCCCCCAGGGTCAGATTGGTATGGACTGTGGGGGGTTTTGCCTTCCTCTAGTGGGGGCATGGTCCTCTACCTGAGGTATCTTTCGCATGTATTTACATTTCATGGGATCAGGACATTGACTGCCGTGTTTCTCCTACTTTACCTTTAGCAGGTTAGTGTTTTAGGTCTGTGTTGTATCAGGATTGATGGTAGTCTTATGTAGAGTTGAGATTATGGATTATATAAAATGGTTTGGATAGGGAAGATCCTGCCTGAGGCAGGAGGTTAGACTAGATGACCCCTGGAAGTTCCTTCCAGCCCTAGTTTTCTCTAATTCCAATTTTTACTGGTATCAAACTAACATGATCTGGTTCAAATTTAGCTTATTTCAAGGTATGTGACATATTATCTGAAGGATTGAGAGATTATTTATGATTTTTTAAAACCTTGTTTTAATCAGTGATTATTTCCCCTTATATCCAACAGCTTGTATCCTTAAACAGTATGATTCTATGACACCTTCAAAAGAGAAAATAAATCTCATCTACCCCAGACTATTTTTAAAGCATAGTATTGCTGCTCACATGTGACTCCCAGCCATTATTTTCACATTAAGTGTCCAAGATTAATTAAAGCTCAGTTTTAATGTTTTTTTCTGAATTATAGCTCAGTTTTAGAGCATAAGCAAAGGTGACAGGTTTTCCTTTAAATTTTATTTGATATCTTGACCCCATATATCAAAAAAGGTGAAGAGTCAACCAGAGTATTTATTGCTAGAACAGCAATTTGTTTTGGGTTGGCTAATGATACAGCTTAAAATCATATGGGAGAAAATTACATAACTGCAATAAATGAATGAATATTGTAGTCATGGCAGGTTAATCAAACAAGTACATATAGATTTATTCTGGTGCCCTTTTCATCCTGGATGTGCAGAAAAATCACGCAAGAGTGGACCTGGGGAATTTTAACACGAAGTGCAGTGTTAGTTTAATCCAAGAGTGTCAAACTCGTCATGCCTCCCGGCCAGTTGAGTGGCACTGAATGATGTATCCAACGTGCAGGGTGAATCCAGTGCACACAGTGCGCAGTGTGTTGGTGCATTGCAAGACCCATAGGTCATATCTCTGACATCTCCATTTTAACCCGATTGCTAACTTTTAGGGATTGGTGGAAGCAGGTTATCCTACCATGGGATTTCTTTCATCTTCCTCTGAAGCTTATGGTGTTGAAGACTATCTAAGATGTAGTATTAAGCCAGGTAGGTGTGAGGTTCAGCATTACGTCTGTTACCCCAGACTTGGAGGGACCATTTCTAAATTTGAAAGAATACTTTAATATCAATGCTTTTTTCATCCTTGATATGCCTGCTGAGACTACTGATAAGAATGCCAAGAAACACCAATCATGCTGGTGACTGTTCATGTGCTGGATATGGGCACCTGTCTATGGGACTTGGACAGAAGCCAACATATTTATTTTATGTAATAAATTATTTTAATAACTGCATAGCAGTAAAGAGAACTACGTGTGATCATGCAATAATAGGGAAATAATTTGGGTGCAAGCTCTGTTTACTGTAATGCATTTGTACACCCCTGAAACAAAGGTATGTTACAATGTTCGACAAGATCCAGCTAGATTAGCAATTTCTGTACAGCAAAGAACTGGAAATTGTCAAATATGTACCTGGGTAGAATTGTGTGGAAAAGCCTTGTGCTGTATTGTCTCTAAATTATGCCTTGTTAAGTGCATCCCATTTTAGGAGCTGTGGATATTCTTTTTGAATCAATTCTAAGAATAAGGGTACCTGCAGCTGCCTTGAGTAATTCATTTTTGTTGACATTATATTTAAACACATGCACAAATACTTAATTTACTTTAAGGAAACAAGTTATTTACTGAGTTACTGAAAATTACTTCTCTATTCCACTGCCACTGCCCTGATCAAACAATCTAGGTGATTATGGATATACAGTACTAGGATAAAGACATTGCAGTATTAAAATCCAGATGTAAGAAAAAATAGACTGCTTTTAGGTATCATGATTATAAATTGTGATTTAGTACACTTATAAGAATGTGAAATGTTTACAAACTGTAACTTGATGTTTCACAACACAGCTTTTTATCAGAAAAATATTTTCATAAGAGCAACAGAGTGGCCATTAATCCTTTATGACAGAATTTATCAGAGAATCTGATTTAAATGGTCAAGTTGCAGTCAGCTTGCATACTTAGTACAGTAAAAATTAACTTACTATATTAAGATGTTGAGATTCAGTTCATGTGTACATTTCACTACAGGTACACACATGCTCATGTACACAGGCTTTTTGTTATAAGAACATCTGGTGCAGTGCATAGGCACCTTGCGCTGCCTCATGCAGTGTAGTGAGGGCATAAATCATACTGCATGCTTCCTGCCCTTCAGTTCCTCTCATAGTTGGCTCCAGGCAGAGCTGCTGCTTGCTACACAGACTTCAGGTTTTTTTGCAGTTGAGCTATTTTCTGTCTGTTCTTACTTTGTTACTTTTTCCTTATTTTATTAATTTGTCCATGTAGTTTCCTCGTTTACTTGATATTTTTTTTGTTGGCTGAAGGAAATCAGAAAACTTTGCAAAGACTAAACTATAAAAACTACATGGCTGAGGCTGAAGCTCCTTTTTTTGTCTTGATCAGTGGATCTCATTGTTTCTGGTAAAGCATGGCCTTTCAAGTTTTCCAGGGTTTAAGCTCTGACCATCATGTGACAGGTCTTGCCTGCAAATCACAGACATGTCAGGTGTCTCTGCTACCTGGACAAGCACATATTCCTGAAAGGCGTGACATCTGTGTACCTTTAACTTCCCAGATTGTGACATCATGTTTAAGGTTTACCTGCATGATAAAATGCTTGGGACCAGCCCTCCCCTTATACCCAGCCCAGTTATTCTAGACTGCCTTCTGGAAGGGAAACAACGAGCTATCTCCAAGCTCTATCAGGGTCTCAGCCCATTACCTATCTATGGAAGGTCAGTTGTTTCTTATCAGGAGCTTTGATGTTCATCAAGGGCCTAATATGTTTTTTTTTTTTCCTGTTGAAGATCCAGTCTTCCAGAGTTTGCCCAGCCCTGAAGGGCCCTGCTGTTTCATACAATGGCAATCTCTTCATTCTTCCTTCTGTCCATAAAGACAAGCTTATAAGTAGCTGTCACTTTAATCAAGAGGGTGGGAGGTTTCCATTTCCTTTACATACCACATTCTACCCAGACAAGTTTTTTTGAAGGCATATTATAAGTTCCTGCCAAAAGTGGTTACCCAAAACCTCAGATCTTCATAGAAGAGTCATTATTGCACATGTTGGATGTTAGGAGGGCTTTTGCCTTTTATCTGCAGGGAAACCAAGCTTTTCAGGAGAACTCCATAGCCAGAGCAGAACGATAAGAGTACAGCAATTTTTATTATGATCTCTGGATCTTAACTTTGAAATTGTGAGTGCGGCGTCCTCAGTGATAGTCAGAACCATACTCCACCATTGCTCAGCAACAACAGTGGCCTATATCATAAGTATTTCCATTCCAGACATTTGGAGCTCCAGCTCTGTCTTCACCAAGTATTGTGCCATTGCTGAAGCATCCAGATAGCACCCTGCAATGTTCCTGCAGTCAGTTTCAATTAGCATTCAAGGTATTTTCTCCATGTGAACAGGGCAAGCTTGAGAGTGGAATGTGTATGTGGACATATACTAGGAGGGGAAAGATGTTATTTGCTATAGTAACCAGAGTTCTTCAATAGGTGTTGTCTATATTTACATTATCATCCTGTTTTCCCACCCATCTTTGAAAGGTGCACTGTGTGATTCTGTGGTTGAGAGGAAACAAAAATGCTCACTGCCCTTATGTCTTCAGTGGAGAATATGAGAAAAAGCAGGATGCGAGGGTGGGGGGGAGGTAAATGAAAGCCTCTGCTGAAGCATGTAAGGAATGTGCTGTGGGCAAAGCTTCTTGAAAAGCACCAGCTAGTAACCAGCCTCTCTTTTTTTCCTCTGGATGCCTAATAGCTACAGGCAGTATACTTTACGTGTGTTCAGCTCAAGAAACTACTTATCTGAGAAATATCTTTGTAACATGAAATATCATTCTATATTAAAAATTAAAGCCTCTTTTCAACTACCAGCCATTCTTTTATGAATTATGTAAATTATGTGCATGATTCTGAATTTAAGGACTTCCAGGTTTAAAATGTTTTTAAATGTCTAATCCAGCCCCAAACTAATTTCAGATTTATTTTAGGAATTCTCTCTTCTTAGTGTAGTAGCTAATAAATTAGATTTCTGTTGTTTTTGTGAAATGTTTTATGACATTTCAACTTTTTATGATCTACAACTTTTTCAGATAGTTTGAAAGTCCTTTGCATTTCACTTGCCTTTGAAATTTAACAGTCAGCTTCACTAGATAATTTCAATTATCTCAGCTTTATATTTGGCTTGTTATCATTACTCTTTTCTCTCCATTTAACTAGGTAAGTAACATTCCTTGCCATGCAAATGACTCTAGTTATACTTGGCTATTGCAGGTCTATTTATAAAACATTAAAGATTAGTAAGTCTTGTGTAAATATATTTAAGATGAAAATCTGCCCTATTGAAATCAATAGAAGTCTTGCCATCAAGTCAATGGACCTAGAATTTCATGATTTTATTCTCTATTTAAGTTTAAAAATACTTGCCCAGCATCTCGTTCAAACTGTATGTGAAGAAAGTTGCTTACTCATTATGCACCATCTGTTCTTTTTTTCCCCCCTGTTCAATAGGTATTTTTCTGTGGTGATCTTTGTCATTGCAATATCAGAAATTTTTTCTAGCACTGTCTCATTTTTACA
>NW_017729007.1:7901231-7915669 GCF_001723915.1 Gavialis gangeticus | reverse complement strand
GTAAGTCTTGTGTAAATATATTTAAGATGAAAATCTGCCCTATTGAAATCAATAGAAGTCTTGCCATCAAGTCAATGGACCTAGAATTTCATGATTTTATTCTCTATTTAAGTTTAAAAATACTTGCCCAGCATCTCGTTCAAACTGTATGTGAAGAAAGTTGCTTACTCATTATGCACCATCTGTTCTTTTTTTCCCCCCTGTTCAATAGGTATTTTTCTGTGGTGATCTTTGTCATTGCAATATCAGAAATTTTTTCTAGCACTGTCTCATTTTTACAAAAAAAAAAAGGGGATGAAATCAAAAATTACTGATTTTGAAACAAATGTTGGGATCGGGGGCAGTTTGGCAGGATCAGGACTGCTTCCCAGGATCGGAGTGCCAGGTCCACAGCGGGGTTTGTTGGGAGTTGGAGTGGAGGGTGTTGGCAGGACAGTTCACCACTCGGATTGACCTAATCAAAGGAAAAAGAGCACCTCAATCATTGGTGCTGATCTACATTAGGAACTTCTTGTACTATGTCACGGAGTGGGTCCTAGGAGCGGCCATGATCTCTCTAGCGCCTCCCTACCGTGCCAGGTAAGTGATCCAGCACCCTCTTTCTCGCCTGCCACGTCTTGTTGTTATATATAGTTTTATATGGGAGGCTGCCTTACGGTCCCCTTGGACACAGTGCTCTGCTTATACTGCCCCCCCCATATGGAGTGACCTGGTGCACCCCCAGCCTTATGGGCTATGCGTGCCTCCAACCTTCCCTTTAGCATGCCCCAAGCCTCGCAGATGTACCGGACATTATCTGGTCAGCTTCCTGTATGCTCTTTGCCTGGCGCCCTGGGCTTGTCACATAACCGGCACCCCTGGGCTGGCGCCCCTGGGCTTGTCACACAACCGGCGCCCCTTCACTGGTGCCCCTAGGCTTGTCACACAACTGGCGCCCCTCTATTAGCTAGCCCTCTCGGGCCTACTAATTATATCTGCCCCCCCTCCTGGGGCCTCTCCACGTACTGACAACGCCCCCACTGGGGCCTGTCCCTCCGCTCACTCGCCCTCTCCGGGCTCTCAGTAATCGCGGACTCGCCCCCTCCGGGCTCGTCTCTGTAGTAGCACACTACCCTGGGCTTCTCTTCCTGTGTGTCCCCCCTTGGGCCTAACACAAGCCCTTGGACTTCTCGCTGGTACTCCTTGCAAATGGGGCTCAGGTGGCTTTAGCCGTGCCTGCCCCCCAAAATCCTCTTTGCCCCTTCTCAGGGCTGGGGTATTGCACCCCGAACTACAGTGCCCTCGCCGGCACTGTGCACCTTGTCAGGGCTGGGGTACTATGCCCCTACTACAGTGCCCTCGTGGGCCCCAGGGTCCCCACCACTGTGGAGCTCCTCCGGGCCTCTTCCCAATTGGGGCTCAGGTGGCCCTAGCTTTACCTGGCCCCCTTGACCCCTTACTCTGGGTCCTGCCCCCCCCGGGGCTGCTACCTACACCCTTGCTGGGCTTCCTGTCACTAAATGTGCCTTCCCCGGGCTTCTCAATCTGTTCGCCCCTTCTGGTGCCAGGGTCTAGATGCCCCACAATACAGCACCCCTCTCTGGCGCTGGGAGCACCCCACCTCCCTGGGGAGCTCCTGATGAGGCCTCCTCCACCCCTACAGCCTCTCCCGGTCCTCCGGTATAACAATAACTAAACAGAACCATAAGCCAATCGGCTGTAACATAACAATAAGCCTCCTTGCTATACCATAGGATCTAGGCCCACCTGGCTCTCTTGCCAAGGCCTTCCAGTCCAGGTTCTCTCCACCCTTACCATGATGCAGTCCCTTGGGTGCTCAGGCTGCACCGCTTGTCTCTGCTCTGCTTGGTTCTCCTGCAGACCTCTTGCACCTCAGGCTGCCAGATGGGAACTGCTGCTAGGCTTTGGCCTGGGCTGTTTATAAAGGCCCGACCCTGCCCCCTTCTGGTCATGTGCCCAGCCTGGCTGCTCCAGCAGCCAACACCTGTGCTGTGTCAAGGAGCTTCAGCAGCCCTTATTCCTTGATTGGAACAAGGCACCCAGGTGCTCCTGTGACCCATAGGAACAGGGCACCCCGGTGCTCCTGTGGCATACTACATACCATTAAATCTGCTTAAGTAATCATTGGGATAATTCCTCACTTTGTTCTTATCAATTAGTACGGTCTGCAGGTGGGTGAACTAAGTTTGTACATGCCCACAGTAGTTTTCATACATGAAAATTACTATGGGTACATTTATTTCAAACCCATTTACACTATGTCAAAGTTGGTATTTTTTGGTCACCTGCATTTCGCATTAACAAGGCTTTCCTGGTCCAACAGACCAGCAGACAGCTTCACATCTTAAAGTAGCTGTATTTAGAATTATTCATATCGTAAAGCAGGCAAATATCTATCCTTTTGACTAGGGAGTGACAACAGCTTCAAAGTATCTGATACTTTGAACTACCCGATGTCTATCTAATGAAGTTTTCCTATATAACAAGTAGTGCTACTAATGAAAAATAATGATGCATAATTCTCAGGCTAGCTTTTCTTTCCTAAATGTAATTTAATTTAAATATTAAATGGTAACTTGTGGTTATTTGACAATTTGTTGCTGGTTGGACAATTTGGCTGCCAACTGTTATAGGTCTTTATTTGTGATTTTGGTTTAGAATATGTCAGTTATAAGGCACAAGTCAAAAGAAATCATTTTCTATGTTAGCTGGTCCATTGTTCTAAAGTTAAATTGTTTCCACTCTAGAGAACTTTTTTTGTTGTTGTTGCTACACCTCCCATGTTAAATTTTCTTTCTTTTGTTGTTTACTAAATGATGCCAGCGCACACGATCTCCCTGATGAACAGTATTGAGACATCTTAATGGTTTCCCCACTTTCCCAAACTGAAGGAATTTCACAGAAAAATCTCTTTGCTTTAAGATTTTGCAAATGTCCTCCATTATGCCACTTGCAGAATACCTTTCCTTTACTGTTTAATTACTGAACTTTCTAAGTTGTTTTCAAATGTATTAGACTACGATTACTCTCAGAGATTTCAGAAGCATGATACATATGAAAAGAGCAATAAGGAGGTCATCATTATTAGGAGTTCCTTGTCTCCAAGACTAATAGTGCCTTAGTGCAGGTGGTGAAATTAGGTGCAGTGAGCACATGAATGACTGCAGGCCTCTTGACTCTGCACCCTGAGTACTCTGTGTTGCATAATTCTCGGTATCATTCAGCATCTGAACAGGTCTGTTGCTTTTGTACATTAGAGCTCAGATTATATGGATCCAGGGTGCTTCATGGCCCACTTAACTTACATCAGGTTGCTAGAGTAAGCATGAGCTACTCAGCTGTTTGGTACAGTTTTTTTTGTTTTACTCCACTGTGCTGTAACTTGAGAGTGATCTCATGCAGCTCACTGGAGAAGTGGTACCCTTTGGAATAAAAGCTGCAGCAAATGATTGGAGCACCCTTCTGGCCCTACAAAGCTATTGGTTGTGGCTGTCTAGCCCCACTTACTTCACAGATCTTCATCTGGTGAGGAACCTAACCCTGAGTAAAATCCAGTTTCTGCTGTACATTTCCTCACTTTGATGCTTTATTGCTACTTCTTTGCAGCTAAGAAGCGAAAAGGGTTACCCAGTGGGTTGCGCTTGATCAAGTATACCTTTAGGAGATCCTTGCTCAATTGCACTTCCTTCTTCTTTGCTTCAGTTCACAACAGGATGGCTCCTTGGGTCTCTTTCATCTAGCCAAGCAATGTGTCTGGCCAATTAGAACTGGGCTTTCATGACACAGGACCTCAAACATTGGTCATCATCTTGTATCACCTCATTTGGAATAGGCTATGAAGGTGCCCCTGGTGGAGCATCTCCAGGTGACAGGTATACTATAAGAACATAGAAGACTTGAATTCAAGGCTATAGTTGGGAAAATAAACAGGGATGAAACAATAGGTTTGAAATCCAGAGTATCCCAACATGTGCTAATCTAGGTTCCTGAATTTTTCTCCTTAAGAAACATAGGAGACCCACATGTCCAAGTGGGATAGTATTGTATTTACCATATCGAAGCAGCCAAGTAGTAGGTCCCTGATAAATTCTTAAAAAATAAATACATTAGAAATAAAGCCAAAACAACTGTGAGAAGGATACATTTGAAATACCACACATAATATTGATAATGCACTTGAAATAATTTTGATAATAGATGAATGAATACATTTCATGAAAGAAAGTTTTTCTTTCCCCTTGGTGCGACACAGGTTGTGTTATTCTGGAATATAATGTTGATGTCAGCAGCAAAGCTTACAGGCTATCCATTTTTTATTTGTTCATATCATTATAATACAAGCTTACTTCTTGTTTTGGAAGAGAGAGTTGGTTAATTATGAAAAACATAGACATTCCAAATTAATTCCTTTGTTTCTGGTACTGTTGTATTTAAAATTAGAGGTCAAAAGATTAATTTTTCCTAAAGGTAACATTATAAATTTTACCTAATGAGATGCTTCTACTTCCAACTGTCAAGTCTAGGGAATGCATAAGTTTGCGTCTTCCCAGAAATGATCCTTAAGGCATTTATACTTTTAGATAGAGCTTATGCCAAAATAGCAGAGGATTAAAGGGCTTCCTAATAGTAAGCTCTCTTTAGATGCTTTGTTTATGAATTCAAAGGGTTTTTTAAAGTTGATTTGTCTACATTATAAACTGTAAGCTAGAAGTGTTGGCAACTTCTTGGTCCAGTCCTGCTGTTAAGAACACGTGCACTGGTTCTGGCAGGTTAAGGGGAAGGTCTGTCCCATGGGGCCAGATGCGTTTGACACCAAGAGCAAGTACCACTGTGTTGGGTGTTGTTTTTTCAGGCAGTTGACATTTACCAAACTGTTGATGCTTTGCAGTACACAGGCTGGTGTCGTGAAAACCCTTAAATCTAATTGTTGGTCCTGGTGCTACTATGGCGCTGTGGAGGTTTAAGTTGAAAGGACCACAGCAGAATACTAAAATACAAACTTTTTGATACTGTAAAAACTGTTTTAATTTATTTGATTGGGATTGTGTAAAGCTTTAAACTAAACCTAAAATTTGAGGTCCAAGTTACTTGGCACTGTCTCTTGTCAAGTCTGTTATAGATTTATGGGAGAAGCAAAAGGTTTTCTTTTGGTGCCATCTGTTGGACCAACTTGGCCTTTCCTGCCCAAGTGGCTGGACCCGATATTCTGTAAGGTCCCTTCCAGCTGCTAATAACTATGAAATTATGAAGCAACTTTGAATGTCATAATCTCTTGTAATTCCACTGTTTTCTATATCTCTGATATGTTTAGCTGCCCTGTAACCTTAACAGTGGGAACCCTGTGCTGGTTATTTTATGGAGTAGATTCAGTATGCAGAAGCTAGCCTGTAAAAACAGTAAAATGGTGAAAAGAGTTATTCAGAATAAATTTTACCTTTCATAACCCTATCTCAAACAGGGTCAGCTTATTCGTTTGGTGAATTGGGCCAGGGCTGCCAGCTATGAATTGTATCACATACCTAAGTGTGTGACGGTAACATCACATACAAACTGCAAAATGTCAAGAGAACTCTGCCTGCCATCTGAAAAAATATATCAGGATTTGAACACAGCAGAATGTGTTGCATGTTAGCAGATCAACAGTTAAATCAGGAGGCTGTCAGACAACCACTGTTCAGAGCAGTGGGAGTAGAAGTATTCTGAGTCTATCAGCTCCCATTTTAATGGGAGTTACACTTGCAAATCAAAGGGAAAATGGATCGTTTCTGTTGTGTAGCTCACAGAATGGTGCACTTTTACTATTGTGGCTCTAACTGTACGTTATTAGCAGACAGCATGATTTAGTGCACAGCACGCATTACTGAAATTTATGACGTCTGCAATTTAAGATACTAGTCTGCTGGGTACCCATGACAGGTCACTTTGCCCTATGCTTCAGCATTTCTGTAAGTGAAGTAATGATAATGGGTCTGTCCTTTTTGAAAACAGTTTGAGCACTGCAGACCTAAAACTAGTATAATTTGCATAGAGATTTTTGGCTTCTGCCTGAGAGAGAATGGTTGGTGTTAGATTCTATTTTTTATGTATGCTGGGCTTGTTTTATGATTGTATTGGTTTGGGTTCTTTTACTTTGGTGCCTCCTACATGCGTTCTACATATTGGCGAAATGAGAATGTTCAGTAGATATTTTATGTATGTAACGAGACTGAAATATTTCGTATTTTAGTGCACTGCAGTCCAGCCTAATTTTTCTTTTTGTTTTTTTTTTATTGTAGATTAGGGAATACAATGGACAGATTCAGGGGGTTACCAGCATTGGATTTGCATCCTTGACGTTTGATGGAACCCCAGGAGCAGCAATCATTCCTCGAGCCTCTAGTAAATTGTACACTTTCACAGATGAAGAACAAAAAACAATAGAAGAACTACGTGTTTGGGGATCCAGTAATCTTTCCATCTCTGGGCCAGCAGTGAAATTGTCTGGTGTTCAGCCAAAGCTGTTTTTTGACCTCACTTGCCAACTTATAGGGAAAGCAAAAATGGATGGATCTTCCTTTCTTCTCAAGGTGGATTTTTAAATATTTAAGTATTTGTTAAGTTATTTATTTATTTTATTCTCTATCAAGGCATTCCATTGGAATGTCTGCAGGATTTAACTGAATACAGTGTGTAGCACACTTTGTAGAATAAGAATGGATGGATTCATTACGCTGTATTTTTGATGGATTTCAGGTGCCCTTTAGTTGTGCATAAGTATAAAGCACCCTTTGGTGCTTGTATAAAGAAGCAAAATGCAAAGTGTCACACTGCAGGAAAGCAGTTTCTGGGGACTAATCCTTAATATCAGCTAAGTAAAAGAGGATTTGTGTAATTTTCCCAGATTAGCAAACTGTTACAGTGGACAGATTTTATCCTGAAATTCCTCTGTCTCTTCATTGGCAATCATGACTTGATACTTAGAATATTAAGTGATGGGCAGAATATTAAAAGTCTGATGCTTTTTATCTCAGTATTTCTGTTTCTATATAGTAGCACCAGGAAACAATTGTCTTTAACCAACTTTAATGTTTTTAGACAAGTAGCAAATTTGTGCATTATTGCTTTTGTTAAAGTAGCAAAGATGTTCTCATGCAGAACATTATTTACACTATATAGAAAAGAATGTTATTTAAACTGCATCCTATAATATGCCCTACAGCTCTTACAAACATTTTAATTCAAATAAATGTATGTAATGGATGTCAAACAAAGCCGATAAAAATGTATTCCAGCACTTCATGAACTGTAGGTAAAATGTTCATTGCTCATTACCCCAATAGGTGCAAATTCATGCTGAGAAATCTTTTATAAGGGCATACACAAGTGATTCTTGAAGTATCATCTTTACTTCACTTTCTATTGTTTGTTGCAAGTTTGTGTCTTGCTTTTTGTCAGTTTTATGTAATTCAGTGAACAGCTTTGAGGGGGAAAATAACTGATGGACTTGTAAAGATAAAAAAAACTGAAGAAGCCAGAGCATCGTAGACCAGTTTATTACACTAATAACCGTAACCTTGACAATGTCATTTTTGCTAGGAATACCATAAAAATATTAACTACGTAAAAAATATTGAAATTTAGAGGTCAGACAAACTTAGAAAATCAAGGACATATTGAATGTTGTTATGGCATCATTTATCCATTCCTTTTTGCCCAGGTGACAGTGTTTCTGATTTTATATCAAATACTACAATAATTATAATAGATTTTGCTGTTCTTTAAGTGTCTGTAAAACTACTCATCTCTTGATTAAGTTTTTGCTCTTGGTAAAGGACAGCAATTCATTTTGCTATTTGGTGATCTGAAACAGACCAGCTTCTCAGTGATTGCATATGTATATCTAAGTATATATGTTTAAATATATGTTAACCATGGACAGGCATTTCACTAATAGCGCTAAATATTTCCTTTCAGCTCTACAAAAATCAAGAAGAAAGCATCTCACGGGACTAGGGGGAAGCATAGCAAAGCTATCAGGAAATGCTACAGGCATTGGAAATTTATGGTTTTTGAAAAGGGGGGTTATTTGGTATGCATTGTCCCATTTAACTTAGCACCTATTTTTCTCCAGGGAAAAAGAGAATAGAAGCTTCACTAATATGCTGGGGGCTAGGGCTATATTATTCAGTTTAACATCAAAGTAAAAACAAATGTAACTTCATTGGAAGTTTGAATGAGTTAAAAATTGGAATGAGTTAAAAACAATTTGCAGGGCTGTGAAATACAAGCTATATTACCAGGAGCAGCTAACAGGCAGTAGGATTGCAGAAGACTAACTTGATTACTGGAATATCAAGACTGTTAAACAGAGAGGGTTATTAACACCTGTAGAATAAAGAGTTTAGAAGGAACCAGGTAGATCAGGAGTAGGGAACGTTTTTTGGCTGGAGTGCCTGTCCCCGACGGGCCTTCATGAGACGCTTCTGGGACCCCTGCTCTGCTGGTCGTTGACTCCTCCCCTTCCGGACTTGCGTATTACCGTGGTTGTTCGTCCTCCCACGTCGCCCACCCTGCTCTCTCCTGCCACTACTTGCTGTTACACCAGTGGGGCGGGGCTAGTTCACAGGTCCCACGGTGGCCCGGGTCTGGCCCGCCGGTTGCACACAGGGCTCTCTCCTGCCCTGATGTCGACCCCTTCACACCGGCCTGAGCCGGTGCCTTAATCCTCACTACAATAGATCCCACACCACAAACCTGTCACCCTGTGCTACGTGCCTCCTCTAACAGGTTCTACCGTACCAGCTACCTCGCCGACCCTCCACCACCTCCCTATTATAATGAACAGGGTGGCACCTCCCGGCTGCTTTCTAGTTGCACACTTGTTCCCTTAATCAGCGTCTTCTATTCTCGGCGGCGATCCCGCCCCGATCTCTCGCCAGCCAGGTGGTCCTTCGGCCTCTCACCCCTCTTCAGCGATGCCCGCGCCCACTGCCTCAGCATTTACTTCGGAGTCCTCTGAATCCCCTCCTGGGTTGTCTCAGTCTTCATTCGCTCACCCGGTCCGTCGCTTTGGGGTCAATCCACTGGTGTCCCAGTCATCAATCTTCCTCTCTGAGCCACTGTTCCCTCCAGCACGCTGGCTCTTCTCCATTTGTCCAGCGGGGCTAGTGCCAGGGATGGCCCTGCCAGCCGTCTGCTCCCCGTGCTATCCGCCGCCTCCGGAGCGGCGGCTGCCATTTTTAAATCCGCCGGCCGGCATCTGACGTCACCGTCAGCTGCTGGCCGCAGCTGTACATAGAGGCGGCTAACGAGCCGCGCGGGTTCTCCCTCCGTTGCGGCGTCTCTCCTGTCTTGGGCTCCAGGTAAGTGTCCCTTGCTACCTCGGCCCCCGGGACAGTGCCGAAAAACCCACAGTGCCTACCTTGAAAGGTGCCAGAGTGCCAGCATTTCAGAAAAACAGGTTCTAGATAGCTGCTGATAGCTATAGAGCCTGGGCTGCTTGCAGGAGGGCTTCAATCCTCCCAGCTGGCTGCTGGGAGCAGCCCAGCCTCCATGGCTATCAGCAGCTACCACAAACCTGGGCCAGCTGCAGCTGGGAGGCTGCAAAGAACTGCTGCCTCCCTGCCCTAGCCCTGGCTGTCTCCCAGCCCTGGGCTCTGGGAAAACAGCAGGTGCCAACACTGCGCTTGTTGGGGCCAGGGCTGTGGGCAGTGAGGGACTGGGGCTGTGGGGCCAGGGCCACCCAGCAGCATGGGGCTGGGGCCAGGGCCCATAGGCAACATAGGGCTGGAGCCTGGCCACGGACTGGGGCCCATGGCGGTGGTGGTGCTGGCTGGTGCTGGGCCCGTGCAGGGCCAGGGCCCACCAACAGCACATGGCTGGGGCCTTCGGCAGCGCTGAAATGGGGCTGGGTCCCGCACAGGTTCACGGGCCCTGGTCCCATCCAGACGCTGCCGATGGCCCCGACCTGGCAGTGCTCGGGCCCGTGGTGGTGGTGAGGGCTGGGGCCAGGCCCGCTGGCAGCTGGCACCACTGCTGCGGCTGGGGCCTGGGCCCAGCTCAGATTTTAGCTGGTTGCCAGGGCCTGCGCAGGCTCCAGCCCCATCCTGACACTGCCGATGGCCTGGGCCCGGCAGCAGTACTGGGCTGAGGCTGGCGGCAGCAGCACGTGGCCGGGGCCGGGCCGGTCGTCAGTGCTGGGATGGGGCCAGGGCCTGCACAAGTCCACGGCTCCAGCTCGGCAGTGGCTGGGACCGGCAGTGGCGGTGGTGCTGGCTGGGGCCAGGCCTGCCGGTGGCATGTGGCTGGGGCCAGGCCCACGTTCAGCACCGGGATGGGGCCAGGGCCAGGACCAGGGCCCAGCCCACCAGCAGCACCAAGATGGGGCCGGGGCCTGCGCAGGTGCATGGGCTTGGGCCCCGGCCTCATCCCACCGCTGCCAACAGCCCTGGCCCAGTGGCTGTGGTGATGCCGGCCAGGCCCGCTGGCAGCACATGGCCGAGGCCGTCTGTAGCGCCAGGATGGGGCCAGGGCGTGTGCAGGTCCATGGCCCCGGCCCCATCCCAACACTGCTGATGGCACTGGGTTGGGACCCGCAGCGGCAATGGGGCCGGTCCGCCAGCAGCACGTGGCTGGGCCCAGGGATAGGGCCTGCGGCGGTGGTGGTGCTGGCTGGGGCCTGCCGGCCAGCAGCACAAGGTTGGGGCCGGGGCCATTGGGGCTGGCTGAATACTAGGAACCAAGGAGTTCACACTGATATTGGTTGTATGGCACATTAAAACCTACCCAATTCTTGAATTCTTCCCACACCTGAAAGGTGATAATGATCCTCATCCCTTTTGATGCCCTAGTAGTCAGCTTCTTTTGTTCTGTTAATTCTTTGTCTGCTACCCCTGGGGATCTCTCTCCACCCTCACATTTCACAGCTCTACCAACTGTATTTTACTATAGCCAGGCTTGCTTTTCTCTTCAGACCTAAGACTGTCTTGAGTTTGAAAACTTGTCTAACTCTATTCCAACTATGCAGTTGGTCCAATAAAACATACTGCCCAAAGAAATCCTGGTCTGTAGCTAGGGTCAGATCCAGAGGGGTACACTTGCATCCCCTTTGATTCCTAACTCACCCAAAGTTTAAAACCAACTGCCTGCCAATGGCAGCACAGTATGTCAACTGAATCCTCCCCACCCCCAGGGCAGGGGGAGGCTCTGTTCCATGCTGGGGGGGAACTTTTCTCCCTCCTCTTTCTCTCCCCATAGAGGCAGCAGAAGCACAGAGCTCAGCTGGACAGGGTGTGGCATGTAGGGACCCCACACCATCTCCCCATGGTGTGCAGCCCCCACTGCCTGGCAGCAGCAGCAGGCGGGGAGGTCAGGATGCTCATGGCCGGCGCACAGCTCCGGCCAGCGCTGCAAGTGGGGAGGGAGTGGAGCCTACTTTATCCCCACAGCTTTGCTCCCTGAGCCTGAGGCTGCAGTGGGGGAAGCCCCGCACTAGAGCCAGCTGCTTCCTCTGCTCCCTGCTTTGCAGGTCCTGCACTCTGCTGTGAGTGGAGAGAGCCCTGCCCCCTGCTTCCCCACAGAATCCAGTGCAGGTCTTTCCCTCCTGTGAGTGCGGAGCTGCAGGCACAGTGTAGAGCTGCGATAGAGGCAGCCAGTACTATGCCGGGGGCAAAGAGCGCAGCCTGCCCGGGCACTACTATTCCTGGGGCTCCGCACCGTGCCTGCAGTTCTGCGCTCACAGAGGGAAAGCCCTGCACTGGACTCTGCAGAGAAGCAGGGGGCAGCGCTCTCTCCACTTGTGGCAGAGTGCAAGACCTGCACAATGGGGAGTGGGGAAAGCAGCTGGCTCCAGTGCGAGGCTTCCCCCACTGCAGGCTCAGGCTCAGGGAGCAGAGCCATGGGGATAAGGCAGCCTTCACTCCGGAGCCATGCCTGCACTGGGCATGAGTACCATGACCTCCCCGCCTGCTGCTGCTGCCAGGCAGTGGGGGCTGCACGCCATGGGGAGAGTGTGTGCGGGTCCCTACACCCACATCCTGCCCAGCTGAGCTCTACACTTTGCCGAGTCTGAACCAAACCTCACTGGCATTTGAACTCAGAAACAATCCGGCACCATCATCTGAAAAACACAGCATGGATTCTCCTCAGAAAACCTTTTGTTATACTTGACAGATATCTATTCCTGCCCAATCAGCATTTCTGACCTTTGCTGCAAGCTTAGTAAAGGAATCAAGCAAGAACTCATGAGTGGTTTGTATGCAGGTACTCAGAGGTTCACTGAGTGTGGTTCAAGGCTGCTGTAAGTAGAAAAAATACAAAGCTGTGGCGGAAGGGGCTGTTAAGCGGCACTGGAACACTACAGGGCATTGTTTGCTGAGCCACACTCCAGACAGCTCTGTTGGAAGGTGCACATGGGGTTTTTGTGACACTGCAGGGTCATGAGAAGCCCAGGGCCAGGTGCAAGCCCAAAGGGTGCTGGCAGAACATAAGCCTGTTACACTTGAAAGCAAAATCTCTACAAGCTATCACCTCATGGAGAGACAGGGACACCTGCATTTCCTCTCTTACTTTGGAATTGTCCACATCAGATTTGTTGACAACAATCTGGAGGCTGTTGGCTCATAAACTTCCAGATCATGATGGCAACATATTGCTCCATGGTGAAGGGTGCCCTTCTGCTGATGTCCTGTCATGCACAGATGATGCCAACTTAGTGAAGATCTACATTAAACTAGACCACCACATCCTGAAGCTTTGATGCCACAAGTTGTCATTCCAGGCCCTCAGGATGATACTCTTCCAGTAATTGGTGCTTGTGTAACATTCCCCAAAGCACTAGAACACTGTCTGTGAGTGGCCCTGGTGTACCCAAGCCAACATAGTTTACAGCATGGCATCATCCTCAACTATGTATCTGTTGAGGGACAGGAGCTGGGAATGTAACTGATGAGTCTTTGGGAGTGAAAACTGACCAGCGGTTTGCACTCCCAGTGAGAGTGGGGGCTGTCCCAGGGAGAGGAGAGGGGTGTCCCTGAGTGGTAATCAGTCAATTGGTGGTGCCTTTTGAGCTCAGCTGTCCTTGGGAATGCCTGAAGGTGAGGTGTCCCCCACAAAGCGTGTTGCGATCAGCCTCATGCTTCATCAGCCTCTTGACTGGAGCAGTACATACTCTCACCATGTTCTGCGGTGCTCCACATGATGGGCAGTTGAACCGTTGTACATGCAGGTTATGCCATATTTTTACGGTGGTGCAAATTTTCTGGAAATTCCAAGTGCTTCAGATGACTGCCTGCCTATACTCTTAGTGATAACCAGTGTTGAGTCCTTGTAAGCCCTGTGATTTTCAATCAAAAGCATATTAAAAGGCTTTGATTTGATTCCAAGGCTTTGTTTTACCCAGGCTTTTATTGCATTTGATGCTCAGTCCAAGTGTGCCGAATAGTCATTAACAGTACTGTACAAAGTGATAAGCAGGCAATACAATGGTATGATATTATTTTCACAGTGGTATAACTTTGTTAGAGTAGCAGGGCCGACCTGTGGCATGCTTGCCACAAGCAACAGAGGTAGCCTCTCTGTGTAGCATGCAGCAAGGGAGAGACAAGCAGCACAGCTGCAGACAGGGCAGAAAGCAGAGTAGCAGATCATACAAGGAGTACAAGGCCAGGAGCACAGGACATGGAGCTGAAAGCAGAGCAGTGGATCAGGCAGAGGAAGGGAATTGGAGTGGCACTCTGGGAGGCATGGGGCTAATTTGTGACATGCTTCCCAAAAAGATTGGCCTCTGCTAGTTTAGATTGTAATCTACCCAAAATCCTAGTTTTCTGCAGAACTGCCAATAAGATGGTCTCTCCCCATCTTGTATCTGTGCAGTTGATTATCCTTATTTAAATGTTGTGTTTTGTTCGTTTTTAATTTAATCTTGTTTAGTTGAGATCACTTCTACAGTTTGTCAAGATCATTTTCAATTCTAATCCATTCCTTCAAAGTGCTTGCAACCTTACCCTGCTTGGCATTGCCAATAACTTAATAAGTGTATTCTCTGTTCTATCATGCAAGTTATTAATAATTTTGTTGAGTAGTACCAGAGCCAGTACAAGCCCCATGCAAAGCCCTATTTTATACATCTTTCCAGTTTGACAGTAACCACTGATTACTTCTTTGACTACAGCTGGACTCTATTTTCCTAGCTTGTTTATGAAACTGCCATGTGGGATTGTGTCAAAAGCCTTTGTGAAGTCAAAATACATTGTATCTGCTGCTTCTAGGTCAGGGGCTGTCAACCAAGGGTACGTGTACCCCTAGGGGTACTTAGAAAGTCTGTAGGGGGCATGAGCAGGTGGGCAAGGACAGAGTGTGCCCTGGGGCGCTGCGGCAGCATCTCCCCTGGCATGTTCCCACATGTTGCCTCTCGCCCGGGGGAGGGGACACCAGGCACCACGAGCTCCACACTGTACACC
>NW_017729007.1:7900341-7901220 GCF_001723915.1 Gavialis gangeticus | reverse complement strand
AGCATCTCCCCTGGCATGTTCCCACATGTTGCCTCTCGCCTGGGGGAGGGGACACCAGGCACCACGAGCTCCACACTGTACACCGTGGCATGCCCCTGCCCCCACCCCAGCTCACGGTCCTGATTAGCTCCTGTCAATAGCTGATGGCGAGGAGGTGCCATGGGCATCCCCTCCCTTCATGAGGGCAGAGAGGTGCAGAAGGGTCTGAGTGGCAGGGGGAGGGGAGAACTGTGTTTCTATGCCCAGTCCCAGGAGCAGAGCGGCGGAGGAAGAGGAGAGGGCAGTGGCTCCCTTCTACGGGCAGATGTGGGACGCAGGGGGCTTGCACGCAGCTGCCACCATTGTCACCCACCACCCCATACCACTGTTGCATGCCGCTTTCCCACAGCAAGTCGCACATGTGGCTCTGTGGCTTGGACAGACGGCATGCGATTAGCTGGGTGTATCAGAAAGCCCCGCTGAAGCATGTGCTCTATACTGATGTTGGGTGAGCTGGGTCAAACTAATGTGATGCCTCTTCTGGGCATGCGCTGCACTTGGTGTGGGGTGTGCTGAGCTGAAAGTAAAATGCTGGGTGGGAAGGGGGGTTGTTTTGTTTTGCCATGTCTGTCAGCAGCCTGTGTCTCTCTTCCAGCCTTGTGGAACTTTTCTGTTTTCTTTGAGTTTGCAGTGATGATCCTTAATGGCCCTGAGGTTCTCTATGTATTCAAGGGTGGATACATTTTACACTCTCATACAGTGCATTGACTTTGGCATGGCCATCTCACTAGTCTCACCCCCTTTTCCAGAATTCGTGAACGCATTAAACAGCACTGATCCCAACACTGTTATTTGGGAGGCTCCACTATCTACTACTTCTTATTCTGAGAACTGAACATT
>NW_017729007.1:7891363-7895341 GCF_001723915.1 Gavialis gangeticus | reverse complement strand
CCAGAATTCGTGAACGCATTAAACAGCACTGATCCCAACACTGTTATTTGGGAGGCTCCACTATCTACTACTTCTTATTCTGAGAACTGAACATTTTTACCCATTATTTTATTTTCTATTCTTAAGATAATTTCTGAGCCACAAATGCATTCTATCCCCCTGCCCATGACCACCTAAGTTCATTAGGAGTCCTTGATATATGATGATGTTGCTGAAGGGTTTTTAAAAGTCCAAATACACTGTATTGACTAGATCAGCCTGATCTCCATGCTTGTCCAGCTGGGTAAAGAACTCTAGGTTACTGGGAAGGCAGACAGATAGTTTACAGACCCTTTTTTCCCCCATGCTTTCCCCACCCCCAGCTACTTTTTTTTTGCCTGAGCCATTACACCCATTGTTGTCTGCTTTGATAAATTGTTTGTGCAAGACCCTGCCATGTTGTTATAGTTTAGTTTAGAAGTCAAAGTGCAGTTTTAAGAAGCTAACCGTTGTTTAAGCATCTGTTTTTAACAGTGTAAGTCTGAGTGCTTCTGAGGTTCCAGATGCATCATCTACTTTGTTGGCAATCTTCCCTGTATTGGTTGGACACCAGCACAAATTTATACTGTATTATCTTGCATCCTACACATACCGTTTTTTTCCAAAATTCAGCAGCTGGAAATTGGTGCATGCATTATAAACAAAGGAATACAATAACAGCAGTTTCTGCCTCTGCTGGGAGAAACAGCTAAAGTAATGCTGCAGTACTGTACATAGTGCTCCCTCCTTGCTGCGTATGGAAACTATCTCTTCTTCCTCCTCCCCACCCTCCACCCTTCCCCATTGGCAGAAGCTTCAGCTGTAGAAGCCACTATTCAGTTATTTACTTTTCCTTACCAGTATTTTGAAGGAACGATCTTCCTATGTTCATTCTGTTTTTCAAAAATAATATGCACATGTTGTTTGGTTGTATGTTGTGTACAAGAAAATATAGTGTTTGAATGGCATATATCATATGACAGCAAAGTGTCCACAAGGAATCATTATACAAGAAACCTTCAGTGCCTGTAAAAAAGTTTTTCTTTCTAAATTGCCTAGATGCATAGGCTTTTCCACTTTAGCCTGCATATGTCAATAGAGGAATCTTTGAAAGAAGTTAGTCTAAACAGCAGTAAGTCCCCTTCAGCTGAATCCAGATGTTACCATAAATTCAAAAGATGGGCTTTTGAAGCTTAGGTATAATTTTTTATATCAGAGATTAGTTTGTTTGTTTTTTTTCCTCCCTCTTCTCAATCCAGATGACTGTTCTAGAAACTCAAGTTCACATTAACAGAGGGCCATATTATCTCCAGGCATTCCCTCTGAGCAGTCTTTGTAATTTCTCTTTGCTGGGTCTGTTCTATGAGAAACTTAATTTATTTGAAAAGAGATTTAGCAAAAGTAAGATATGTACTAAGCTATTAGGCCTCTTCCTTCATAAAAAGGGTTCTTTCTTTCCTGTTCCAGTCCCAGTTTTCATTGGTCAGTCCTCTGAATATCAAAGCCATCAAAAACATCTCTCTAGTCAAATATGGTTATGGCATAGACCATTTTCCTGGACATCTGCAGCCCCAGATGCAAAAATCCAGAGGAACCCTGCACTAAGTCTTATCCCTTCCCTAGCTTAAGTTTTAATTCATAACTCCAAAGCTGTTGCTGGTACCTCTTTAATCAACTAGAAGAGAGAAGTAGATACTAGTGTAACATAAGGTCAACATAGTGTTACACTCAAACTTAGCAGCCTTTCTTCTGTTCTGCATTTGCATGTGGCCTATATTCTCTTCTTGTTTGCATGTGGCTTCTGCCTTACAGAAATACCTGTCTGTCAATTTAGCAGTTTTTTTCAAACTTCTACATGTCCAGGTTCTATTAATGTCTAAACACATATTTAAGAATCTGCCTTTGGAAAATTTAATCTATAATTTTTAGATGAGGGCATCTCACTAGGGTATTCCCTAAACTGGATATGTAGTTCATACTTAATATGCATAGTCCAGAGGATTAACATTTATGAAAAATTGGAAGACTTTTTAACAATTCAAAACTTGAATACAGAATGTTTCACAAACCATGCAAATTTACCTCCTTGCAGTGCATACCTAAAGGATAAACACTCTAATATTACCTTTACTGGTGATAAACTGTTTAGTAATATTTATCTATTTCTAGTACTTGGCACTTAAAAATATTCTAGAGGTCTTATTCCACAGTCTTTAAATGAGAAAAAACTAATGTTAATGAATCAAGTGGGAGTTTTTATTCCTTAAAAAATAAAGGTTGTTACTTTGCTAAGGTAGGTATGTTTGTAATAATTTCATCTAAAAACAATCAGTTTTTAAATATTATATCTTTTGCATATTGAATGTATGAATGGGATAATTAGTATAATTGATATTGATAGTGATATGGATATAAATTGATACTGATACTGTTTCTTTTTCACTGCAGGTGTGGGATGGCACAAAATGTTCCTACCAGTCCTGGAAAGTGCCTGTGGAATCGAGGGATCTTGAAGGAGATAAAGTTCTTATTCATAAGCTGAGAAATCTGACAGTAGACATTCTAGTTTATGATAACCATGTCCAATTGGCAAAATCACTGAAGGTAACCTAAAACTAAGCATTTCTAACTTTTTAGTTTACTTGAGGTTTCACTTCATACAAGGCAGCAGTTCATTTCTGCTAGTAATTAGATAGTTTCAAACGTGGGTTTTAGCTTTACAATCTTTCCTGTCCCTGCTATTTCAGTTCAAACCTCCTTCAGTGTGTGTGAAACAGCCTCATTACCTTGCAACTATCATGAAGAAGGATCCTTCCAATTAAACAGTTTTTTTTTCCAGAGACCGTAACATATACCTCTGAAAATTATGCATCACTGAAAATATTATATGTTCAAGAAATGAAAATGTATTTCTTAAAAGTGACGTAAAGTGGAGTTAAGTTTGTAGACCCCTAAAGTGTTGATTGTAGTCAGAAGAGGGCGTGGTTTATTTGGTGAACTCTGTTGCATTCTGCAATACACATTTGTTTTAGTGGGTCAGTAATGATTATGCTTACATGGGGAAAAGAACAACATAATTAAACATTTGATCTTTAGCAACAGTGCCATCTTGCTTTGGAATAAAATAGATTAGTATAAATCTATTTATGGCATAACTTGTGTAAATATCCGATTTGAGATGTAAAATCTATCAGAAAATGAGGATAAATGAGGGGTTTTTGTTGCAAATATTAATCCAATTTTACAAGTATATTTAATTTATTATATTAATACAGTCATAAAGAGATGTTTCATGTGCATGTGATATAACAAAATGGTTCTCACTGATGCTTATTAAATCTGGGTGTTAGAATTGTTTTCATTATTCTTAATTTTTTTCTATAACCTACATTTTGCTAGCTGATGTAGATTCACTGCAGAAGCAACATGGAACAGTTGTTTAGATAATTAAGGGAAACGGGTATATTTTTTATGTGTTTTAGGAAGATTTATTTTGCAGAACATTCCTGGGTGTGTCTAATACTACCCACAGCGATGATGTTTTAATAGAACTTGTGTGCATCCAAATCTTAAAATGTAAGAACATACCACATGAAGTGCTTTCACTAGCTGCCTCAACTTCTCTGGTTTCCTTTTTCACTTGCTCCTTTATCTCCTACACCTGTATCTTCAGTAGACAGAAAAGGTTCTTTGGGTAAATATCATATCTTTTATTAGACCAGCTGAATAATTGGGGAAATTGTTTTTTACAAGCTTTTGGACACACGCTCCCTTCTTCAGGCATAGGAAGAGTCTGCTGGTGTTTGTATACTCTGCTGGGTAGAATAGAAACTTAAGCCAATATGCAAAATACAGGTCTGTGAAAATGAAAATGTGAGGCAGGGAAGACCAGAGGGGATGGGAGTTAATAGGTGTGAGACAGGTAGGTGAGGGGAAAAAGAGAGGAGTGTAGATCAATGA
>NW_017729007.1:7859279-7886363 GCF_001723915.1 Gavialis gangeticus | reverse complement strand
TTATTAGACCAGCTGAATAATTGGGGAAATTGTTTTTTACAAGCTTTTGGACACACGCTCCCTTCTTCAGGCATAGGAAGAGTCTGCTGGTGTTTGTATACTCTGCTGGGTAGAATAGAAACTTAAGCCAATATGCAAAATACAGGTCTGTGAAAATGAAAATGTGAGGCAGGGAAGACCAGAGGGGATGGGAGTTAATAGGTGTGAGACAGGTAGGTGAGGGGAAAAAGAGAGGAGTGTAGATCAATGATAAAATATATCTGGTAAAATGCAGAGAAGTTACCTGGGGTTATTGGATGGCAGGCAGGTTACAATTGCCATAAATCCAATATCTATATTTAGTCCATGATTTTTTGTATCCAGTATATTTATGAAGTGACGTTCATAGGCTTGTCTATGAAAGGTGTTTTGTAAATTCTCTTTGAGGATTAGAACTGAGAGATTGGAGAGAGTGGTTGTCTTGTGAGAAATGCGCACCCACAAGTAATTGGATATTTTTGTCTGATGAATTCTTGGTGTGTGTTCATTCTGGTATGCAGTTGTTGTTTGATTTCTCTTATGTAGTTTCCACCAGGGTGTTCAGTGTACTGGATGAGTTCCATTACATTTCTGGAGGTGCAGGTGTAAGATCCAGGGATGGTGATGGTACTGTTGTGGGGGTGGTAGAGATGGGTTAGCAGGTTTTACATTTCTTGTCCCAGGATTCCACTGGATATTAAAGCCAGAGAAACCCTTACAAATCTCTAGTTTGACACTTTTATAACATAGAATTTCATCCAGTATAATAGCCAGGGTAGTTAATGTTTTATTAACTCATTTGAATGGAGAATTAGTTAACAGACTGCTAAGCATTACACACTGACCTGCATAGTGTCAGCTAGTCATACTTAAAGTCTATTGGGAAGAAAGTTTTTATCAGGACTAGTTTACACAGTGCTGCCTTGTGACTTGCACAGTGAGAATTAAGTAATCACCATCCTATCAACTATTTTGTCTCCTCACAATCATGTAAACATGGAGATCTCCTACTTAAAAGTATTTCTAGGAAGGTCTTTGCAAGTACAACTTAATGAAACATCTTTTTGGGACATAGAATACGTTAGCTGTAATCATCTGTCCTTATTGGTTCCAACTGCAAAAGCCACCAGCTGCTTTTTGAACCTGGTTTCCTAATGTAAAGTAAAACAATAAAGGATTTTTTCTTATCTTTCTGCAATAAAATCAATGCATTCTTCTATTGAAGGATGCATTATTTGTTCCCTTGTCTCAGTACGTGATATTTAGGACATTAGGAATGTTTTATGCCATGTTTTAAGTATGGCATGCACCTTTCTAGTCCAAGTTACTGAGTGCCTGGTTTTGTCTGTTTTTTTAATCCCCTTCTATATCGCTTTATATTTCTGTTATAGACAAAATCAAATTTATGTTAGGTACTTGCATGGCACTTACTATTATGCTTTCTCAACACTCCACAGTTCATTTCTCTCCATGAGGTAGGGAAACTGCTTTTATCCCTGCACTACCTGAGACTAACTAAAGGACAAAGAGACTCGATGGCCACATCCGGACAAATTGCCTCAGTGTATGCCCCTGCATGTGCATTTCATTGTGGGACTAACTGTCCTGTAATGGGCAAACTGCCCTTGTCTAGCTCCACCCTGTTCTTCAGCTAGCTGAGGAGCTAGATGCTGGGACCAGAACTGATGCTGGCCCCAGTGGTCTTACCTGGTGGCCTGGAGCAACAGGGACACAGGTTGGGCAGCACGGAAGCTTGGCCGCCAGCCAGGGCATTGCTCTGGATGGCCTGGTCTCCATGTCTGTATTATGCTGATCTTTGTGCGTGTTTTTTTTGTTATCAGGAAATTCCAGTATCAAATATTCACCCCACGCTGCAAATTTCTAGTGTGGGGCACATTTTAATGTTCACATGTAGTTTGTGGTACTACAAAGAGGTTTGCAGTGCCAGAAACCTCGCACCCCTGCACATCTGGATGCAGCTTGTGAAGCAAGGTCGTGGTGAAGTGGGGGATTAAACCTGTTTCCAAACTAGCACTCAAATCATCAAAACAACCTTCTTCCTTTGTTAGCAGTAGTGCCTAGACAAGCCTCTCTGAATTCTAGGAAGGATTGATTTGAGATTTTTGTAGTGTTATTGAAAAGGCTTTTGAGAGATGGATGAAATGGAAGGAAGTGACAGAAGGCAATGTATAAGGATGTTTAGTAAAAAATTAGAACAGTTAACAGCCTAGGTAAAAGCTTTATCTGACTAGGTAGATTGGAAAAGGGGAAGCTGGGAGAAAAGGAAAGAGACTTGAAATGTTACCCACCTCCTTGTTATTGCCAAAGGACAGAAGAAGGAAGAGGCTGGTTTTGTATCTGTGGTAGATAGGGAAGTGACAGGACTTGGCTCAAATCTGGATTTGAGAGTTGGAGGACCAAAGAAACACAGACAATAGTTTGTAGGGCCAGAAGGGACCTGAGCAGATCATTGAGTCCTTCCCCCTGCCATGGCAGGAAAGAGTACCGGGGTCAAACAACCCCAGCAAGGTGTTCATCTAGCCTCCTCTTAAAGACCCCCAGGGAAGAAGCCAGCACCACTTCTCTTGGAAGTTGGTTCCAGATCCTAGCCGCCCTGACCGTGAAGTAGCGCCTCCTGATATCTAGCCTAAACCTGCCCTCTGCCAGCTTGTGACCATTATTCCTAGTCACTCCTGGAAGTGCTCAGAGGAACAGGGACTCCTCCAATGCCTGCTGGTCCCCTCTGACTAGTTTGTAACAGGCCACTAGATCCCCCCTCAGCCTTCTCTAGTAGAGGCTGAACAGGTTCAGGTCCCGTAGCCTCTCCTCGTAGGGTCTGCCCTGCTGCCCCCGGATCATGCGAGTGGCCCTCCTCTGAACTCTCTCCATGTTGTCCACATCCTTCTTGAAGTGCGGCACCCAGAACTGGACACCGTACTCCAACTTCTGCCTGACCAGTGCCGTATAGAGGGGGAGGATCACCTCCTTGGATCTCACCTCAATGGTCCCAAGATACTAAATCCGCATTTTCTCAAATGTTAAGAAAGCAGCCCCTAACCATAAAAGTAAGAGTGATTTCACAGCATGATTAATCGAATAGGCATTCATTTGTCCCTGAAATTCACTAGAATTTTAATTGCATACATTTTCTTGACTAAAGGCTAAAGCTAAAATGTAGAAGTTAAATCTGCTTTGTATTCATTTTACAGCATTTACTTTTTGCTGTAATAGATGGATCGTATTTAGGGGAGATTGTAATAAAAATGCTGATTCCAGGTACTGTACGCTGAAACTTTACAAGCCTTTGAAGTTTAATGGCTATGTGCACTCAATTTTGCTTGTTTGTCCAACAGAATAAACTAAAATGACTCCTAATTAAAACTGGTGGTTCTTCGTAAAAGAGAGAGTTTACTGAAGGGCTTACTAATATTATAAGTAGGTTGTCAATACTTTTTAACAGAGAAAAATTGATTAAACCTGGCTATATTATTCCATTTAATTCTTCATGTTTCTTGTTCTGCAGTGATCAGGAAAGAATTTAAGACTGTGTTTGACATCCCTTGAAAACAGTGGGTGCATCTACAAGTGCAGTTAATGAGAAGCAATTATGTCTGGTACATGTTGTGCCAATTTATTGCTCTTGGGCACTGCGTTTGAATGTGTGCCTGGGACTGCAGCGTGTTGAGCTGGGGTGGAGTGGCCCCAGGCTGGCAGAAGGCACATTGAGTCAGCCTGTGCAACCCTGCTTAACAGGGTGGGTCAGGCTGCTTTAACCCAGCTCAACATTCTGTGGAGGGGTTGGCTGGGGCACAAAGATGCTCCAGTGCAGGATTTACCAGCATTCAGCTCCCACACTGAAGCACCCTCATGCCCCAGCCAGCCCTGTCAGCAGCTACATGTGTGTAGCTGTGCAGTAAATAATTCTGCCTTAGGATAGTATTTGTATTTACAAGTTCTAACATGCCACAGAGGTAAGTAGTTTACCTGCAGCCTAATAGAGCTTCATGTGTAGATGCGAAGCTTTTACTGCTGAGCTAATTAGGCAGTTCCACAGTAAAATGGCTCAGGTAGATGCACCCAATAGGAGTTAAGCACGTTTAAGAGCTTTTCAATCAGAAGGGATAGAAAAGCCCCCAGAATAGGGCCTGTATGCTGGGGTTTTGGCAATTTAAGTTCATAGAAGCAAGAGAATGCTACACTATTCATTGAGACATTTTTTTCTGATCTTGAAAGTCCTTCATAATTTTGTTGTCATGTAAACCACTGATAAAATAGTAGGTTATACTTTCTAATATTGTCATGTACCATTTGCAGCAAGAGTTACAGTTTGGAAATTGTGTTTAATATAAAAATAAACTAGTTTATACAAACTTAGTGTCAATATAAAAACATTGGAAGACAATGTAAAAACAAAATATTTTAGTGTACACTACAGAAGTTCAAAAGGATTTAAAAGGAACAAGACATCTGTGAGTAAACAATAGAAAGTGTAGAGAAGCTGGTTGGGATGTTAGACTGAATTTATAACCAATCACAGAGTATGATGTCACAATCACTCTTCCCACAGAAATATGTTTAAAACTCACAGGGCCCGTCACACAAGATATTTACTGCAGAGGTGCCTAATTAGCTCTGCAGTAAACATCTCTGCATCTACACATGTGACCTATTAGGCTGCAGCAAACTAATAAACTCTGCAGGAGGGTGGTACTTATAAATACAAATACTGTCCTGCTGCAAAGTTTTTTACTCAGCAGCTCTGTATGTGTAAACATTGATGGTGGCTGGCTGGGGCACAAGGGCCCTTCACTGTCGAGGCTGCCTCCCACACTAGAGCACCCTCGTGTCCCAGCCAGCCCCTCCTCAATGAGTTGAGTCAGGGCAGAGTAGACCCGGGCTGGCAGGCTGCCAGCTGGGGCTGCTCCAACCGGGCTCAACCTGCCACAGTCCCAGAAACATGTTCAAACACAGCACCCAGGAGCCATAAACTCTGGCACACATTGCACCAGAGTTTATTGCTGCGCACTAATAGCATGTGTAGATATACCCACACATTCACGGCATATGCCATTGAAAACTCAATATTTGAATGTAACATATTTTTTTGCCAGCAAGATTTTTTCTGTTGAAAAAGCTAGAGAATTAGATAATAGCTACATTTTATTTGCTACTGATGAATCATCTTTACCTTGCATAGAGTAGGTGTGTTCATCTTCCCGTATCAGGTAAGTTTGTGATTCTTCAACATTGTTCTTGAAGTCTTTTGCCTCCAGACCTCTTACGGCCTAGCCAATAAGAAAACATACATAGCACCTTTTCAGCCATATAAGAGGCCCTCCTTAAATTGGCAAAAACGAAGGTAAGGTCTTCTTTCTGTACCCAGAGCATTATTGCCCATTTTTAAAAGGGAGGTGGCATTTCTAAAATCTTTAGTTCTTTTGTTCCCTTAGCATAAGTGAGTGTGTGCACCTGTTTGCCCTCTCCTCACACAGTTTGACCTTGCACATTTGATCTCATTATGAACTGCAATATAGAATGCTGACATGGATCAACAGATTACTAGTGCATGTTGTATAGGCATGCTGTACATTGAGTTTCACAAATAGAGATTAGATACTTAGATATTTAATATTTTCTGATCAGTAATATAACAGGTGCCAAAGGTGAGTATAAACAAATTATTGACATAATTACCAGATTGCTCTGTTGACCTGTGCTAGCTTCTTAATGGATGCTGCTGTAAACCTTATTTAAAATAGTGTGTTGTTTTAAATAAATGCAGACATACCAAGTATATTATGAGAACTTGGTCTGATGAGCGTGTGTATGCTTCAGCCGTTACTATGGTTATTCACCATATGTTTCATAAAACTTTTTTAAAACTTTTTTAATTTTCATCTTTGAACTCTCCTAATACCTATTTCTACCATGAGTTTTCACCCTGTTCTATACAACATGTTTTGCTGTTGATTGGTATTTTGATTAACTGAAAATCAACATACCAATCAACAGCAAAACATATGTTTTATTTATTCATATTTGTAGACAGTTCAGAATTGTAATTCATTAGCACAATTATTCTGATTCAAATAAGGAAAGCTTCTTTTTTGACTTTAAATGGTAGTCCTCAAAGAGTACAAATATAGAGTGGTTGTGAATTATTTAATTATAAACAAGATTATACAGTAGCACTGGCTAAAGTTTTTATAAAAGTGCTGTATGCTTTTTCTAAATATATTTTCTGAATTGGCGTAGTGTTACTAACAGTGTCCAATGCTGCCTCCCAAAGGATTTTTTTAATACTGCACTTTGCCTTACATGGTACATAGTTGCAGCTAACCTGCTTTTTCTGTTGATATTCATAACTGTATGACTTAATATTTGGCTTTGCTTGCTATAATAGTTATCAAATCTCAAAAAAATGAATTGGAGTTGCCAACAATGGGCAAGCATACTATGTATGGTTACATTCAGAATGCAATCAGAAGCAATATTCTGTGAGTCAAAGAAACTTGGAGAGCTTTATCATTGATTAATACACTGCAGCATAGTAGTTTCACTTTGAAGTTCAGAACAACTTGTAATGTGCAGCAGTGGCTTGTAAACACTTGGTGGGGGGTGTTGTTTTTTTAAATCCAGTATTTCTTATCTACTTTTTTTGAGTAAGTGATAGTTAATGTCCAGTTACATAATACTCAGGTGACTCATTTTGTGCTCTAGAAATTGTTCAGTTGCCTCCAATTGTGTAAGCAGTTACTTTATAAAAACACAGTTCCAAAATTGGTGTTTAACTTCCTCAGATCTTGGTAAATCTCATCATCAGGCAATTAAAAGACCCAAGTCATAGCTTATCAAAAAGTTTTATTTCTGGGGGGTTTTGATACAAGTAGTAATACAGAACTTAACTATTAAACAATATGTACAGCTCAGGAATTCTTGCTATTAGCCAAATTTATAATATGGTTCGTCTTGCATGGTTTTTTATTGATTCAACCAAAAAAAAACCCTTGTATGTGCCTGGGTCTGTGTTTTATTCACTTTTCAGACTTAAAATTGAGGCCAATAACCCAAAGTTGACGCTACTGTCTGACCCTCATAGTCACTCTCATTTTAAAACAAAAGTCCTAATAGCCCTTTGGGTAAAATTTTTACTACTTGCTAGACCATAACTCTTCTGAATTTCCTCATAATTTTAGAAAGGGAAGGGAGAACAAAATTAGTTTAAAAACAAAAACCAAGGTGCAAGAAACTGTGTTTACCCCTTGTGAAGCTATAACTTCTTACTCCAGTAATCTCCTTAATAGTTTAACATGACATTCACTGTTGTTAAAGAAGTTTGTGGTATTTTACAGGTAATAGAACATCCTGTAAGAAATAGATACTAATATATTTTTAGTATCCCATGAGAATTGTTATCCTGTAATTTATTTTATGTATTGTGTAATCAGGATCCAAATAATTGTAACTTACTCCTTGGCCTAGTCTGACTGTATGGTGTTTTCTTTGACTTTGTTTTTAAAATATTGTTATACACATACTACTAGTAGGCAATTCAGTGTCACCTTTAAATTCTTTATGTACTCACTTCTGAGGCTTTTCTAATTTAATTCTGCAGCTGACAGTTCCATATAAATAGTCTTCTTTCAACACTGAATCTTTTTTCTGTAACCTACTATCTTTCCTGATCTCACAGTTCTTCAGCTATTTCTAATTGACTTCTCTCGGGCTTCTTATTTTCTCCCTGGAAGATTTGTTCTAGTTATGCTAGATACGTGAGGGTATCCCTATGTCACTGTATGATTTCACATGAAGTTCAAGTCTGTGGGTTTTTTTGCCTACTTGCTAACAATTAGCCCATAAAATTTTTGTTTTAAAACTGTATTTTGGGGCAGTGGGAATTGAAGCTGCAGACCAGTTACCAGTTTGTCAGTGACATTTTCCCACGTGTCTCTTGTTGGATTAATGTAGTCTGTTTCTAGCACGCTGCTCCAGATGGATAAATCGGAGGCTTGTACTGTCTGTTTGAGTATACCAGTACATTTGGAACACTGGGGGAAAATGAACATCATATCTTACCTTTGTAGAAACTAGTGGCATTTATACACATACCTTTTTGTCCCATGATGTGTCACAGATCCATTAATCAAGTCTGCTCTTCACACGAGCTGATGCGAACTGCACTGCGCTGAGTGCCCTTCGTATAAGTGGCAAAATGCGCAACAGCACACAGAATACATTGGGATGCGCTTTTGAACTAAAGCACCTCCAATGTGTTTTGGTTCAAAAGCGCGCCACCAATATTTTCTCAGTACTGACATGCATTTTACTGCTTATACAACTGCAAGTGTCACAGTGCCAGGCTTTTCAAAGCGCCCAGCGCTGCATTACTTCCATGTGTAAAAATCCCCTAGTTTCTTATGTTCATAGTTTCCTAGTTGTTAGGGTTGGATTGGACCTCAATAGATCATTGAGTCTGACCCCCTGCCCTGGACAGGGAAGAGCACAGGGGTCATATGACTCTAGCCAGGTGCTTGCCCAGTCTCCTTTTAAAGACCCCCAAGGTAGGGGACAGCACCACCTCCACTGGAAGCCTATTCCAGATTCTGGCAATCCTTACTGTAAAGAAGTTCTTCCTGATGTCCAACCTAAATCTGCTCTCTGTCAGTTTGTGGCCTTTGTTCCTAGTTATTCCAAGGAGTGCCCTGGTAAACAGAGCATCTCCAATTTCTTGCTGCCTCCCACCCCGATGAATTTGTAAACAGCCACAGAATCCCCTCTCAGCCTTCCCTTGCAGAGGCTGAAGAGATCCAGGTCCCTCAGTCTCTCCTGGTAGGACCTTACCTGCAGGCCTCCAACCATATGAGTGGCCCTCCTCTGGACCCTCTCAAGGTTATCCATATCCCTCTTGAAGTGTCACCCAGAACTGGACACAGTACTCCAACTGCGGCCTGACCAATGCTGCATAGAGGAGAAGTATCACCTCCCTGGACCTGTTCGTGATTCACCTGCTAATGCATGATAGAGTGCAGTTAGCTTTACTGATCACTTAGTCACATTGCCAGCTTATATTCATCTTGGAGTCGACTATGACTCTGAGATCCTTTTCTGCCACTGTGCTGCTGAGGTCATCCCTTAGCCTATAGGTGTGTTGGTGATTCCTTCTCCCTAGATGCAGCACTTTGCACTTGTCTTTATTCAACTGCATCCTGTTCTTTTCTGCCCACTTTTCCAATTTGTCCAGGTCTGCCTGGATTTGATCCCTTCCCATTAATGTGTTTACTTTACCCCATAATTTCGTGTCAGCCGCAAATTTAGACAGGGTGCTCATTGCTGATTGTTTATCTGTTCTTACTGTGAAGGAAAAATAAAAAAGAGAAACTTCCCCCTAAATGTAGTAGTAGTAATAATAATAATACGAAAAGTTTTTGAAATGTGACAAATACAATATGGTTCAAAACCTCTTCCATTCAAACTTTTTTCATTAAACGAGCTTAGTTTAAAGTGCCCCGCTCATTTTGCAGCATGGGGAGAACTGATGCATATGATGCTGGAGTATGGTGATTACCATGCTCCAGCAGACTCAATTAATCGAGTCTGCTTCTGCATGCTGTAGACGAGCCTCCCTTGCATGTGTATAGGAGCCCTCATTTTTCATTTTAAGAAAGTAACTTTCTATCCTTCATGGTTTTGCAGAAAGGTTTAACAGTATGAAGTGAATGTATCCTGAAGGATCCAAAACCAGAAGGAAAAGAAACTAAAGCTTATTTTAAAAGAATCATTTTTGTAGCCTGACTTGTGACTTGAATGTTTGAGGTTAGTAATGTTGAAAATATAGCACGGGACAATACCATTAATATCTTTAAGATGGAAGAATTTATTGCTCTAATATAATGTAATGCTTAAGAAACCAAATAACACAGAATCATAATTATACAAACATGAAAGCTTACATCAGTGATTAGTATTTATCTTACAATTTATTTTACTGTATACTTAAGCTGTAAGAGACCTGACAAGTTCAGACACAGTTCTACAAATGAGCCCCATGATCACTAAAATGCAGCAGCAAAAAAAGCAAAAATTATTTTGGTTTACATCAACAGGAATATTAGATGCAAGACTTAAGAGGTGATAATGATGCTCTGCTTACCACTTGTTAGGGCTCTTTCAGAGTGTTATGTGCTCTTCTTGGCTCCACGTTCTAATAGGGGTAAGGAGAAGTTGAAAAGGGTCCCAAGGTGGACGACAGAGATGATAAAGGGCTTGGAAGGCAAGCCATACACAAAGAACTTGTGAGAACTGAGCAATTTTAGCAGCGATTATGGGAGTACATGATGGCAGTCTTCAACTATCTGAAGATCTTTCATAAAGAAGAACATATCTCCCTCTATACAAAGGGCAGGACCGTTAGCAGTGGCTTGAAGTTGCAGCGAAGTAGGTTTAGACTGGATATCAGGGGAAAACTTCTTCAATGTTAGAAAAGTCAGGCAGTGGAAGTTAAAGAACCTCACAATATTGGAGGTGTTAAGCACTGGTTGGGGATGTTCTAGGAGTAACTATGCCTGTGATCTACTATGGGTATTTCTTCCCCATGGGGGCAGGAGGGAATTTTTTTCCCCCTCCTGCTGCTGTGTGTGTGCACGTGTGGGTGGGGGGTCTGTCTTCCTCAGAAGTATTGAGTATTGGCTACAGCCAAGGCTGGGGTTTTTGACATGTAGGGGGTGCACACAGGTGCACATGGACCCCCTAACACTGGCTGCTGCCGGCAGCGCCTGTGGGTGGTCACTGCTCACCACCCCACCCACCTTGCTGCTGACACCGCCAGCGGTTGCCAATTGCTGGTTGATGCTCGTGACCCCCACCCCGGTACTGACACCTGTGGGTGGTCACTATGCCCTCCTCCCCACCCCAGCCTTGAGAGGCATGTGATGTTCATGATTTTGACTGAAGTGTGCCAATGCTCTTCCTTGGACTTAAAAACCCAGAAGTGCTGGGTAGAGCGTCAGAGGGTCTTGCCCTTTGCTCAGGGTCAGACTATGTTTCAGATCAGGAAGAAATTTTCCCCATGATCAGATTGGTATAGGCTGCAGGGGGATTTGCCTTCCTCTTTAGCAGGGGCATGGCTGTCTTCCTTCAATCTCTTGAGCATATTTTAATAACCAGGAAAATGTTGGCCACTCTGGTCCCCCTCCTTTACCTGTGGCAGATTAGAGTGTTATGTTTTGTGTTTGTGTTGGGATTGACTGCATAGTTTTGCTAATAGGTTAGACAATGGATTTATATAAGATAGTTTGGATAGCAGTGATCTTGCTCCTAGCAGGGGCTGGACTAGATGACCTATGAAGATCCCTTCCAGCCCCATTTTTCTATGATTCTAGGTATCAGAAGTTGGTGTGAAGTTGTCTTCCTCAGAAGCATGGGCCATTGGCTGCAGCCAAGGCTTGGGATTTTGACCGGGGCGTAGTGATGCTTTAGCTGGAACTTAAAAAACAGAGGTTCCTGGCTAGAGCATCTTACTCCACCACAGGGGGCCAGACTGATCACCACGTTTGGGATCAGAAAGTGATATTACCCTACAATGAAACTGGCATGGACTGTGGAGAGTTTTGCCTTCTTCTGTAGTGAAGAGTGCAGTCATCTTTTTGTGGCTCTCTTGCATATTTTAAAACTACTTCCTGTTCATGCACCATTGGGATTGACAGTAGCTTTCTCTCCCTGCTTTACCTGTGGCACATTAAAGGGTTTGTTTGTTTTTTTGATGTTTTGGCCATTATGCCTGATACTTGTGTGTGAAGGTTGTTCCTGAAGTTTTTGAGAATCGGCTAAACAAAAACTTGTCTAGATTAGACAGGAATGGTCCTGCCTTGAGCAGAGGGTTGGACTAGATGGCTTCCTGAGGTTCTCTCCAGCCCTATTTTTCTGTGATTCTAAAATGTGTTGTTTCAGTAAAATCATTTCAGAGTTAAAGGGTCAGTGACTACAAACTATGAAATTGAATATTATACTGCAGTAAAACCTAGATTCTTCACTAAGTTAAGTTCCTTAGCCCTTTATAAAGATGAGGATTTGTGAACTAGCCTGAGGGGGGGGTGTGTTGTATATAGCTACTACAAAGAGCTGTGCAGGAGTTCTGGGGTTCTCTAGCTGTGGTTTGTTATAGCTTTCATTTCAAAGGATATCACATCTGTCACGAGCTTCAGTTGAATGGAGAAGTGGTGCCCTTTGAAGTAAAAGCTGAAGCAGTCTACTGAACTGTCCTTAATTCAGCTACCCACTGCAAATTAAGTGGATTGCAAACAACTAATGATCCAGGTTCTTACGCATGTATCATAGTGTATTGTGTCTGCTATGTGACTTTCCACAGAAAAGACCTTGTCAAAAAATTTTAAATAGATTCACTACATCTGAACAAATCCCTTTAGCTGAAAAATCCCACTCTAAAACAGAAGCAGGTTACCTCTGTATAAATTATCGGTCACTATCAGTAAGACTGTTTTCCTAGAGGATTCATCTGGAAGGGTGGAGGAGGATAGGAGCATGGGAGAGATATTAAATAATCTAGATAGAATCTTTCCAGCATTCTTGCAGAGCACAGCTTAAACAAGACAGCAGCAAGTTTGTACTCTTACCTGTGTTTAGAAATAATCTACATGAAGGCTTTTTATCTGTTGAAGAGCATGAGATATAGTATAGTACCTTGAAAAGTACCAAATTTCCATTCCATCAAGAAAATATGCATTCCCCTCATCACTAATTTAGTTGGAGGCATTTTCAGGAAAAGAAGGGCAACAACAGCTTAGTTATTGAAATAATAATATATATTCCGTCCTATAAAAGGACTTTTAGAGAGCTAGCAGAAACAAAGCATCCAGTTGTTCAATTTAAATCCTGCACTTGTTAAGATTCTGATAAAATCACATCTCTAAAGGATAGCCAGAACTCAAATTGATATTTACTTGCTGCGTGTGTGTCTGTGTGTATTATTTCTTTAAATATACCTGAAATTGAAATAAACACTGCTTTATTCACTTCCTAGAAAGCAGAGGTTTGGTGCAAGGTGTTTAGTTAAACAAACACTGATGATAGCTAAAATTTTGGCTTCTAGGTAAAGAGAAGGATCTCAGAATATAAAGTTAGTACAAACCCTCTTACTCAGTGACCTGAATTAATGCTTACATAATGACAGCTAACTCCCATACCAAGATAAAAAGGAGTCACAGCTACTAGTGGTTAGGCTCAGAGGGAACTCAAAGAAACATAGTAACTTGAGTTGACTGAAATAAATTTATTGTAGGCCATAAGGATATGATGGCTGTCATAATAAAAATTAGAGATCAGTCTTTTTCCCTTGCTCCAGTTGAATGCTTATTACCAGTGTTATTAAATTATTATTGCATGTTTTATTCAAATTATTTAATCGTGTTTTAAAATAAATTCTGAAATCTGTGGGGTCATGATGATGCTCTGGAAATAAATGTGAAATCTACTTATAAAGTTTAGATTTTTAGAATCTTACAATCTTTAGAGCCTTTAGAAATGGCTCCAAATGTACATGTCCACAAATACCTTTACTTACAGCTCTCATGATCACTTCCCAGACACAACTTCTGCCTTTTCTCTGTTTTCTTTATATTATAGCAGTGCTGTCTTCAGTCCTTCACACCTTGCAAACTTTCCTCCTCTTAAGTCTCCCTCTAGGACTCATTTATTTTGATTACCTTCTTTGTCTTAGGATTGATTTCCACAATTATTGAAAGCAAGTCTCACATGGTTTTAATGGAGCATTACCTTCAGTATGTTACCTCTGGTGCCTTCACATCTCAATATTTCTCATCATCTAAGGTGGTAAATGCAAAACACATAATCACATGTTCCTCTTTTTAAAAGGTAACTATTAGGGTGTGTAAACAACTAAAGCATGTTTCATGGCAGGTTACTGCAAATGTTGCCTAAAACCAATGATTCTATAGATATAATTAGCTAAATCATTAGCTAATATAGATTTGCATAATTTGGGCATAACTTGAATGGTTTCCCTGGAGTTTACTGATTTATACAACTTGGAGACCTGGCAATAAATCCAGTGAATGACCCTTAGAGTTTTCTGTCAGTTTGGTGTCAGTTATTACTGAGTCTAGCACTAGTTAAAGAAAAATAAAAACAGAGCGAACTTCTGGAAATTTTTGATCCAGCATCAGCTTGGTAAAGGGGTGCAATGGAGGATTTAATAAACCCTCTAATGGCCTAATAAAATGGTCTAATGAAAGATATCAGATTCACCCAAAGAACCTTGTCTGCCTATGTTCTTAGACCAACACGGCTACAACCTACATCCCTGTAATATGGAGGATTTAAGTTTCTTACTACAATCCTCCCCCTCCCTTTAATTTTACCTTTGGAAATTTGCTCAGAACAATGTGTTCACACAAAGATTTCTAACTACATGACAATGGAACAAAGATTCCTTTTTGTGTCATTTTGCGCCTGAGTTCTAAAGTGATCAAGGGATTTAAACAGCCAAGCAACTCAGCTTAGTGGTTGGGGCATTCCTGGGAAGTGGGAGATGTGTTTGAATTCCTTCCATGTCAGGAGAGCCTGGAATAACCTTAAGTCCTGGGTTATGTTTCACAAAGGAATTATGTCTAATAGTAAATTAAATTCAAAGTTCCTTAAAAAAGGTTAACAGGGAATTAGCAACATGACAATCTGCAAATTTGCCTCCCATAAGAAAAATGACATTTTTATTAGCATGTTAATTTTAAAATGCGTAAAATGCCAAATAATCTCATGACTTTTTTCTTCCGAGATACCTTAGTGAATAGTTAACATTATTTTTATAGTTTGAAAAGACTGTTTAGACGGAACAAAATTCATTCCAAGTAAAGAAGGTAGACCACTTTACTTACTCTGCTCTATTGGAGAGTGAATCTGGAGTAGTACTAAATGGTTTGGAACTCAGAAAAGTGTAGGTCTTTGCTTTGATTTTCCTCAAAGTACTGTTTTACCTGAATCCAAGATTACTTTGAATTTAAGATGATCTGCCTCCCAATAATTAGATTCTGAACTCCCACCCCTTATCGCTCTGGCCCTTGCTCCCTCCCGCCTGGTACATGTGCCTGCACCCCAGCTGCCTGTTCCCTGTAGCCACTTGTCCCCCACTACCTGTGCCCCCCTAAACCTAGCTCCTGCCCCAACCATTTGCCTCTCCACCGTTGACTTTCTGCAGCAGCTGTAGCTAGGGTAGTCTGCAACAGTGGTCCTGGCCTCATCCTGGCCCAGCTTGGGAGGAGCAGCCAGGCCAGGTCAGGACCCAGAGAGTAGCGGTTGTACTCAGCCTGGCAAGATGTGAGCAATGGGATATCCCAGGGCTCGGTCCTCGGGCCCACACTGGTTAACATCTTCATCAGCGACTTGGACAAGGAGGTGGAAAGCACACTGTCCAAGTTTGCTGATGACACTAAGATGTGGGGCGAGGTGGACACACTTGAAGGGAGAGAGAGGTTGCAAATAGATTTAGACAGACTACAAAAGTGGGCAGATGAGAATAGGATGGGGTCCAACATAGATAAATGCAGGGTCCTGCACCTAGGGAGAAGGAACCCACAGCATGCATACAGGCTAGGGAGTTCCCTTCTTGAAAGCACAGAGGCAGAACGGGATCTTGGAGTCATTGACTCCAAGATGAACATGAGCCGCCAATGCCAGACCGCAGCCAGCAAGGCCAGCCATATCTTGTCATGCATCGAAAGATGCATCTCAGGCCGGTCCAGAGAGGTGATACTCCTCCTCTGTGCGACTTTGGTCAGGCTGCAATTGGAGTACTGTATCCAGTACTGGGCGCTGCACTTTAAAAAGGATGTGGCCAGCCTGGAGAGGGTTCAGAGGAGGGCCACCCGCTTGATGAGAGGGCAACAGGACAGGCCCTATGAGGAGAGGATGAGGGACTTGAACCTGTTCAGCCTCAGCAATATGAGGCTGAGGGGGAACCTGGTGGCTGCCTACAAACTCATCAGGGAAGATCAACAGCAAATAGCTAGAGCCCTTTTCTCCCCAACACCACCTGGGGTGACGAACAATGGTAATAAGCTGATGGAGAGTAGATTTAGGTTAGAGATCAGAAAGCAATTTTTTACAGTTAGGGTGGCCAAAATCTGGAACCAACTTCCCAGGGAAGTGGTCCTCGCCCCTACCTTGGCCAAATTCAGGAGGAGGATGGATGATCACCTGTCTGGGGTCTTGTGCATTCATTCCTGCCTGTGGCAGGGGGTCAGGCTAGATGACCCTAGATTCTGTGAAACTATGACTGGGGTCGGGGCTAGAGCAGAAGGTAAGCAGCAAGGGAGGGGCAGGCTGCACAGCCTCCCCTGTCCCCCCCATGCTTCTGAACTGCATGCCACAGGTCTCCCCCACCCTCTGTGCAGTCTCCCTTCCACACTTCCTACTGTTTACCCCCTCCCCAGCAGCATGAGCCACCTAGGCCCAGAACAGGCAATGGCTCAGCCATGGCTTCACCCAAGTCCTGGAGCCTGGGCCACAGCAATCGTGTGCCCCAGCTGGTACTTGTATTAAGGTAAATCAAAATTTACCTTGTTGCGGGGGGACCTCATCTTAGATTCAAGTAAATATGGTAATTATCTGTTCATTAAACAATTAAATTACATTTGTTGTATTAATTTACTCTTTTTGTACTGGTGCATAAGGCCAAATGCTCAGTGTTATCAAATAAACCACATATTTGTGATTCTCTGGAAAGCCTGACTGAATCAATAAAAAGGCATTCTATGCCTCTGGGAAAGAAACACATTGGCCTATTTGGTCTGTAGCAGCAATGTCTGCTTGAGGAGCAGACATTATATAAAGCCATATCCATGGGGCAACTGGTGTGTTGGAACAGTTGTTCACCAGCTTATTGTTGTGAAGAAATTTTAATAAAAATTAAGAAATGGATAGATCCTCAGGATTATCACTTTTTGTTTAGGTTGGAAGCTTTCTAAGAATTTACAGCCTACATGCAAAGCAAGCCAGTCCAGAGAATCAGGCTGATGTTTCGTATATAGAGTTTCATCTTCATGGTGGCACCTGTTATGGTCGAGGATTTGGGGTCCTACCAGAAAGTAATCCAGATGTTAAAGAACTAAAATCGTAAGTTCTAGAAGTTATTTTTGAGACTCAACCGAAGGGGTGTGTGTGTATATGTGTCTGTAAGCAAAATGTATACATTCTTAGATTATTGTTCACTAAGTATTTTATTGGATTGGGGTCTATAGAAAGAGAATAGCTAAGAGATCAACAGCCCAGTGTACTTCATATGAAAGTCCATGCTTATAGAAAGTTCCACCTCTCCATTGGCACTATATTGGACACTTACTCAAGCTGCTACCTGAGTCAACATCCCCATTCCTGAAGCATTTGACTTATTCCAGTTGTAGGCCCATCAGAGTTTCTGTTGCCTGGATACATTGCATCTACATTCTGAACTGAAAAGGTACATAGAAAATGTGTTTACTTGTATTTTTAAAACCTTTACTTTTTTACAGATTTTTGGATTCTGTGGATCTCACAGAGCATCAAAATGTGGAAACTGTGTCTTCAATGGAATTGGATAGTACTTCTGACAGTGTTTCAAGTAAGAGGAATTGGAAATTGATTCATGTCCCCATGCAACATAGACATATCACTATCTTGAAGAAAACTTGTAATGTTCTTAATTACAGAGCATTAAATATCTATAAGGTTGATGACTTATTCGACCAGAAATCAATGTTAGCTGATGCTGCTTCTATGTCACAGAAGTTGTTATATTAATAAAAGATTAATGCCTTAAAAGGACTTTTAGTGATCAGTTGAACATAGATAGTGAGAATCTCACCTTTGCTTTGGTGGTAAAAATGGCATTGTAGAGTGATGGTCCAGGGAACATACACACAGAAGTATTTGTTTGGCACTTCTGCTAAATTCTTTGCTCCAAAGGTTTACTGCCTGCTTCCCTTCTTAAGTGACGGCTTCCATTTACATAATAGAGTTTAACAAAAGGAATTTTTCTGTTGGGTATTTAGGATAAAGAGGAAGGCAAAATGTTTCAAAGAACCAAGATGCTGTCAGTCTAATTTCTGTGTGTTTAGAAGCCTTATTCCCATTTCATTCTGTTGAATGCTCACTGCCCAAACGTTTTACTTGATAAAAAGACAGACCTATTTGTGCTAGTATCTAAACACCAACATCTTGAAAAAGAAAAACTAATGTACTAAATTTTTTAAATGATATCGTTTCCTTAAAAATTTAAAGAAGCTGGTGTCTGGAAGGAAAAGTTTTTACAGTCATGGTTGGATTTTTTAATTTAATTTATAATTTCTTTGTACACATCTTTCCCAAATTAATTTCCTTCTATAGGCAGTAGGGTCCCTTAAAACTGCAAGTACTTAGGTGTTCCTGTATGAATTAAAGTATCTGAATCTCATAAGTCTTTTTCTGTATAAATGTTTTTCATGGTCAAATCTAAAAGCACTGTGAAACACTTAAAAACAGGCTTTACCCAAACTCAGGACAGAGTAGATGCTCTAATGGTAAAAGGGATTAAGTGTAGCAATTAATCTATTATAAAGCACTTTCCAGGATTTAAAATGCTTTAAATTAAGGCATTAATTTTGATGCTACATTTCTTTTGTTAGTCATGTGAGCTTAGTTGATAAGCAAAACTTATAAGAAAGAACAAATGCAAAGCATAAGTCAGAGCAAAAGCTGATGGATTTCTGAACTAAGAATAATTTCTGACTGTGGAAATTGCAACATTGCAACCAACAAAACCTGAAATTGATATTAAACAAAGCATAAATGTAGCACAGAATTCTGTTTGCTTTTGTAGGCCTAAATGGTAGTTTTCTCGCTGTACACTGGGCTGCTTTTGGCCTTCACTCTTTGTTGTGGCACAGAACTGTGTGATGCACAGACCAGGTGTGTGTGGTAGGCTTTGCACTGGCTGGGCACATATGGGGAAGAGGAAGAAGATGGGGCTGTCTTATTTCAGCTTGCTTAAGCAGCAGCAGATGCAAGTTCTAGGGTGCAAAGGGATCTGAACCTGCATCTCTAGCTTCCCAGCACAGCTACCTTTCCAATGCTCCTTTAGAAACCGAGCATTTAGTAGTATTTGATAAACTAGATGGAGAACAGTACAGTGCAAAACTTTTTGTCCCATTGAAAAAAAGAGCCCAGACTAGAACCTAGAGTCTTCTCCCTTTCCTCCTGGCTTCATGCATCTCCCTCTCTTGGCTGCGGCGGGGGTCAGCTTCAAAAGGAGGCCTGGAGATGTCTATATAAATCCTGTCTGGATGAGGAGGTAGGCCTAGAACCCAGCTCTCCTGCTTTCTGGGCAAATACCCTAACAACCTAGTTGTAAGAAAATCTATTGTCCTTCTCTGGCATTAACATCCATTAGTCATAGGTTTCTGACCAGCAACGTTAACCCGTCCACAGTGGATACCTGCCCATTCAGTGCATAACCAATTGTGCATGCTCATCCTATGCACCTGCACACTTACACAGCTACAGTGCAGGGATAATAAAATTACTACCTGTGCATAAGTGCCAAAAATGTCACTTGCACAGTTAGAAAACTACCATTTAGATGCAGAAAGGGAAATAAAATTCTATGCACAGTGTTACAGGGAATAGCATGTCACGTGATGACATTAACTGCTTTTCTATTAACATAAACACAGCAATTATGTGTGACTTTATTCAAAATGGATACCAATCTTACCAGTTTAAAAAGTGATAAGTATCAGTTCCACACGCCGTTTTTCTCAAATGTCACCTGTTAACATCTGATTTTAAGTTTCGTACTGACTTCTTTTTCTGCTGTACTACAAGTGATGTATATTTATTTAGAAAGTAGTTCTGTATTCATATGCTCTTCTGCATGCGTATTTAGTAACAAAAACTCAAAGAATTTTAATGTGTTTTTTTTGGATTCTAGACTCAGAAGTATATTTAGAGAGATGCCAGCAATTGTCTGTCACAGGTAAGAAACAGCAGAAAGATTTCTTATTACTTATAAGTAACAAAGATAAACAGTTGAAGTAGCTGCATGTATCTGATTTCCGTTATGGATGCAACTGTTTAAGCCATATGTGTATTCTGACATAAATTAAACTATACAAGTGTTCTTTTTTGGCCTTTGGGATGCACATATGTTCTAGAGCTGTGCAAAATTTCGATGAGTGTTTCATTTTGACACTGTTTCAGCTCATTTTGCGCTCAAAGCAGCGAAATAAAAATGAAGTGAAAGGCTTTGAAACAGCCTCAATGAAACGAGGGCACTCAAAACATTTCAAAAGTTTTGAAAAGTTTTGAGTTTTGAAGCTGGGGTTGCAGCTAAAGAGAAACTAAGAAGGGTGGGGGAAGGACTGCTCTGATATTGACATGTGCAGCTGGCCAGTGACTATGATCCTCCTCTGAAGTCCCTTCCAATCCCAGTGCTCTGGGGGAGGGACAGAAAAACAACATAAAAAGCATTGCTTGAACTGAGCTTTTTCTGTGCCTTGGGATCAGCTTACTGAGCCATCTTCCAGCCACTCAGCAGCATCAGAGAAAAGCTTATCACTTCCCACTTGCTAGTTTATTCCTAGCAAGTGGGATCCAATACCTTTTGCTTTCATAATACCGTTTATTATTATATTAATTCCTTTCAATTTATTCTTCCCGCAAAATCCTCTTTTTGTTTTTGTTAGTCTATTTTAATTCTTTTCCCTCCAGAAAATAAATCTGCTTTCTCTCACAGCGCGCATTCCATTCACTGTACAGAGCAGCACAGCATATATTGCATTTTATAATATACAGTTTATTCAGAAACATATACAAACACTTATTTTATTTATTACATAAATGCATACATACATACATTACATAAATATATACATACAATTATCTACATATATCACATAAATTCATATTACATTACAGAAGAACACACAGACTTTTCAGCACACCAAATACACTATAAAACACACTACGAAGCATGCTGGAAAGGCAGCAGGCAAGCCTTCAGGGAGGGCCGGAAGAGGGGGTAGAGGGAGAGCTGGAAGTTCCCTCCCACCTCCCAAACTCAGACACAGCCTCTTTCCTACAACTAGCAGGCATGAGGCTTCTGGTTCTACTGGCAGCAAGGAGAGGGGAGCAATTAGATTTGGTGGAACTCCACGTACCTGATGCTCGAGATGCTGGTAGAGCAACAGAAGGCCAGCCATGAGTTGGCCTTACTCAGGGAGATTGGGATCAGTGGCCCTCTTAACAGAGCTGAGTGGGATACCATCTCCCAGATCTTGGTGGCCCTCAAGCCCTTCTTTGAGGCCACGAAGACCCTCAGTGCTGGCAATGCCTTCCTTAGCCAGGTGATCCCTGTATTGAAGGAACTTCAGAACTAAATGGAGAAGTTCCAAGGGTTCAGCGTTCCTGGCTGGGGCAAGCCACTGTCACCAGACGTGCAGGCAGTGGTAAGGTGACTGAAGGAGGGCATGAGGAAATGGCTTGATCTCTTGAGGTCCAGTGCGGTCCACATGCTGGCCGCCATGTGTGATCCGAGGGTGAAGGAATACCCGTCCAGTCTACCAACCAGTGTTCCAAGCAAGAGGATATTCAGTATTGCTGGTAATGTAGTGACACCCCACCACACCTCCTTGGACCCCAGTACTCTTTCCTGCCATGGCAGGGGGTCGGACTAGATGATCGGCTCAGGTCCCTTCTGACCCTAGAAGCTATGAAACTATGGATCCTGGTTTAGTGGAGCATCTAGTGCTCCTGAAGATGAACCTCCCACTCCTGGGGTTCCCTAAGCTCCACATGCAGATGGAGTGAGTGCCACCCTCCTTGCTCCATCCTCACTTCCTTCTTTTTTTTTCCCCTTTGGTTTTGCAACTGTTTAGTGCCCCACTCTCAGAGCTGGAGGGGGCACTCACTGTATCACCAGTCAGCAAGGGAGAACATGTCCCTGCTAAGCTCCCATGCTAGGACAAACTTGGAGGTATGGGCAGGGGCTATGGAGAAGGAGGCCCCAGATCCTGGGCAAAACCACTAAAACTGCACACTGCAAGGGTCATAGGGCCTGGTGGGACTGCTGGTGGTGGAACAGTCCCAGTAAATGCCAGGACTGAGGATGTCCCTTGTGAAAGGTGGGTAGGAGGCTCCTTACAACCTCTAGCCAACACGCACGCACGCAAGCTCGCTCGCTCGCTCTCGCTCTCTCCTGGCAAGGGAAAGTCTAGACCTGTCACATCTTTGACAGGCCTGAGGCTTTCTGTTTGCAGTGGAGTTGTGAGGCTCCAGGTGAACTCAACTTAGGTGCCTGGAATGCCAGCTTTCAGACTGAAAAACCCTTTGTTAGGCTGAGTAAGCACCTGCATTTGGTGTGTGTGCTGTTCCTGGATGGAAGAAATAGTAAAGAAGCCAGAGGCTGGCATGCAATGCAGGCAAGAAAGCCAGTCAATGAGAATGGAAATGGAGGCGTCAGGGGGTGAGGGACAGGCTTGGGGGGACGGAGGGGTGGGGAAGGGGGATGTAGCAGTGCAGGTAAAAATGGAGAGTTATCTGGGGAGTCAGATGGCTGGCAGGTTGCAGTGTGTCAGAATTCCAACGTCTATATTGAATCCATGAGTTTCTGTATCCAGGAGATTAAGTGAAGTTCATAGGCTCATCTGTGAAAAGTGGTTTGTAAATTCCCTTTGAGGATCAGGCCTGAGAGATTGGAGACAGGTAGTTGGGTGTTTTTGTCTTTGATAGATTTTTGGTGTGCACTCACTCTGGTGCATAGTTGTTGCTTGGTATCTCCTATGCATTTTCTTTCAGGTTACTTGGTGTCCTGATGAAGATGTATATTGTGAAGATATTTCCATACTGGAAATATTTTTGGCAAGTTTTGCATGTCTTGTCATGGCTTGGTCTGGATCCATTCAGTGTGTTTTGGGCTGTAGGAAGTCGGCTTCTGGTGACGAGGTTAGCGAGGTTCAGTGCTTGTTTAAATTTACAAACCGCTTTTCATAGATGGGCCTATGAACTTCACTTCATCAACCTCCTAGGTACAGAAACTCATGGACTCAATATAGACATTGGAATTCTGACACTGCAACCTGCCAGACATCTAACTCCCCAGGTCCCGCTCCACTTTTACCTGCTGCATCCTCCTTCCTCCCTCGCCCCAGCTTGTCCCTCACCCCCTGATACCTCCATTTCCATTTTTACTGACTGGTTTTCTTGCCTGCATTGCATGCCAGCTAGGGCTGTGTTGAAACACTATAGTTTCGTTTCAATGTTTGTTTTGCCTTTTCGAAGGGACAATGTATTGTTTCATTTCAAAGCACTGTTCTGTTTCATTTAATCAAAACTGTTTCACTGTTTCAGTGCATTTCAACATTTTACCCATAGGCTATAATGGGGAATTATGAAAATGCCTAAAACTTTGTCATTTCTTGCCTGATTTGGATGCAAAATTGCAAAGCTGGCATCTGAAGGCATGATGCCTGCCAAGTTTCAAGGAGATAGGTGCAGAGGTTTCTGGGAAACTGCACCTCAAATGCTGCAAAGCACAACTCCTGACACTTGCTAGCAGCAGCTGCCTCCTCTCATTTGGCATGCAAATCTGGGGGCTCGCACCCCTGGGAGGAGTCTGGCACTGGGTAAGATTGCTGCTGCTGCCAGTCCCAGGCAACAGCAGCAGCGTCCTCTTTTGGATGCACAGATCTGGGGGCTTACCCCTGGGAGGAGTCTGGCACAGCCCGGCAGCCCACCTGGGGGTGTAAGCCCCCCAGATTAGTGCCCGAAATGAGAGGAGGCTGCCTCTGCCACCTGGGACCAGCTCTTGACACAGCCCGAGCCCAGTGCCGGGGAAGATTGCTGCTGCCACTGGTCACAGGTGGCAGTGGCAGCCTCGTCTCGTCTGGAGCACAGATCCAGGGGCTTGCACCCCTGGAAGGAGTCTGGCAAAACCCCTCAGCCTTCCCAGGGGTGCACACCACTGGATCTGCATGCCAGATGACAGGAGGCTGCCGCTGCCACCTGAGACCGGCACTGAAGCCAAGTAAGCCGGGCTTCGAAATTTGAAACATTTTGAAAGTTTCGAAGCAGTTTCAAACCATTTTGTTTTGTTTCAATTTCGCTGCTTTAAGCTTGAAACACGTCAAAACAGATTTGAAACAAAACACCCAGTGAAATTTTGCACAGCCCTAATGCTAGCCTTTGGCTTCTTTACTATTCCTTCCATCCAGGAACAGCACACACCAACTGCAGGTGCTTCCTCAGCCTGGTGAAGAGTTTTTAAACCCTAAAGCTTGCTAAGATATATTTCTCCAACTATTCATTTGGTCTACTAAAAGATATCAGATTGACCCAAAGAACCTTGTCTGCCAGTGCCATGTCCTTAGACCTATCACCTGTCCCCAGTCAGCTGACCAGAAGGAGGCAGGGCCCTGGACACATCTAAGCCCCAGAGCTGGGGCTGGCAGCTGCTGGAGAAGAAGCTCCTGCAGGAAAGGGAAGAAAGTCTCTGTGACAGTTCGGCTGCATGAGATGCTAGTACTAGTGTGCTACAGTGCTTACCTGTTGTTATTTAAAGTGGTGGACCAGGCTGAGGCTGGAGGGGAGGAGGGGACCTCTTTGGGACACGCTACCGTGTCATGTAGAGGTCCCAGTGCCAGTGAGGGTGCACCTTAACACATACACACACAGTCACATGTCTCAAGTTTTGCTTGTCAGCAGTTTTATGTGCAGTTTCCCAGAAACCCCTGCATCCTGTCTGCTTGAAACTTGGCAGGCTTTATGCCCTCAGCAGGGGCTGCCATGCCTGCTGTTTTAACCCCCCTGGACCTTCACACTTACAAGTGACACAAGTTTTGCTATGCACAGTTTGAGGTGCAGTTTCCAAGAAACCCCTGCACCTATCTCCTTGAAACTTGACAGGCGTTGTGGCCTCAGCAGGGGCTACACTCCCTGCTGTTTTCATTTGAATCAGGCAAGAAATGACAACTTTTTAGGCATTTTCATGATTCCCCATTATAGCCTATAGGGAAAATGTTGAAACATGTCAAAACAGCAAACAGTTTCGACTAAACAAAACGGAACAATGCTTCAAAACAGCAAAACAAAACACTGTCCCTTCAAAACAACGAAACTGAAGTCGAAATGGAGCAGTGCTGTTTCACACAGCCCTATGTTCAGTTTAAGATGTGTTCATCCTCTAATGTTGGGAGTGTCTTGGAGAACTGCAACCACTGAAATCTCGTATGGCTTTCATTGGTACATTTTGAAATAGGAAGAAATGTAAACATTTTTTATATGAATAATCATTCTTCATCTTATATCGAACCTTAGAATGAACAATTTGACATATAATATTTTTAAAGCTTAGCCTACCACCACACATTCTTTAAAAGATTTCTGTTATCCCACCTATTACCTATTCCTGCCACTATCTCCATAAACATAGACACGGGATGAACCAAAATTGGTTTAAGTCAGGGGCATTAAACTCACCCCACCGCTTGGGCTAGATCCAGCCCGAACCACTATTTTCTTTGCAGGCTAGATCTGGATGCAGTGGCAGATATGGTGGGTGTTAAAGCAGCTATCACTCACTCCCTTTTGCTGGCATGGAGTGGGACTTCATGCTTTCCAACTCTTGATTTCAGTGGAGGCCCTCCCTGCCCCTTTGAGTCCTGCCCCTCTGAGTTCTGCAGGCTACATGCAATGAATATAGGCTAAATCCAGTCCATGAGCCATATATTTGACACCCCTGCTTCAAGTGGTAGTTCAGATCACTATTTTACCTAAACCTTTAGGTAAGGTAAAATATTAGATTTGTTAATCTAATATTCAGTTCCAGCAAGAGAAAGGATCCACCAGCTGCCACTGAAAACTAGTACTAAAATTTAAAATCTGTTTTTGGAATTGTAAGTTTTCAAATATAATTTACAGACATTAGGGTCTAATAATGTTTAAGAAAAGTTTCATTTATTAAAAAAAATAGGGAAAATATTTTAAGCACACCCCTGTCATGTCCTTCTGCTTACCCTTTTGTACTTCTGTGTTGTTTCATTATTTTTGATGGTTTACATTTTTATTCTTTTCCAGTGCTGACAGATCACCAGGATTTAAATGAAACAGCGTTGAATACCATTTTGAACAACCGCACTCCTCAACAATATCGCATTAGAGCAAAACTGAGAACTTTTAAACCCCAGAAGCTTTATCAGTCCATTAAACTTTATTGTTCAAAATGCAACTCACTGTAAGTGTCTTACATAACTATTTAGTGTTTTAGGATTTCTAGGTTTTCTTGTATTTCCATCTTTCTTTTAATGGTTAAAATGAGTTGGATTTTAATCCATTTCATTTCAAGCAAAAGATGGAAAGGTTACTGAAACCAGATGGGGGAAAATCTGTGATCCTATAAGATGTTCTTATTTTGCCCCATTTAGTATACCCAAATTAGACTTAGTTTCAGTTCCTATATTTGGCAGTCAGTTTTGACCTGGATTTAGTATATGGAATTACTGCATGTAAATATCTATTCTTGACCTTTACACCCTTCTTTTTTGTACACAAGTGCAAAAAGTATTGGTGTCTGAGATACCTAGTTTTGGCTTTTGTAGTACTATGAAGAAGGTAACTCTCCACAGAATTAAAAGCAGTGTTTGGCTTCATTTATTAAAGTTATTTTTATTCAGGGCAGGAAAATACCATTAAAAGAATACTCTCAGGAGCAATTTTGGCGTGGCCAAACTCAGTCTTGTAAACCAAGCATAAATTTATTTAATCTTTGTTTCAGGAAAGTGAATTGAATATGTTAATAAAACAGGCAACCTAATCCCTTCTAGCACAGCTTGAGATGTAGAGGGATCTAATGGGTTGTGAGAGAGTCTGGGAGTCTCTTACTTCTGGTTTCAAATCCTAATTCTCTCATGTGCCTGCCAGGGGTCTTACAAGACATTTTACTTTCCTGTTTTCCATCTTTAAAATGTATAATGGCTAAAATATGTAATGTCTTCCTTACAGAGGAGGGTTGTGAGGATTGATTTGTTAACA
>NW_017729007.1:7838546-7854279 GCF_001723915.1 Gavialis gangeticus | reverse complement strand
GTCTTACAAAACATTTTACTTTCCTGTTTTCCATCTTTAAAATGTATAATGGCTAAAATATGTAATGTCTTCCTTACAGAGGAGGGTTGTGAGGATTGATTTGTTAACATGCGTTCAGGGCTGATCTTGCAAAGTAATGAGCATTCCAGTCCCAGTCTAGCAACGTACTTGAACACAAGTTTAATTTTAACTTAATTGGTGTTGAAACATTAAGTAGTCATAAACCTTTAGACCAAAAAGGTCCTTAGTCAGAGTTCTTGTACATTTCCAGGCCTTTAATTTTACTCTTTTATTGAGCACAAGGCACTTACGTGTTGAAAAAAGGATATACTGTGTTTGATTAAATCACATTTTCCCAAAAGGTATCCAGTCTTGATTTGAATATACTAATTCAGGAGGTGGAGAAACTACCACTTCCCCATCATTTTGTTCCAGTGGTTAGTTACCTTCCCCATTAAAACTATGAACTCTATGAATTTATCTGGCTTCAGCTTTCAGCCATTGTTTTTATATCTTCTTCAAAAAATAAATGAAGCCTTTCTTACCCAGTGTTTTCTCAGGGTATTTGCATAGTGTAATGAAGTCACTTCTGAATCTTCTTTGTAATAAGCTAAACAGATTCAGCATTTAAGTCAGTTACTCTAATGCATTTTTTCTTGACTATAATTAATTTTCTGGCTCCTTCTTGTACCTTCTCCTATTTCTCAATGTCTTTTCTAAAATGTGGACAAAAGGGTTATATACACTATCCCAGTGATTGTCTTACCAATGACTTGAGCAGAAATAAAATAACCTGGGTAGTCCGCAATCCTTGTTACTAATGCAGTTATTCTAATAGCCCTTTCTCCCCACAGCACCACACCAAGAACTCATATTTGAGTTACTGTCCACTCTGACCCCCTAGGTCTGTTTTTTAGTCATTACATTCCCAGGTGCGTTTTTCTATTCTGTAGTTATGGCCTGCATTACTTGTTCCTCTGAGGTAGAACTTTATTCGGCTGAATTAAACTACGTGCATTTGACTGGAATCTGATTTACCAGACAAATCCAGAACATTGTGTATGACAGCTATGTCCTCACCATTACTTGTAATTCCATTAGTCTTTCTGTCATTCACAAATGTTACTGGTAGTGACAGTAGTATAATTAAGAAGGGGAGCCCCAAGCACCAACCCTAATGCTAACTTGGGGGGGAAGCATAAGAACAGCAACCATCTCACTGCAGGCCTAGCAGCAGCAGCTGCCCATTGTACTGTTGCCATCCAGAGCATAGAACTGCCCAGTTATGCCTTTGGGTAGTGATTTTCTGTTTGCTTCCGGATCATTGATGAAAATGTTGACTAGCATTGGGCCTAGTACCAAAATGCATAGAATTCCACTAGCCATTTCCATTCTTAGATAATTTCCTACTGATGTTTACTTTTTAGATCTGTCAGGTAGCTGTTCTTAATACGTTTAACTTGTATTTATACTCATACTAAGTGAATACCTTAAAAAGTCAAATCATTTCTACACAGTTATTTTCATTAATTAAATCTGTAGTCTCTGAAGAGAGTGATTGTTTGAGAAGACTTATTTTCCATAAACCGTATGGACTGGCATTCATTATGTACCTAATTTACAAATTTTATCTTGGAACAGCTCTTCCATCTTTTGTCTTGGATTGATGTCAGCCTAACAGATGTATACTTATCTACATCTCGTATCCCTCTTTGAATATTGGCTCTTTTGCACTCTTTTAGTTTTCTGAAATTTCTCCAATATTCATAGATCTATTAAATATGAGCATCACTGGACCAAATTTCAGCCACATTCTGTTTCTTTAAGTACTCTTGGGTATAAGTTATTTAGATCTGCTGCTTTTTAAATATTTGTCTGTACCAGATGGTGTTTAATGTTCTTCTTGGTTACAAATGGATTGGAAAGCACTTTATTACCTCATATGATAAAACACATTATCTTGTTTACTTCCAAAAACAAAATAGAAATGTTTATTGAATATTTTACTGTCTTTTTTTGTATCATTATTAACAATATTACCTCCTCTAGGGGTTTTTTTTGTTTATAATACATTTCGAAAAGTGCTTTCTTATTCAGGACCATACCATTTTTTTTATCATTCTCCTGGACATACCTAAGGCCCCTGGCACACGTTCATTTCATGGTGTAATGGGATCTGATCCTCAGCCCCAACAAACATGCATCCTACCACGCTTTGTATGTGTGGCAGAACCTGTAGTTTTGCAGGTTGTGCCATTACTACTTGTACAGGGAAAGCCTGGGATCATGCTCCTGGGCAACTTCTGTACTGGCAAGTTGAAACCTGGGTGTCCAAAGCCCAGCATGGACCAAGGTGGCCCGGAAGCTGAGACCAGCCATCAGCTGATGTTTCATCTCAGCCCCAATATTACGCTGGACCCAATGCAAGACTCCAGAGGGGTCCCAAAGTTGGGACCAACAATCACTGATTGTTGGTCTCAACCCCAGGACTGCATCTCAGCCAGTTTAAGACTGTGGAGGGCTCGGTTGCACATGAGGTTTTTTTAAAGGTCCTGGTGCACAGAGACTCTAAGATTGGGGAGCTTCTCCCCAATTCCAGTGACCCCATGGCCAGGATATGTCAAAAGACGTGTTCTGCAGCTTCCTGGCACCTGCGGGGCAAGGCAGTCACCCTGCTGGGTCTCAGGGAGCTCTGCAGCTTGCTCCTCCACTCCCAGAGAAACTGCAGGGCAAAGCAAGAACCATGCTGGGGAGCATCACTGTTCCCCATAACCGCCAGCCGAGCTAATGAGTTCCCCTCAACTTGACACCCCACATACAGCACAGAAGGGCTGCACAGATGTCAGCCTGCTGACACGCAGGGAGCTGTCAACCAGGGCTGCCCTACTACACATTCAATCAAGATGCGATGGAAACTGGCCATAAAATATTTCACATGTTGTAGAAATGCCATCAATTGCCTGGATGTGTGGCCAGATTACTCTTTATGGCATGGATAAACAGGTTAATCACATCTTAAGTCTAACATCTGCCAAAAGCCTTAGAGTCATACCCAAAGACTACCAACTTCTGTTACATACGTGGAATTTCCCAGGAAGTAGATATGCTCATTCTTGACTAACTCTATTCATAAGAATATGCAAGAAGTTGTGTCTACAACTTTGCTAATGACTGAAAATGTATTTTAAATACATATAGCAAATGAACAAATCAGTAAATAGGTTATAAATGTCTATTCTGCTCTTCCATTGGCATTAATTCAGTATTCCATTAATACTGAATGCTGTAGTGTCCATCAAAATCTGCTCTGGACGTAGAGATTTTTCAGCTGATTTACCTGCGAGTCAGACCGGCCTTCAGTAAGTGCTTTATGAGATATTCTAACCTAAGTTATTTTACAATGTTTCCAGTCACAGTTTCTATACTACTAAAGTGAACAAAGCTTTCCACGCAACAGAGGTTGTTTTTGCTGTTAAAATTCTATAAGCAAACCACTAGTTCCTTTACATGTAAGTAGTTACATTATGGATTAGTTGTGATATCCTACAAGGCCCTCTGAAGTACTGAGTTAGGAATGCCAAGCTGGTTTCATTCTGGCACAAATGGAAATGGAATGTATGCGAGACAAAGTGCAAGTTTTAGGTATAATCTTTCAAGGGAAGCAAGCATCAAGCTTCTGCTCTTGCTGTTTTATTTTTGATAGAGTGCAAGGTAAAATAGTTTGGTGCATAAACATAATCTGCAATTTCAAGCATTTAAGTGCAGTCTTTTTTTACAGTAAAATACTAATGCATTTGCATGGCCTTTGCTGGCACTGGATTTATGACCCAGTTACCTTGTTCCATGAACCCAAACCCTCAGACCAACCACAACCTCTCTGTTCAATAATAGGTGAATTTTATTGATACACAGTGATAGTAGATGAGACGAATGCAAACTATTTTATATCTACCATCCTAGAGCTGTAACAGAGGGAAGATTCATCTGGCCAGTATACAAGCTTGAGTGTCAGATGTCAGTAGCCTGGAGGTCAAAGGCCAAGGCCCCTCCCTCTCCCCTCCCCAGTGGGGTGGGTGAGATGGGCTGGTGGTGATCTGTCCATGGTAGCCTCAGGTTCCCCTCTCAGGGATCCTTTGCTGCCCTGAAATTCTTCCTCTTCCTCCTCTGATGACTCTCTATTCCTGGGCATCATAGTTTGGTTTTCCTGTGGTTGCCATACTATCCTGTCAGCATATTTCTTTGTTTCACAAATCCATCACATGCACACACATCTTAATTTGGGCACTTACCATTCTCCATCCACCAAAGCCGGAAGTCCCAAGGGCTCTGGAGTTTGGCACTGTGAGCTGGTGCTAATGCTGCAGAGTCCCTTATCTCTGTTTGGGTACACTATTCATGTTATGGAACAGTGTGGTACATGTCTTCAGTTTCCCAGCCTGTGTGTCTATTGACTTCAGACACAGCAGGCCTTGAAGGAAACACAGTAGGCCTTTGTCACTGTGGCAGGGCACTGTTGGTGCCTGCCACTTTAAGGGCTGAGCCAGACAGCCAGCAGGTGCTTGATTGCAGCAGCCATTTTGAGACACTGACTGCCTGAATAAACAGAGCAGTTGGCTGCTGGCAGGCCAGGCAGAAATGTTGCCTGGCTGAAATGCTGTATGATGCATCTTGGAGGTAAGGGCAAGAGCTTATAGGGATGATTTGGAGGCTTCTGGTCCTGGGCATGACCTAAAAAGGCACCTTTCCAGGGAAGGATGACCTGGTGTGGCTCCTGGTGGTGCAGGAGTCCCCAGGAAATGCCAGGCCAGTTGCCTCCCTGGTGAAAGGCAAGGAGGGGGCACCTTAACCCCAGCCCCCATCTTCGGGTAGGCTTTGGAGGCAGTAGTGGGGCCAAGTACAGCTGTGGCCACCTGAGCCCATGAGGGGGGTGTAAGACCCTGGGCAGCGAGAGCAGTGGGGCCAGGCACGGCAAGCAGAGTGCCACCTGAGACCAGCAGGGATGGGAGGCTCCACACGGAGACCCCAGAGGGGGTAGTATTGAAAGCCTTGGGAGGCTCCGCACAGAGTAGGGCTGAAATTCAAGTAGGCCTGAAGGGCTGTGCATATGAGGGGGCTGAGTAGAGCTGAAGTTGGAATAGGTGTGAAAGATAGCCCAAGGGGTGCACTGAGTAGGGCCAAATAAGTAAGCTTGAAGGACAGCGCAAAGGCCAGCCCTGTGCCCGGTGAGGGGTTTGGGGCAGAATTAGCCAAGAGTTTGGCATAAGGCCGGACCACATAGAGTAGGGGAACTCGTGGGAACTGAAGGTCCTGCATAGCGAAGCCAGTATGGAAGCAGCGAAGCCTGATTGCCCAAGGGGGAACAGGGGAGTGGAGTGTGGCCTGTTAACAGGCAGTAAGCCAGAGGCGCAGGTGAGAGAGGGGCAGAGTGGAAGAGGCCTTCTGTGAGAAGGGAGGTGGTGTGAATGTGTGTGTGTGTGTGGAGCCCAACTTTGGACTTGGTTTGCTCCAGTCTCAGACTGAGAGTAATAGTAATCTGGATGCCATCTTCAAGGCATGGGTGGCGGTGTAGGGACGGTTTGGAGCTGCAGATGCCACCCCCTGATATCGGGGCATATAATAGATAGTCTCCCACATTTACCAGTTGCTTGTAGGAACAGCAAAGTTGTGGCAGGTGAGACCGGATGGATTACACCATAACGACAGGTGGGCAGGCTGACATGAGACCCAGCCTCAGGAAAGTGCCCCTGTCACAGTCACGAACAGGCGTTTTGAAACCATTTAACACTTGCCATTCCCCTGGACCATTGTTCTAATGCATTTCTATTTTACATACAAGCCAATTGCCAAAACCAAACCTCTAAATACCATTTTATAGCTGTCAGCCTTCTTAAAGCTTGATAGAAAACCTAGAGATGTCAGAAGGAGTCCTTGTTATTTACATGAGCCTGGATGAAAGCATTAGGCCTTAGCCTGCTAAAAATGCAAGATCAGGCACTTTAACACAGGACTGAATTGTACATAAAGTGCCTAATACTCCACGCATGCCTGTGTAACATCAAACCCTGAAATTGCTGTAGCATGTCATCAGATTAGGTTTAGTCAAATAACAACATGCACGAAAGTGCATTTTCAGGTATCACATGTACTTTTATTATAATTCATTATTTTTGAAGAACTGCATACCATACTTTATTAGACACAGGAGCTGCTATTATTTAATTATTCCTTCTTCAAATGGTTTTAGGCAAGAAGTTCCAGATGGAGATGACTTTGACTTTATTTTACAAGACTCTGCAGCTACACTTCCAAATCCAGAATTGCACAATAAGCTGTGGTACGATTCTGCTGTGTGGAATACAGAACATCCAAAACAAAGAACAATAGCTGTTCATTTTGTGAAGCACAATGAAATGGTTCAAGAGCCAGGAAATTGTTTGATAATGGTAGAAGGTAAGATCATTTAATTACAGTTGTATCCTCTTTGGATACCATACCCCACCCCATGTTATTTGTGTAGTGCTCTGTCTCAATTAATCCCTGCTGCTACCTGCACAGAGCCCTATCACCCTTGTCATTGTGTGGCAGGGGTGAAGTTGCCGCCTTCAGTGACAGGTTGATCTGGGGTATGCCAGCCCTGCCACTGCCATTTGCACTGGCAAGGGTGAAGGGACTTCCTGCAGGCAGTGGCAGGAGAGAGTAGGGAACACAGCCTCTCTTGCCACTTTCAGGGAGTCCCTTTGCCCTTGCCACTTGATTGAGGCTGTTCTTGAGTAGCCACAGGCACTTCCCCAAGTGTCAGGACCTTCAGGTGCATGAGCAACCCAACATTAGGCAGCCTCTTGCCATTGCCAGGCTGCTCAGGAGCCCTCAGCTTTAAAGGGTATGCACTGTGCAGGCAGTTTGGAAGGTTTTTAAAGTTTTTGGCATTCAAACTGTCTGGAATTGGAGATAGCAGCTTTTGCTGACCGGGCAGTCCCCACCTTAGCAGCTCTCACCACTGGGTGGCGACAGGGATAGTGCAGCCCCCAAACATCTCTGGCAACTTGCAATTCTTCACGCTGTCAGGTCACCAATGACTTCCCTTCCCACTGGAAGATGAGGAGATAGAGCAGAGCATTGTGTTATTATGGAGAGTAGAAGACCTGGCTAGACATTAAGTTTGTCCCAGCATGACAGAATCGGCAGCTTTTGTTATGGATCCACTGGTATTCTGGCGGCTCGGTCATTTTTTTTGCCTTGGGAAAATTTTCATATATTCCCCAAAAAATGTAACTTCTGGAGGGAGCCACAGTGTCCCTTCCCACTAGGTGTTCAGGACTTAAGTATCTCTCCAAATTAAAAACAAACATTCTAGAATGAGAATTAAAAACTATGGACAGACTGATTAATGATACATTCCTTTGGAACTCTTAGTTTTAGCTAGCTGACTGGTTCACCTATGTGATTACACAAAATGCTAAGAGTGGGTTACAATTTCTGTAATCCAGAAAGGATCTAGATACTTTTGTATATTCTCATGTCAAACCAAAAAGCTTATAATGAATGTGCCGTTTCCTAGACAAGCTCATAGATAGGTTTAGTTCTGATTTTTATCTTTCAAAAGATCTTCAGTACATACTAAATAAGTAGAAGGTTTGGCGTACTTCTGAGAATGCAAGCCTACTTTTAGCATTGTCAGCCTCTGGATGTCAGTGTTGTTTCACATAAATATAGTTCAGGAAATATTCATTTTTAACAGAATGCTTTTTAGAGAGAAAAATAGCCATCTAACTTTAAACAAAGCAATTTAAAGAAGAATATGAATATGTTGCATATCCTCATTTTCTGAATTTCAAGCAGGATCACATTGTCCTAGTGCCTTTGTGTGAAAAAGCAAGGGTTAGTTAAGCAATCATGAGGGTTAATAGCAAAGCTCCTTCCATTTTCCTCTCTGCTTATTATTTGACTCATTTTAATTGCAGCCTTTGTAGCACGTTCCAAATGCATTTTTATTACCTATTAATATAACTTTCTTCCCTGTAACAGGACCCCCTTCCCATTTTTGCAACTGCATTTTTTTCCTAAAACCAAACCTCATCATTTTTGCTACAGATGCTTTGCATAGATACCAAAGCTTCTGCAGCTGGATATGACACCATATTGAGTACATCAGTTGGAATGAAGGACAGAATTGTAAATTTATTCCCGTATTACTAAACAGACGTTCCAGTGGGCTTCTTCTAGCCTATTTATTTCTCTTCCACAGTCCTGGGATTTTTCTACAATTTATTGGGTTTTGTTTGTTTGTTTGTTTTACTTCCATATTGTTTGTTGGTACAAGTTCCAAAAGGCATTTTTCCCAGCCTCCTGAGCATCCTCCCTGACCGTCTCCACATGTGCACTGCCTAAAGAGGTAAAACACAACATGGCAACTCCATCTAACTAAGGAGATCTATATATTACTTTATTTTTTTTAAGCATAAGTAGGTTACTTTAGTATAGTACAAGACCCTCTCCTCTCCATAAACCAGATACTGAACCATGCTGCTGGCATAGAAGTTGTTTGGCCTTGACTGGACAGCTGAGATGAAATATGGGCACAAGAAAGAGGTTTTTCTGTTAGCGTTTTTTTTAATTTCCTTGAACATAAGTTAGTTCTAATTTGGGATAAAGGTTAAAACTAAGATGTCATCACATTAGTGACGAACGTATTAATATGTACCATTCATCATTGGCTTCAGTATTCATACAGTATACTCGCTATAATTAATTTCAGTGACATTTATTGTTTAATCTTATAGACTTCAATGTTGATTTATAAGTAAACTGAAAACACTGTCTAAATGAAACTTTATCTTATGAATTATCTTAAATTATCCCAGTGGTTCCATTGGTAAAGCTGCATGTGTTTTATACTTATTTAAATTCTTTGAATGGTTGTAACATTTCAAGTATGGCTTGAGAGGTGCCGGATTGAGGCTTGGTGGACGTGTGCTCTGTTCTCGGTTCTTTAACTAACCTGTGTGCTTTTCGGCTAAGCTATTGGACATCTCTGTACTACTTTCTCCTCCCAACCTTTTGTCTGCTTAGACTGAAAATGTAAATGAAAAGAAATGGTCTCTTGTTCAATTTGCACATCACCTAGCACATGGAAACATTGGGTGTGTTGACTTTTCTAATCATTACCACAAATAGTAAACTACAAATCTAAAATGTGCATGAATCAGAGAGCACCTTATAATGCTTTTTATGATCATACATTTTATTAAAATTTAACATTAAACAGCACACTCATTTTTGTAGAAAACAACTACATTGCAAAAAGTATTGCTATGTTTCTTCCCTGTTATCTGTTCATGAGTTAAGGAGATAGGCAGATAAGATTATTTGGGCAAAAGTGATATCTTTTATTACACCAACTGAATAGTTGGAAAAATTGTTCTTTGCAAGCTTTCAAACACAGGCGCCCTTCTTCAGACATAGGGAGAATCTGCTGGTGTTTGTCTACTCTCTATGGTCAAATAGAAGCTTAAGCTAATATGCAAAATACAGGTTTATGAAAATGCAGATGTGTGGCAGGGAAGATCAGAGGAGGTAGGAGTTAATGAATGAGAGACAGGCAGGTGGAGTGGGAAAAACAAAAGAGAATGTGGACCAGTGATAAAATGTAGAGAAGTTACCTGGAGTTATCAGATGGCAGGTAGTTTATAATGTGTCATAAATTCAATGTCTGTATGTAGGCCATGATTTTTTGTATCCAGTAGATTTATGAAGTGAAGTTCGTAGGCTCATCTGCAAAAGGTATTTTGTAAATTCCCTTTGGGGATTAGAACTGAGAGATCGGAGAGAGTGGTTGTCTTGTGAGAAATGTGCACCCACAGTAATTGGGTACTTTTGTCTTTGATAGATTTTCAGTGTGCATTCGTTTTGGTACTCAGTTGTTTGGTTTCTCCTACATAGTTTCCATGACAACATTCACTGCACTGGGTGAGATCTATTACATTTCTGGAGATCCAGACATAAGATCCAGGAATGGTGATGGTGGTGATGGTTCTGTTGTGGGAGTAGTAGAAATGTGTTGGCAGGTTTTACTTTTCTTGTGTTGGCATGATCTGGATACATTTGGTGTGCTTGGGGCCATAGGAAGTTTGCTTCTGGTGATAAGGTTCAATGCCTGTTTAAAAGCTAGGATGGGTGGTTCTGGAAAAATCTCTTTTAAGAATTGGGTCGTCTTCTGGTCTGGGTTGCAGTTGTTTCAAGATTTAAGAAGCAGGTATTTAGTGACTTGTTTTGGCCAAAGGTGTTGGTTATTAGGTGTGTATTTAAAGCAGCAATTACAGAGCGATTATAGTAAATATAGAGAGAAATTTATCAAACTGGTCCTGCATAATTGCAGAAAAATCCCAGCTTTTCCAATAACATAAGACATTAATTTCCAGTAAAGTCTTATAAAATCCCATGAAAGCAGTATTTAAAATTGCATCCTACTTATTACACTGTTTCATTTTTCTCCTTGCTTCAGTTCTGATGCTTTTAGCCAGCACTTTCCTTCAAATTGCTACCTAATTTTTTTGCCATTGAAGAACTACAGTGGCAAGTTGCTTCCATGTGAAAAAAAAAAATCATTTTAGTGGTCACAGCAGTTTCACTGTAGCTACATTCCATAGTAGTTATGTGGCTGCATGCTGCTCTTGCAGCTTTCCAGAAAATAAGCCCTGCCTAGCTGCTCTTGCTTGCATGCTCCAAACAGAGAACTGAGACAAGTGATGAGGACACTTCCAGGGCACTAACTGCCACTGCTCTCCAGCACACTACAGACAGATCTCCAGTGTAGCAGCATTGGATTACCCCAAAGCATTAGTGTCAAACATATGGTCTGCAGGCCAGATCCAGCCCACATATCTAGATTATCCAGTTTATGGCCTTGACAGGGGACCTTCCCCTGGGGGTAGTCAAGCACCTGGGTGAGACGTATGGTGCTGAAGTACCCCAGCACTACCATCAGAAGAAGCCTAGGCTCACAAGTGCTTGGCTGCCACCAGGGGAAGGTCCCTGACCAAGGCTGCAGGTCTGTCCTGGGTGCTTAGTTGCAGCCATGGGAACAAGCCATGGTGCTTAGCTACTTCCCACAGTGCTGGAGTTCCAGTGCTGTAGCTCTCACCTAGACATTTTGTTCCTGCTGCAGGAAGAAGCCATAGTGCTACTGGGGCTCCAACGCTGTGGCTTTTCCTGGCTTGGGGGCCAAGCACCCAGGTGAAAGCAGTAATTCTGGAGCCCCAGCAGCACCATGGCCCCAGCACCATGGGTCTCACTTGTTCTGATGGTAGCAGCCAAGCCCGTGGGAAGCTGGGCCTTTTAGTGATGGGTTATAGATGGCTTTAGCAGATGTCACATGCACTGAATCCAACATGGGAGGATCCACATGCATAGTCTAGCATGTGGGGCCAGCCACACACCATTCATAGAAATCATAGAATCATAGAAAATGAGGGTTGGAAGGGACCTCAGGAGATCATCTAGTCCAACTCCCTCCCCAAAGTAGGACCATCCCCAACAAAATCATCCTAGCCAAAGCTTTGTCTAGCCAGGTCATCCAGCCCATGGACTGGTCATGCACCATTCATCTTATCCCTCCCAGAAGCAGATGAGATTGACACCTGAAGCAACCTCACTGCTTGTATTGTGATTTTGGGGAAGCAAGTGGTTAGGGCTTAGGTTTTGGCAATGGTCTTGAGAGCAGCACAGGGCAACTGCAGGCATTTCCCAAGAGTTAAATTATTCTAAGCTATGCTAATTTGTTAATTGTCATTTACTACCATAAAATATTTTTTAAATGTGTCATGGCAAATTGCACATTTAATTTTGCCTCTATTGAATATGTGGTTGTTTAAACATCTGATTTCCGCATGCAGTAACACGTTGCATTTGCAGCTTTATATAGCTATTCACATTTTTGTACAATCAATATGTACAGTCAGTTATTCCTAGACCATAATGACTACATCATAATTTCAACGGTACAGTCAATTTAGGAGTCCTTTTTAACATTGGATCATGGTCAGTTATTTGTTACAGGTCCTGAAACTGATATCCATCAGTCCAAGGGAGTTGAATTATTTAATTAGCATTATGTGTATACAGTTAATAGTGATTCTTAAAGGGTGTGCTGTGGTACAATAGCGTGCAGCAAAAGCAACAGAAATACTGTGAGATCCCCCTGTGTGAGGAGGTAAATGCTCTTCTCTTACGTCCAGCACCCTGTGTCAGACCCAACTACTCCATCAGTGCCTATGACTTCCTCTGGGGACTGCCACCACTGCTGCTGCCTTCCCTTCCCTCAGGCAGCCACTATGCTGCCACCTTCCAACTACCCATACTCCCAGCAGTATGCTCTTATGCAAGTGGGTGGACAGGCTCACAGATGGAGCTGTGATTTGCAGCCTGGCTTATAACCTCCAATCTTCTCACCCTCCCGAGGCTAGCAAGAGGGGCCACAGAGGTGGTCACCAGCATGTGAGACCCTGAAGGAGCCTTGTTCTCTGAGGTACAGTCTGAGAGTCAAGAGGGGGCAGGCAGTGGAAAGAGCAAGGCATAGCAGAGTGAGGTCCTGCCCCTGCTGCTCTTAAGTGGCAAGGACTAGATCAGTGATTCTCATTTCTTTTTAGCCTCAAAGCCCCCTTCATATCTTATCTGAATTTACATCTTTTAGATCTAAACTTAGCAATTTTCAGCAAGGGTGCTGCAAAATTCAGAAAAGTTATGGGGGGGAGTGCCTTGAGACTAAAAGGTTGAAACTACTAGTATAAATACTAATCATTTGCTTAAAGAAAGATGTTGTGGTGTCATTTTTTTAACAGTTCAATTTCAGTACTAGTACAATTCTCTGTCAGGAGAATGGAATATGTTAGTTGTTTTACGGAAAAGAATGCATGCATACATATTTTACACACTCTCACTCTCTCTCTCTCTCTCAAGTGTAAGAATGAAGTACGTTGCTATTTTTAATCCAGAAAATAATGTGCCCCAGGTATCAAGATTTTGGGGAACTCTGAGTTGATAAATTGTTGTTTGTTTATTGTTAAAGGAGGGACACAAAAAGAAATTCTGAAACTTACAAGAAGATTTAAAGGTGTTATTCCTGTGAGATCCATGCAAGAAGATCTTGAACTCCTAGACCTTTCTGCTCCATTCCTTTTGCAAGGGAAGATACGGCATTATGGGTAGGTTAAATATTGTGCCCATATTTTATAAGTTACATCAAATGAATTTATAGAAAGTTAATTCAACCTTTCACACCCATTTTGGATATATCTTTTAAAAGTTCTTTGGGGAAGAAACTGTTGTCTTTTAACAGTTATAAAAAGGAATACAATTTGGCAGAAGGAAACAGTGATCTGTAGCCTGAATCTGGTACTTGTTACCATAAATATAGTTGAGGGCCAAGTAACTCCTATTATGTTTTTTTACTCTAAAGAGATGCTAAATTTTTTAAATCTGTCCATGTAGTATTTTTTTACAGTTCCCTGAAACTATTTGATTTTTGTTTCTATTACCAGTTAATTAAAATGCTTCATTTCCATATTCATAGGGCAATTTCAGGAGCTGCCTTTGTATTTAGTTGACAATAAGGACATTAACAAATTGATGATATGAATAAAGCAGTTATTTGAATTTACAGTATGTTTTCTTTGCTTTAAAAAAATGAAAGCATGATGACCTAAAAGGTGTCTACATATACATTTCTTAAAAACATAGAAATTAGCAGTACTTTCAAATTCCTGATAAGTCCATATCCTCATACAGGCTAGGGGCAGAAGTTACACATAAACCAATTTAAGTGATTGGAAACTGGTTTAAACCTATAACAGAACAGGAGTTCAATGCATATATACGGCTTTAAAAATGGCCAAAACTGGTTTAAAATAAACCTGGTTGGATGTAATATCGGACTTAAACTGGTTTAACCTAAATCAGTTATAGAACTTCTGTCCCTGATCCCATCCTGGTTCAAGTTAACTCACAGTCCCCCAACATTCCAGGATTCTTCGTAGCCATGGGCTATGCTGTCTGCTCCAGTGGAGTAGGGACTACCTTGCCCCTCTGCTCCTTAGTCTGCTTCCTGCCTGCATCTCTCATCCCATAGGGATGTGGGGGGGGGGGGGCAAGGACAAGGGAACAGACCCCCAGATCCTTGTAGCCAAGTTCTACACAGCAAGTAGGGGAAGGAAAAACTCCTGTGGTGGGGACTTTTTCACCCTCAGCAGCCCTCCCCTCTCTCCCTTCCCAGCTATTGATTGCTTTGGCTGCTGTCACAAGAGGGAGGAGGAAGTCATCCTCCTGGCTGTGTGTCTACCCATGCAGCCCAGCATAGGGGCACCAGGGAGCCCCTTCCTTGGAGGGATCCCCCCTACCTCAGCCCAGGGTCACCCAACCTGGGAAGTCCCAGGAAACTGAGGAGAATCCCTCCCGTCCCAAACCCCAGAGCTGCTTGCCTTAGCCCATGCAAGTCTCAGGCAACCTCAGGAAGCAGAGGGAAATTCTCCTGCTCCTCTGCAGTTGGTTTTGCCTCAGCTGCTGCGAGTCCAGGAGGACTTCTTCTCCCTCCCTCCTGTGGCAGTGCCTGAAGCATTCACTAGCTGGAAAGGAGAAGAGGGGGGATACTCCTCAGCTCCCCAGGGCTGCCTGGGCTGGGGAACACAGGCTGGGGGAAACCTGAAGGGGAGTCTTCCTCAAGGTGGGCCAGCACCTGGACAGGGTACTCCTTAACCCTCTGTTAGAGAACAACAGGGGGCTGGAGATACTTGGCTGGGCTGGCAATGGCCAGCAGGTTGGGAGACGTGCACTAGCATCTCCTGTCTGCTGGCGTAGGTCAGTGCCAGCCTCCCCTGCCTTCTCCAGTTGAAAACTGAACAACAGTTCAGTTGGTTATCGGTTCAACCTGTGCAGCCTAGAGGAAGATGCCTAGATTGAATAGATTCTGCCTTGGGCTGATGACAGTAAGACCTAGTCAGGCCTGAATGAGAAGGAACAATACAATGTTGCATTTGGCCTGATGGCCCCTTGCCCCTTTGTTTGTCTATTACAAGGTTATAGAAATGTCCCTTTCAGAGGAGTTAAATATAGTGTACAGACCACCCCTTGTACATTATGGTTTCCCTTCCTTCTCTCCTAGGGCAGATACCAGTTCAAAAGCTTGTCAGTCTCTCAGCCAGTATCCTTTATAGGCACAGTTTTCCAACCTAGAAAGTAGAGCACATTTAGGAACTGCAAGGTGTTTTGATGCCTCATTCCATATTCTACTACAGATGCCTATCAAGCCACAATAAGTGAAAGCCTTGTAGAATATCACATATATACTTTACACAAAAGGCCAAGTTCAAGTTAAGATGGGATTGATTCTAGAATTACCTGTGCATTTAAATTTGTGACCATCTTAGTCATGCTTTTAACAGTATATTACCTGATCTGAATAGATTTTTTTTTAATATTCCTATATGTGGCAGAAAGCCACCTTGGTTTCTCCCCAGAATTTCTGCCCTCTGACAATGTGATTAAAATCTCTGAGCTGTGACCATTTGATTAGGATGGGCCCAGCAGAGGAGACACACCTCAGCCTATCTTTTTAGGTAACTTGAGCTGGCTGCATTCCTGAGGGAGGGGGGAAACCTCCTCCCTCTGCCTACGTGACTCTCATCAGCTACCTGGGTGAGGGGTTTCTACCTGGTGGGCTGGAATCTGCCCGGCAACTGATGAT
>NW_017729007.1:7835791-7838398 GCF_001723915.1 Gavialis gangeticus | reverse complement strand
TGATCAAAAGGCTACCTCAGCCAGACTGTTTGCTCTTTAGGATTTCTAGGATATTGCTCCATCTTGTACCCTATTTTCACCCTACCCCTGTAATCAATAAAGTTCTCCTTTGTGACCGGCATGGGAGACTTATTGAGGGGTGGGTCTAAATTATGCCCAAGAGACCCCTTAGGTCTGCAGACTAAGAGAGACTTTACTTTTTGCCCCCTGACTTGGGGAAGTGTCCCAAGTGCCTGTACTGGGTCGAGTACCCGTAGGACTTTAGGCCTGTGTTTCCCTAAGGACACAGGGCTGAGAGTGAGTCCATTCTCGGGGTGGTGGCAGCTACGTTACCTCCAGGCTAGCGAGTGTGCTCCAGAAAGGGGGTCAGCCGGACGTAAGGCACCCCTAGGGAGGCATTCGGAGCCTGGAAGATGGTCGGGTGCAGGGAGGTGGGCGGCTCAACACAAAAGCGCCCCCTACTGGCCCGCCACACATGGTGGTAGGGGTGGGATCCGAATACCCTGCTGTTTTACAGGCATAATTTGGGAAGAGTAATAGAGTCACTGAAATCCCTTAAGCAAACATTTTCTAATTTGGCATCGGGTCGACTGGGTAGTGTAGATAGCCAGGATGGCGGATGAGTATGTCCAAATGACTGTGCCTGAACGAAAAGAACGGGCGAAAGAGAGAGGCCTTCATGTGAAGAAAGGGCTAAAGAAGGAAGAACTGATTAAACTCCTGTGCAACAATGACTCGGCCACAGAGCAACCTTCATGCACATCAACTCCTGAGTCCTCCCCAGAATCACAACCCCACACGCCAAGTCCACAGTCTTCAGGGAGATCAACCCCTACGGAGGAACGCTGGAAGTACCAGATGCGGCTAGAAGCTGAAGAGCGGGAGTGACAGAGCAGACTCAGGTATGAGCTAGAGTTGAAAAAGATGGAGCTGAAGGTGGAGGGTGAGCAGGGAGAGACGTGGCCGTAGGGCCAGCATGAGCGCAAAAAGGCACAGCTGGAGCTGAAAAAGATGGAGCAGGAGGAGAAAAGGATGGAGCTGGAGGCAAAAAGGATGGAGCTAGCAGAGAAGACAGCACAGCATGAGCACGAACTAGCGGTACTGCATCTGCAGCCCAACGGGGAAGATGCGAGCCCTCTGCAAGTGTCTGGGGGACACCCCCACCCCAAACCAAACTCCCCAGCCTTCCCTCGCTACCGACCCGGAGATGATCCCAACGTATTCCTCAGCATCTTTTAAAGGCGAGCCCGACTGTTGAAGGTGCCCGAGGAGGAGTACATGATGAACATGGCCGCTCTGGTAGATGGCGACATGGCGGTGGTCCTGAACAGCCTGCCCTCGGATGCAGCTGATGACTATGATACCTTTAAACAGGCTGTGTCTTCAAAGTTCAAGTTAGGACCTGGTTATTTCCGAAAAAAATTCCGGAATATTCGTCCACAACCCGAGAAGTCAATGGCTGATTATGTGGCCTTGATGTGGGATGCTTTCCTTAAATGGGTAGGAGGAGCCAAGGTTGACAATATCGAGAAATTGCACCAACTCATGGCACTGGACCAATTTTATTATTGCTGTCCAAGGGAAACTAAAACCCTAGTCAAGGACAGGGGCCCCAAAACCGTCCATGAGGCCACTGAAATTGAAGAACAGCTGTTGCTTAATCGTAAGGAGTCAGACAAGAAGCCTCCCTACTCTGGGAAGGAACAGAAAGGGTTCCTAAGGGGGAAAGAGAGGGCCAGGTCCAAAAGGGGAAAAGGGGCCATCTCAGACCGAGCGTAAAGAGGCCCCTGATTCGACCAAACCTCCCAACTCGGAAAAGAGGGGGTGCTATAACTGCGGGGAGCCAGGCCACATCAAGCCCAACTGCCCAAAGTTAAGCAACAGACCCAAGCCTGTCAGACATGCAACAGCTATAAGCATTGGGGGGGAGACCAGAGCCCCTCTGAGGGGCGTGCCTGTTGCTACAGGATCACAAACCCAGAGGAGGTGATGGCCCCCCACAGGACCAAGATAACAGTCAATGAAAGAACCCTTATTAGGGAACTGGACACGGGGTCCAGCATGACATTAATCAATGCCAACCTTGTTTCCCCTGCAGATATAATCCCAGGGAAGACCCTTACCATTCAAGGGGTGGGGTCTCCACCATTTGAGGTACAGGTAATCTGTCCACCCATCAAGTGGAGAGGCTGTGTGATGTGCATAGAAATGGGGGTGCTGGAAGAGGCTCCGGTCCCCATCCTGGTGGGACGGGATATTCTTGACCTAGAACTCCTGCACCAGGAGGTAGACCAGGTCCGAGAGCTAGAGCCCTACCGCATTAATGCGGTGACTCATCTACAGAGCAGAAAGCCTAGAGGGGGAGGGTTAGAAACTCCCCAAGAGACAGCCACACCATTGGCTCCACTGGGAGAGGCCCCAGCGGAGGGTGATTGCACACCAGGTCCTTAGGGAACTAGCAACCCCGAGAGTGGGCTAAGTGACATTCCCAGGGAGGTGTCTAGTCCATCAGTAGCAGAGGGAGGCGAGACTCTCAGAGAGGAGTCCAAGGAAGTCCCTGTGGAGGAAGGTGCACTCCCTGCAGGAGCACCCGAACTCTCTGCTGAT
>NW_017729007.1:7834821-7835780 GCF_001723915.1 Gavialis gangeticus | reverse complement strand
CTTCCCCCCGCCCCCAGCTAGGTAGCAGAGGGACCAGGCCAGCCCTGCTCCGCTGGGGCAGACAGCCAAGCCCAGGGCTGCAGAGCATGATAGGAGACTCTGGTTTTAACGTCAGCCAGCAAGGGGTCTGGGACAGAAGTTTCATAAACCTGTTTGAGCTCAATCAGTTATGTCTGATATTACATTCAAGCAGATTTATCTCAAACCAGTTTCAGCCATTTTGAAAAGTTTAGTGCACATAAACTAGTTATGTTCTGTTATAGGTTTAAACCAGTTTCTGCTCACTTAAACCAATTTATGTGTAACTTCTAACCCTAGCCTTAAAGAGCCAATCGTTCTGTGATGCTCTTCCACAATCCACAGTGTAACAATCATAAAAAAAGCCTCCATTTAAACTCCTTAATTTACTTTGCGTAAGTTAGGTGATATTCATCCATTCGAAAGCAAAACTAAATGTACACTACTCAGCTACAAAGTTCTCATGCACACTGCCTTTAATAATAATTATTATAAAATGTCTCTCACTACTTGTATTATGAAAAGACCCTGGAAAATGTACAATTTTATTATGCATTTGATACCTACGTTGGTAGCTTTTAGGGAAAAAATATGAAAATGTCTAGAGAACATCAACAAAATGCCTTTTGAGGTTCCTCCGAGCCCAAAATAAAACCAGAAGAGTCTGAAGAGCTGATATATACTAATTAAATTCTTTCAAGAAGCAAGGATTTCTTAGGTCGATATCTTTTATTGGACCAACAATGTAGTTAGGAGAAAGTTAGACAAGCTTTCAAATGCAAGATATTCTTCTTCAGGTCTTGTTCTTCTCCCAACTATGTTACTGATCCAAAAAAATATATCACCCTAAAGAATCATTGCCTCTCACATAATTTCTGGACCATCATGACTTTAACATCACTCACACTACTGTAACAATTAAGTTATTCAAGCTTCTGATG
>NW_017729007.1:7826072-7829821 GCF_001723915.1 Gavialis gangeticus | reverse complement strand
GATTGATTCTAGAATTACCTGTGCATTTAAATTTGTGACCATCTTAGTCATGCTTTTAACAATATATTATCTTATCTGAATAGATTTTTTTTTTTTTTTTAATATTCCTATATATCTCTGTTTTGTTCACTATCCTATTTCTAAATGCTGTCCAACTGGCAGCCCACAGGCCCTAGTGGCTACCTTTCCTGCTGCTACATAGCAAGGGAGGGTACAGGGGACTTTGTACCACCAGTACAGTCTGCATAGTCAGAGTTCTGGGGGTGTTGACGAAGACTGGCCTGGCACGAGAGAGAGAGGTTTGTTAGGCCTCTGCTGTGCCAGGGATCTATGATTCACTTGCACCTGAAAGGGTTAACCCCTCAGAATATTGGTCTGCAGCCCAGCCCCACCCTGAGGCCTACTACTATTAATGAATACAAACACCAAGTAAGGGTTAATAAGCAATCTGTATTACAAGCCAAAATTAACAGTAATCATAGTAACATGAACTAGTTAACAACCACTCAACAGAACACTATGTACAGATATGTACAGAGAGCCATACCGGCCTGTCACCAGTAGTGGCAGCCAAGAACACTGACACCCAGGCTGCAGGACCTACTGTCACATCCCTGTCAGGCAGAGGATTTCTACCCTTTCCTCCACAAGTGGAGTACTTGGAGACCTCAAAAGGGAAGGGTGATGCTTTACCCGTCCTCAGGGGGAAAGGAAGGTGAGTATCTCAGGTGGAATTCCAGTGTCCCCACACACGCAGTGCTCAGCACCCGCACTCCCCATCTTCCCAGCTTCTCCAGCAGATTCAACACCACTCAAAATTCTCAGGCTCTCAGACTCGGCTCACACAGCTTCTCAGCACACGCACTCTTCACCACATATGTGGACATGCACGCATGCTCCTGCATACTCATGCACATGTGCACACATGCGTGCACACACACACACACACGCACACTGAGATGGTGCCTCACACTAGCTTTTTTTGTAATGGCCACCTCACGCCACCTGCTGATCATACTATGGTCCAATCGCTGCTTGCACATCTCAATCAAACAATGTCACTCAACAGTATCATTTCTTGGACCACTCATATTCATTATCACATCATAACTTATTAACATAAAGTTCCCTGTCTTTGGTTATATAACAAGTTTTCAACTGCCCATGCCTCAGTTTCCTAAGTAGGTCATACCATCACTGTTATGACGAGGCCAGGACTCTCACTGTTTACAGGGAAGGGTTGCATACTACATGCCTATGTAGTATGTAACCTGGGGGCTACACTAGTGCCACCTGCAGCCTCCAGCCACACCAAAGTTGGGCTGCCCTAATGTACTTTCTACGTGGCATTTATTTAGGGCAAGTGTGTAAGGGGTGTAAGTATGGACATACATGCATGTAGTAAACCGCATTCCATTCTAGGTTACTCCAGTGTAAAATTGGATTGACTTAATTGATCCAAGGTTCATAGCCATACAAATGAGGCAAAATTAGCACCATTGGTTTTTTTTAACCTAAATTTTACATTTAATCTTAAAGTAGATAAACATTTGTTTTATGTTTTAACTGTAATACACTGATATGAAAGCTGACTTCGAAGAAAAATAAACAGTGCTTCTGTAATTTTGTTTCCTGGGGCAAAGACAACAAAATGATATGGACTTCTCTTCTCTATCCACTTACTGTATTTTACTTACTATCATACTTTGTGTAGTTTATGAGGATGCATAAATACCTTAGTAATAAAAAGAAGAGGTAGTTTTAATACCTCATATTTAAAATATGTTTGGGCACAGGAGAAGCCAAATTCCTATACTAACCCTGCCATATTTTTAATGCATTGTACATTTTCATATTTATTACTGCTATTACAAAATGGCACTTTGTGTATTGTTAAACAACAAAAAGTTCTGGTTTATGAATATGTACTCAAGAACGCATAGTTACCAGCCTTACTTCTTCAATTAGGCCCTCTTTCCCCAACTAAAATAACTTATTTTCTTTTTGATGATGATTCATAAAGAGCATTAACAGTGGCTACTTTACATGCTGCCTCAGATTTCTGCATGCTGAAATACACTTGAGTTTTAAAGGTGTTTTGTATTCCATTAGAATACTTCTATTTGAATAACCTTCTTCTGTACAAAGGGAAAGATTTAATAGTTTGTAGTACTGAAGTGAGGAGGAACGTAAGCTAGGTTCACTAGTAAATGGAGACAAAAGCCCAGAGCTAAGTAAAGAGTCTAGGCTCCTGGTTAAAGCTTAACGTAGAGCAATAACAAAAGCCTTAGCAATGTTCTTAAACAGAGGCTAGAACAGTCTATTAGATACCCAAGATATTTATCTATTTATGCAAGAAATGTGGGGAACAAGCAGGAAGAATTGGAGGTCCCAGTACAAGTACAGAATTATGGTATAATTGAGATTACAGAGAAGTTGTGAGAGAGTTGATGTCACTAGAGTAGTCATGGATGGGTATAACTCATTCACAAAGGATAGGAGCGGGGAAAGGGAGGTAGTGTTGCCCTGCTTATAAAGGAGACGTGTTCTGAGGCTCAGTACAAAGTGGAAGATCTGCTTATTGAAAACTTCTTGGTAAAGGTCAGAGAGGAGAGCAGCAGGGAGAACACCATCATAGCCTCCTGCTATAGACCACCATACCCAAGAGAAGGAGGTGGCTGAGGCCTTCTTAAACAACTGGTGGAAGCTTCCAATTTGCAGGACATAGTTCTCATGAGAGACTTGAATTATGGGGACATCTGCTGGGAGAGAGGCAGCAGTGTGCAAGCAGTCTAAGCAAATTCCTGGAGTGTGTTGAGGATAACTTTTTTTTGATTCAGATGGCAGAGTCCAACTTGGGGGGAAGCTTTTCTCAAGTTGCTACTCACAAACAGGGAGGAACTCATTGAGAATCTGAAGGTGGAAGGTAACTTGGGTGACTGACTATTAAATGGGAAGAAAGGACTAAGAGCAGCAGCAGAAAGACACTGAAGTTCAGGAAGGCAGATTTTAACATACTACAGGAACTGGAGGGCAGCCAAGTCTGAAGGGAAAAGGAGTCCAGGACAGCTGGCTGTACTTTAAGGTAGCAGAAGCAAGTTTTTTCAGTGCCACAGAAGAATGGGAAGTGCAACAGGAGATCAGCCTTTCTAGACAGCAATCTCTGCAATGAGTTGAGACACAGAAAGAAATCCTATAAAACAGTGGTCATCAACCCATCAATAGTGATTGACCAGTCAATTGGGAGCCCCTGATATTTGATCTCAGAACTGATATTGGCTGTCAGAGGCTCCGCAATTGGGAGCAGCAGGACGCATATGGGGTGCAGCCAAGACGCAGTCCGGGAGGTAGAAGCAGCAGGATTCACATGGCTGTGCTGAGCTGCACTCCTTGCTGCCAGCCGAGCCAGGTGAGTAGGACAATCCCCCTCCATGCCCCCTGCCACTGGGTGAGCAGAGCCCCAGCCAGGCAAGGCTGGGGGAGGGTCCAAGTCCAGGCAGCACTTGCCCCCTTGAACTATACATGGGGCAAGGCAGCAGCCCCTGCCCACTGGGCTTTTTGTCCAGAGCCCTGCTGTAGCTGGGAGTGGCCCGACACCACGTGTGTCCCACCACTGGGTGGGCAGGGCATGAGTCTCCGCCCAGCAGCAGGAGGCACGTGGCATCAAGCCTGCGTGGGGTGGGCAGCACTGGGGCTGCACCACGCTGTGCTTCGGGTGAGTGTAGCGGCACTGGGAGTGGGTGCTATGC
>NW_017729007.1:7814729-7821072 GCF_001723915.1 Gavialis gangeticus | reverse complement strand
CACTGGGTGGGCAGGGCATGAGTCTCCGCCCAGCAGCAGGAGGCACGTGGCATCAAGCCTGCGTGGGGTGGGCAGCACTGGGGCTGCACCACGCTGTGCTTCGGGTGAGTGTAGCGGCACTGGGAGTGGGTGCTGTGCCACTTGCCCTGCCAGGGCTGGGCTGCTGGGCTGCCTCTGGACAAGCAGCATGCAGCAGCGGGAGCCATACCCCTCCCCTCCCCATGCCACCTGAATGAGCCACAGCTCCGTCCTGCACTCGCCGCACCCCAGCTGCGCGAGCAGTGGGAAGTATGGAAACGGGGGCTGTGTGACCCTGGATCGGAGTTGGAAGATGAACAGGGGCTGTGGGGAGACTGCGGCCACCTGAAAATTTGCCGTAGCCTCCCCCATAGCTCCTGCCACCTGCCCGAAGCACAGTGCAGTGCAGGCCCATCCTCACCCGCCCCACACAGATCCGGGAGCAAATGCTTGCCCCCCCCATGCCCTTCCAGATGATCAGCTCCTTCCTGAATGCAGGGGTGTTGATCTTCTCCCTCCCCCTTCCCCTTCTACCACAACAAATTTACCAGCTGGATGCAGCTGTATCACATGTCAAATCTCACCCATTTATAACATTGTTCCTATGGGAAAGTTGGTTCCAAGTTACAATGTTTCAACTTAAAATGCAGTTTTCAGGAACCAATTGGGTCACAAGTGTGAGGACTGCCTGTCTCATAAAGGCATGTATGGAAAAAATTAGGATGACCAAGGCATAACTTGAAATGCACCTGGCAAGGGACATAAAAGGCAATACAAATGGATTTTATAAGTGTATCAAAAGTAAGAAGGCAACCAGAGAAACTATAGCTCCTACAGAGAATGTGGATGGCAATCTAGTGATGGATGATACACAAATAGCTGAAGTATTTAATGCCTTATTTACTTCAGTTTTCACAAACAGGCAATTACCAAGTGTTGAATGCAATTGGCAGCAAAGGTAGGGAAGAAAACAAGCAGTGTAGAGCAGTAGAATAACAGATTGGGGATTACTTAGAGAAGCTAGATACTTTCAAGCTGGCAGGGCCAGATACAATGTACCCTAGGGTATTGAAGGAACTGGCTGAAGTAATTTTGAGAGCCATTGGCTATCTGCTTTGACTACTCATAGGTTGGATGCCTGAAAAAGGGAAAAATAGAGTGCCGGTCTTTAAGAAAGAGAAGGTGGCGGCTCTGGGGAAGTATAGACCATTCAGCATGACCTTGATACCTGGAAAGATCGTGGAGTAGGGCATCAAGGAATCTATTGTGAATCACCTAGAAGAGAACAAAAGGGATCAGGAACAGCCAGCATAGATTCACCAAGAGCAAGTCCATGCCTAATCAACCTGATTTCCTTCTACAATAAGTTGAACAGGCTCTGTGAATGGTGGGGAAAGCAATGAATGTGATAACCTTGACTTTAGCAAGGTTCTTGACATGGTCTGCCATGACATTCTCATTAACAAACTAAGGAAATATAGACCAAATGAAAGTACTGTAATGTGGATACATAACTGATTGGCTCCTAATTCTCAGTGAGTAGTCATCAATAGCTCAATGTCTAGTCTGGAGGAGGTATCAAGTGGGATTCCCCGGAGGTCTGTCCTGGCTCCAATATTGTTTGGTATCTTCATTAATGATTTGGATGATGAGAACATGTACACATTTAGGAAATTTGAAGAAGACAACAAGTTGAGTGGAGTTGCAGACACTGGAGGGTAGGGCTAGGATCCAGAATAACCTAGATCGTTTGGGGAAATGGTCAGCAGTCAATTAGATGAAATTCAACAAGGAAAAGTGCAAAGTCCTGCACTCATGATGAAATAATCACTTGCCAAAATACAGACTGAGAAATAATTGTCTAAGCTGCAGGACTGCAGAGAGGGACCTAGGGGTTACAGTAGAACAAAGGTGCTCAGTGCTTGGTCCACAGGCCAGATCTGGTCCCTAGTGCCAGATCAGCTGTTCTGCAGGGCTCCCCATATACCTGAATATTTTGCTGCCAACTTTCCAGACCCATGGGAAGTGTAAAGGGGCCCTGTGGGCTAGATTGGGTGCATAGGGTGGTAGAGGACCTGATACTGATTTCCCAGGCTAGATGTGGCATCACAGGGGCACTATCTGAGCAAGCAGGGGTGGCACAGGACCCTGGGGCCCCATCCTAGCATATGAAGGCAGTGCAGGACCTGATCCTGGTGCTCAAGGGTGAGTGCAGGGCCACAAGGGGTCCAAGACCTGATCTTGGCACCCAGGTCCCAATCCAGGTGTGTGCGGCTAGGCAGAGGTAATGTGAGGCCCAGTCCATCCCGCAGACTGGCCCTGGCAGTCATGGATTAATATTTATTAGGGACCTGGGCTCCAGCGAGGGAGGGGCCCCTTCCCCTCCAGGTGATGCTGTTGCCAAAGGCAGAGTGGGCCTCCATGCCCCATGGGTAGGAATGATGCTAGGAGGGGGCTTGGGGTAGCTATAGCCACCCCAGAATTCACCTGCCACCACCCACCCGCCCTGTGCAGCTGAGCCTGCAAAGGTGCAGCACCCCCTTCAGGGGCGGGGACTGGGCCAAGAAGAGGCTGGGTGGACCTGGCCAGGCTGGGGAGGCGTGGCATATGCCCACCACTCCTCCCTGCTTCCTGCCTCCTCCCATTCCCCTGCCATGGCCAGAGCAGAGCTGAGCCAGGCGAGGACAGAGGCAGGCAGCTCACTGCAGACTTGGAGCTCTCTACCCTGCTGCCTTTGTCCCCAGGCAGGCAGGCAACTCACAGCCCCTGGGCAAAGGCAGCTGGGTGAAGAGCCCCAAGGCCGCAGTGGGAAGCCCTCATCCGTCCCATGCACAAGTATGGGGGGCACATGCTCCCCCATGCCTCCCCTGGGAGAGTGCGTGCAGTGACGGAGAGCCACCCCCTGCACCACTTGGATGAGCTGCCTGTGGCTCTGTCCTGCTCCCTGCCCTGGTCCCAGGTCCCACACACCATTGTGGCTGGGCAGCACCCCTAGTCTCCTGCTCCCTCTTTCACCATGGAGACCCTGATATGCCCCCCTGCCCTTCACTTACCTGCAGGGAGCTGTTCTCCACACTCCCCAGCTATGTTCTGGGCCACATGCACACAATGCCCCTTGTGTGTTGCTCCTGGCAGCTCCTTGCAGGCTGGAATGGTTCCTGCCTGCAAAGGGAAAACTGCCATTTCTTGCAGGGGCCCCAGATTGGCAGGGGCCCCACCAGCCCATGCATTAATATACAAATGGACCGGGCCATTCATGGCCCACTGAGCTAATAGACTGAGTAGCACTGCTGCCACAAACTGAATGTGAACCAACACTATACTCTTGTTGCAAAAAAAGGTAGCAGCATGCTGGGTTTTTTTAACAGCCGTGTCGCTTACAAATCAAGGGAAGTGATTCTTCCACTCATGGATTTAGTTACGAACGATTCTACTTTGAGCAGAGAACTGGGCTAGATATCCTTGTGAGGTCCCTTCCAACCCTACCTTTCTATCATTCAGTAATCCAAAGTGTATGTACTATCATCTTTTTCTTATCTGTCAGGTGCAAGCAATGTTCAAAACCAAAGACTATCAAGAGTCTACATTTCCTTTCTGAAGAAGAACATCCCTCATGGGAACCTAGTGAAGTGGCACAAAGTAAGTTGACTGTAAGCATGGAATGAAATACTGTTATACTTTTATTCTGGGCCTTAGATACAGAATATTCAGTGAATGGATTGCAGTTTGTTAATGTCTTATATGCATCGTGTGTGTATGTAAGTTTGTGGCTATTTGGTGTATCTGCATTTCCCTGGCTGGAAATAAACACATACTTACCTTTTAAAATGATGTGTTCAGAAAAATTGAAAATCTTTTTATCTATAAGAAACCTTAGCCCACTGTTGTTTCTTCTGCAGTAAGTAATATTGCTAACACCTAAAGCAGTGTAGGTGTAATGAATCTTTATATACACAGAGAACAAAAGGTAGTTGTGAGTTGCATATATCTAAGTAGCGTTGGGGTAAAGTTTATATAATGCTTTTAAATATAAGTACTTAAAAAGAAGAATTGTTCTTATCTGTGAACAGTAGTAGATTTTTTTAACTTTTAAGGGCCTTGTTAATTTAAACAACTCCTGGAGCTCTTAACCCCTGGATTGTCTACGTATTACCACCTAAGACTAGTTTTAAATACATTTTAGACAGCTTAGTTATGCCACCCCAGGGCAAATTTATCTCTGATTCATGCTTTCCAGCTCATGCTCAATTAATTTGTGGTCATTCCCTAAAGGTAAGCTGCCCAAGTTGCTGTCATCCAGCATCCCAGGATGCAGTGTTCCTACCCCCACCCTACTGTTCTGTGTGGACAGACTTTCCACCCCCTGAACTCTACTGTCCAGGGATGGTTCTGGCACCAATCCAGCTCACCCTCCCACCCCCAGGCATGCAGCCTTCCCACCCCCAGACATGCAGCTCCACACAAACAGCTTGTATAGCACATGCCAGCCAGCCAGGTCACAGGTCTCAGACAAGTCCAGGAGTAGGGTCTAGGAAGGTTGGGGGGAACAAGCTAGTGGGCCAAATCAGGTTCTCATGAGCTGCAACTTCCTTCCTGGGGCACAGGCAGTAGCTCCCCCAAAAGTGCCTTCCCTCATCACTTCCTCCTTCCAGCCACCTTGGGAAACATTACTAGTAACTTCCATACCCCAGTCCCAAATTCCAGTTTATTAAAACATTCAACCTTTTTAAATTTACTTTCTCTTTATTTCTTTTTAAATTCTTTTTTTCCCCTTCTCTTCATTTTATCCTTCAGTGGCTGACTTCCTTCATGTCACCACTCGTCCCCCACCTCCCATTTAATTCCTTTCCACCTCCCATTTAATTACCCACTCACCCTCAAGCCCTCTCTCATACATAGAAGCTTGTTCTGGCTCACCAGCCCTCTATAGTGGCAAGTCACAGTTGTGCAGGTAAAGACAGTTAGAGAAGGTTTTCAGCTGTAAGGTGCATCAGCTCCAAACTCAAGCTGGCACCAACACTGAGCAACATTTGAGCATCTCAAAGTACAGCATGTAAAAAAGGCCCTAAAGAAAAAAACACTAGAGGGCATTAGTGTGCTAGTCTCACATATTACAATGGGAATTATGGAGGAGTTAAATCTATAAGGAGTCGAAAGGAATTAGTCTATAAGTCACCTTTGACAATCTTTGCCATAGTACTATAAGGTAGTCAGTCCTGACAACCGTTGGAGGAAATACAGAGCAGTGAACAGGCATATAACATGAATATTGGTGTCTGTTAACCCTTTTAAGATCAAGGCACCCTTTGTAAAATGCCAGGTTTTAAACTTTCACTCTCTTTTTTTTTTTTTTTTTTACTACCAAAAAATAATTCTTGTGCAGCAAACAACTCTGAGCACAACAGGCCAGAATATTTTTTACTATGAATTCCTATGTGATATCTCTGGTTTTATCTTGTAAATCATATGTAGGTGTGTGCACCCATAACAGTTCTCATATTATGTGACACCCTTAAAAGGGCCCACTAGGGGGGACCAGAAGGGTTTGGGGGAGACACTGTTTCCCCTAGCACCCCCTGGCATAACAAGGAATAATGGACACAAATTATTGGAAGTAGGTTTAGATTAGACATCCGCAAGAACTGCTTTGCAGTTAGGCTGGCTAGGAGCTGGAACCAACTTCCAAGGGAAGTGGTGCTGGCTCCTACCCTGGGGGTCTTTAAGAAGAGGCTTGATGCCTACCTGGCTAGACTCATTTGAGTCCAGTTTTTGTCCCGCCCAGGCAGGGGGTCAGACTTGAAGATCTACAAGGTCCCTTCCAACCCTACTTCTATGATTCTATGACCTCGCATTACCATAGTTGAGAATCACTGGGAACAGAGGAAAATAGACTCAACAGTTTCTGGATAGAATTATGTTCAGTTCAGCTCACATTCCAATTAGGATTTAAAATCTCAGGATGCCTCTCAGCTTGCAATGATTTTTTTTTTAAATAAATGCAGACATGATGATATATAAAAGAAGAGATCATAAACATCCTCTTCAAGTTTATAGTATGATTGTAAGTGTAAGTTAATATATTTCATAGATTTCATAGACATTAGGGCTGGAAGGGACCTTGGAAGATCGAGTTCAGCTACCCGCCCAAAGGGTCATAGGATCCCAGCAACATAAGCATCCAATTTGCTTTTGAACGTGTTCAATGTAGGTGCTTTAACCACCTCCAACGGCAGGCTGTTCCAGACCTTGGGGGCTCAGACAGTAAAGAAATCCTTCCTTATGTCCAGCCTGAAATGGTCTTGCTGTAGTTTATAACCGTTCGACC
>NW_017729007.1:7810079-7813741 GCF_001723915.1 Gavialis gangeticus | reverse complement strand
CCCCACATATCTGAAAAAGGACTTTTTATTGTCCTTGATACTATATAACTAATAATAACATGATGTGCCCATTAGAAATATACTTCTCTCAAAATGAAAACAAAATTCATTAAGTGAATGTTTTTTCCAGTGTTTGTATTGTGTTTTGTAGTTTTTTGTAAGTGAATAGATTTCTTGTTTTATCATTGACTTGTATACACTTTATATATCTGAATATTCTAATGTTATAAAAGCCTAAGTCTGTCTGTCTGTCTGTCCATAACATTTTATTCATGCTCCTTTTGGCTGACAAACAGAGGTGGTGAGGCCAGCTGTCCTCAACCCTTCCTCCCCACCTGCTTCCTGGAGATGGGGTCAACAGAGTGGACTGAATGGGGAGACCAAGGCAACACTCCCCCCCCCACCACCTTGCTCCTTGCAGGTGGTGACGATGCAACGGGGGGGAAAGGGGAGCTGGCCTCTCTCCCCATTACTCCTTGCAGGTGACAGCAGTGTGGGGGAGAGTGGGCTTAGGATGCCACAGGGGGGAGCAAGGCCACCAGCTCTGGCCTCAGCCTGCCCCTCCCCTTCTCTCGTCTCTGCCTGCAGGGCCCAACACGGTAGTGGTGGGAGGAATAGTGGGCACACCGCAGCAATGGCAGTGGGGGAAGGGTAGGACTGGGCCCGAGGATGGGGAGAAGCCGGGCCACCATGGCAGGGGGCGCAGCAGGCCTGGGCTTCCCTGGCAGTGGAGAGATGGGAGGAGCAGGCTCTGAGCCGACATGTGGGGGCAGGGGGCGGAGGTTGGTTCTGCTCCTTCCCCATCCCCATCCCCATCCCCATCCCCCCTTCCCCTGCATCAGCCCTGAACCACCTCCTCCCATCCCCCCTCTGCCGCCGGGTCGGCCCAGCCCTGCTCCTCCCCCCACCACGGCAGGCCTGCTCCCCTTGCCGCTGCTCCAGGGAGGGGGAGAGCAGGCCTGGACCCCAAACAGCAGGAGGGAATGGGGGGTGGTCTGGGGGGGGGCACAGGTCTCCATTCCCGCCTGCTCTCCCCCTCCCCCCATCATTCTTGATGTGCAATTGGCTAGTCATGACATAAAGCCAAACACAAACTTCCCAGTGAAAATAGGAGAGATTGAGATCAGTGCTTAAACTGAATGTGAATGGTAAATTTCCCATTGACTTCCGTGGAAATGAAATCAAGCAGTAAGATGATTCTACAAGATCTATGAAAATGGAGGTATATCCAAATATTTGAAATATTTTAGGAAGGAGAAATATTAGGGGTGCACCAATATAGATTTTTGGGGTACCAATAGCCAATTTTTCAGGAGGCGTATCGGCTGATACTGATCCGATTTCCAATACACAGTTCTTTAGCTGGTAAGTCTGGTGTGGTAGAAGGAGAGGGAAGGGGTGTGGTGGGGGGCAGATCAAGGTCCCAGCAGTGAGGAGGGGAATGGGGCTGGGGTTGGGGCAGGCACTAACCAGGCAGGGCAGGGAGGGATGCAGGACAGCTGCAAGCGGCTCATGCGGGAGGTGTGGGGAGGGGAGGGCGTGTGCCCCCCGATCTGTGTGGCACAGGACAGATTGTAGCTGTGGGCTGGGGCTGGGGCAGCCGTGGGACAGAGGAGCAGTTCATCAGAGGGGCACAGGAAGCAGGGAGTGGCTCCTGCCACTGCGTGCGGTTCATCCAGTGCTCATCTAGTGTCTCCTGCCGCTCATCTGGGAGGGTGTGCCCCCAGATGTGACCGGCTGGGAAGAGCCCTGCCCTATGCAGATCCAGGGGCACCTCCAATATCGGACCAATGTATTGGTGCACCTCCAAGAAATATAAATGCTTTGAAGTATTTTCTGTAATTTTCTATACTTTTTCAAGCAAAATTGAAATTCCACAATAGCATTCATATGTAAGTGTTCCTAAGTTTCTGATTATACTTGCTTGCCAGATAAAATTGTCATAAAATGTGTATACTGCATCTTACAACCACCATCTATCCAACTACCTGATTATATTTTTAAACTATAAAGTCATGTAATAAAAAACATCAAGTTTACTTCAGTTAGCTTACATTGTCACAGTTCTTCCTTGAGTATTCAGTATTTGAAGCCCAACATTTTTTCCACTTCTAGTTTTAGGTATTCAGCCACTCCAGTATGTGTTTGTTATGGAATTTACACTGGTTGATGGAACAGGAGAACTAAATGCATACCTTTTTGACTATGTAAGTAAATTTAGATAAATAGAATCAAAAGGTGGTGGGTTTTAATATGAACAGCATCATTTTCATTTTCTCTCATTCAGGGTTTAAATGGAAGTATGTATATTAAGTTTACTAATTATTAGTGTTGTCAGTTGCTTGAAGTGCAAAAAATGCCATTTTGACCCATTTAAGACATATGGTAAAAGGTGGGGGGGAAGGAGGGGTGAAAATAGCATGCTCAGACTTAAAAATGAACTAAAGTAAGTACTAGAGTTGGTTTATAAATCAACTTATTTCCAATTCCCTGGCTGAGCTGTCTGGTTTTTGTTTGTTTTTTTAAATGGGTAGGAAATCATGCAGTTTTGCTGCTTTGGGCAGGATTATTCAGGGGATGTTCATACTACTACTTACTCCCATTCTCATCTAGCCCAAGTCTGTCAGTCATCTATATTAAAAAAATCTTTGCTCATCTCTTCATAGTTTGGCTCTGGATGTTCTCCCATTCATCAGAGCTGGAAGTCAAGCCTCCCCAGATCTGCCCCTCCATGTGGTGTGTTCAGGACTTGGTACAGTACTAAATTTACAAATATAGGAATTCCACCAGCAGTCATCTCACAGCTTCCAGCCCTTTTGTGATTCACATCTGTCTTTACTAGCCATAACTTGAAACAAGTAATGAGCGGACTGATTCTTGAAACTCATTCCACTACACTTGTCTTTCCTTCTGTGGTTCTGGTACAGCCACCCCAAGGTAATATGGATCGGGAGGGGTGGCTCAGATAAGTTAAACTAGCTAAATAGAATAGTGATATGAATTTCACCTTTGAGTTCACCTTTGAGACGATTCTTTTGGGTTAGGTCAAGAATACCATAACTTACCAGACAACTTTGGTACTGTTTTAAGTAGTCTCCAGCCAGCGTCAAATAAATACCCATTCTGTAAATCTAGTATTTGAATTTGGATTAAAGTCTTAAATATTGTAGCCTGTGAGGTTGAACTGAGGCAGGAGCATTGCTAAGTGAAAGTTTTTCTTTGCCAACATCAATTATGGGTAAAGGACTTGTCTTTATCAGGTCACCCCTAGATTTCAGTACCTGCCCTGGAAAGCTTAGTCCTTGCCTTACCTAGTCCTGAGGTCTCCTCCACATTTACCAAAACAGTACTTCTCTCTTTGGCATAATAAATATAGATTTTTTCCCTAAAATGTGGACACTATCCTTGTTTCTAAATAGTAATGGCCTGACCCCAGAGATGTGGAATATTCATTAATTGTATGTAAAGTATACGTAAATTGAGAAGGCCAAAGCCTTAGATGGAATAACATTACTTGCATATGTATATCTTATAGCTAGGGGTCTGCCCAACTCAGGGAGGCAGCCAGCCAATTTCACAGTCAGATCATGGAGCCAGCCACCATTTTCACAGGCTTATTATAGTGGGGTAAAGGTACAACTCCCCCCCCCCACACACACACA
>NW_017729007.1:7798460-7809896 GCF_001723915.1 Gavialis gangeticus | reverse complement strand
AAGGTACAACTCCCCCCCCACACACACACACACACACACCCCCCTCCCCAGTGATTGGTGGAAAGGGCTGATCATTATGCGGCCCCACCCCTCACTGCTGATTGTAGAGTGGTGGGGCCACACAACAGGCAGCCCTTCACCAATCAGAGGTGAGAGGTGGCACCCATCTTGCCTGGTCCCTTTCATGCCAGCAGCCCCCTTTGTGCCAGGCTGCATAACCAGGAGGACTGCTAGTGGGGAGCTAGTACTTTATTTTTAGTAATTTGGGGGGGGATAAGGGAGAAAAAGGTTGGGTCTGTTTTTGTGTTTTGTTTTCTTTCCCCTGAGCATTTCACAAAGGTCTCCCAATTTTGCTATTTTTGCAAAATCTGTGCAGTTGCAATTTGAGTAGGCCCCTCCTTATAGCTGTATAACTTTGTGGTGTAATCAATTTATAAAAGACCCCAAATCTTATGCTCATGGTAGCAGAATTAAATTTGTCAGGAGAACTCACTAATTCTTCAATTTCTATTTCATTTTTATTTCTTCAGTTTTTTCAATTTTAAAATACCATAGGCGGTAGCTGCAACAGTAGGCAAAGTATGTATTCCCTACTTGGGCTGGCCTTCTCTCTCTTCTTTGTAGTTCCCCTCTTTCCTCCTTTGGAATCTGTCTCTTGAAATCTGTTGAGAAACAAAGTCAGGGACAATGGGGGTCATAAACCATCTCCCAATTCAGGTTTCTATAGGAAAGCTGCACTTCAAAGTAGCCCAGATTCATATTAGGTGTTGCTAAATGCTACAGCTGGGCTGCAGGAAGAAAAAGCCATTTCTTTTGAAGTGCCATCTGCTAGCACTGCTTCTAGTGGCACTTCAAAGGAACCACCACTTCCCAGTGCCCAGACTGAGGTACTCCGGCAGTGTCTGAGAAGGAGCAAGGCTACTTTGAAGTATAACTTTAAACCAGCTTCTAGTCACATTTCTATAGTAACGCTCCCAGTTCATTTTCTTAATCCGATAGTCAAATAGAAATGTTCTGGAAAAAAAAGGGATAGTGAAAATAAAGGAGTTGAAGTTGGGGTGGAACGTTAGAGGTAGGAAGACAATGTAATCTTAAAACATAATCCTCTCTGATCCTTCCCAACTTTCTGGCCATTCTTAATTAGACTTCTAAGTATAAAAATCAAATAGGAGTTAAGAGATCCCATGAGATCCCTTGAGATCTTCTAGCAGAATGGGGTAGCAGAAAGTCTCTGCATCAACACAAAACAGTTCATCACCATTTCAAATGTTCATGAAGTAGCATCTGGAGCCCAACTAGAGTGGCCCAATTGCAGGAAGTGAAAATGCAGCCAAACTCAAGAAGGAAGTCAAAATCAGCCCAGAAATCTTGGGGGTGTGAGAAGGGAGGTATATTAAATGAGAATGCATGTATGACCTTTTAAGTTTTATTTCTTTCTTCTCTGTAGAGATATTTTTTCTCAGTAGATGCTACATTGTGTATAACCAACCAAAAACTTCTAACACTTAAATGAAAAAGTTAAATTAAAAATAGAAAAGTACTACTTAAATAAAACCAGATTATATGGTACCCATTCTCCTATAGAGTGGTATGTTGCTCTCCAAGCATTCAAGTGATGCAGCATTCTGTTGCTCTTAATTCCTGAGCACAAATCTGAGACACAAGTAATATAATGTTCATATGTACTCTCCTTTGGTGGGTTTTTAAATATCTGGATGCTGTTGAAAACTCTGTATTGGCAGTATTACCTCCTGTTTGCTAGTTTGGAACTTCATGAAATGCAAGAGACCTGTAAAAGGTCAGGAGAAAAAATGTTCAAGATCCTAATTATTTTTGTCTTCCTTTTGCCTCAAACCCTTCATTTCCCTTCCAGGAAAAGTTTTTCCAGATTCCTGCCTCTGAAGTTCTTAGCAGTGATCTTCTTCAGAAGAAGATGGAGGCGACCATGGATTCACTCTGTTCTCCCAAAAGAAAAATAGGTCAGCTGTGTCTCTTTAATCTGCTACTATATATGTAAACTTATATGACTGTTTTAGCATTTGGCTTGTTATACATATGATCAGACCAAATGCAGTACTGTAAATATACAGAATTATAAGGAAAGTGTCAGTTACTTTTGTTTACTGTGTGGTGCTTGGTTAATTCCTTTATCAGGAGAAGAGCCTTGTGGAAAGGATATGTATTGACTTGGTCCTTCCAAGATTACCTTGGGTGTAGATTCAGTTTTGTGTGTAAACATTTATAGTCAAGTAGGGATAGAGATAATTCATGTTTATATCAAAATTAACCTAAATACTTTTAACCTAATGTCACAGTAACTTTGTGACAACTAAGGTAATTCAGCCTGAGACCTAGACATAGTTCTAATTTTGAGAATGCTCTGTGGATTTGGGCCCCCCTTCTTGCCCGTGGGAATTGGGTGTAGATTCTCAGGGCGATGAAACCTGAATTTCATCACAGTTTTTTTCAGCATTTCCTCTGGGGAAGTAAAGTGGAACTTTTAATTCACTAACATTAATTTGAGGAGTAAGGGCATCTGTCAAAGGGCAGCCCATTGTACCCTAGCTTTTATAATTAAAACATTGAAACATTAAAATCCAATAACGCATGAAGATCAATTGAAATTCTGTTTCTGAATGTTCTTATTTTGCTCAGAACTTTGCACCAACTTAAAATCGGAAAGCTGAAGTTTCTGAACAGTGTTCTATTTTAATTGCTTCCTTTGATAGGTATAAATAGGTCAAAGAGCAGAAAAACCACTGCTCAAATTATTACATTTTGTTTTGCTTCATAAGCAAGTACTCTATGAACCCCACAATGCATTACACTTAAAGAATGAATAGCCAGTTGATCACTTTTTAAGTTGTAATGCAGCTGCACATTAAAGCAATTCAAGGCATCATAAAACAAGGAATAAACCACAACATTATTCCAGTGAAAATATGGAATAGTTTTGTCATTGGTTCTTATGACATCATTAATTCACCATGTGGCCAAGTGCACCCAAATCAGCTGATCTGGGCTCCCAGCTTCAGAGGTGCACCATGTGCTCCCATGGCTGGCAGCCTGCAGCTGATGAGGCTCCTAGCCATGGGGACACACCATGCACTCCTGCAACTGGCAGTCCTGTCTGCTGAGGAGGCTCCCAGCTTTGGGAGCTTGCTACTTGCCAGTGCAGAAGGAGCCTGAGACTGTGATCCTGGGCTCCTGCTGCACCAGCACTTAGATTTGATGGGATCTGCTGCTCAATCTCACAAACACACCTCTTTCTCTGCATGTGTGGCATGGCAAGAGAGACATCATTGTGTGGATCACACATCAGATTTTATTGTGTCTTTACCTGTACGTGTGGCAGGGGCCTAAGGCTTATCAGAATGCATTGATAAGCACTGTGTCTGAAACAGGGACCTTGGAAGCCTTTTTGATGCAAAATGTTTGCTGGGTAGCACTGTAGTTGCCAGTCCACAGTTTTTTTAAGCCCAGTGTTAAAAATCCCCTTGACAAAATAGCTCAGATATACCATAGCAACATACTGAAAATCTTAGCTCTTTATTACTGCATTAAAGTTCCAGATATCTCCACAGAGGCTGTGAGAGATCTAGCTTTTTTGAAATCTGCCACTGTTCTACAAGCAAGAAGGCACTGTCACTGGTTCCAGCGGTGAGAGGGAGCTACTTAGTAGACTAACATTTTCCCAGTCATACTGTCTTGATGTGAACAGGGGTAGAAAACATGACATTAAAAATGCCAACACCTAATTTACTAGTGCAGCAACAAGGGAAGGAGATGTAAAGTAAAATGCCATTGTCAATAAGGTCAGAGCCTCACTACAGTAGACTTGGACAGATTACTTATTTGAAAGCAAATGGGTCTGGTTATGTCATCTGTCTATCCCCACTCTGTTTAAGAAGCCTTGAATTGGGGATTTTTATAAGGAAATCTCTGCAAGGAGTCCTTCACAATAATTCATCGTTATGCATCACCTACCCTGGAGGTTTCCAAGAGGAGACTGGACAGTCACCTCACTGGGGTCAATTGACCCCAGTTGTCTTTCTGCCTAGAGCAGGGGGGCTGGACCCAATGATCTGTGAGGTCCCTTCCAGCTCCTAACAATATATGAATCTATGAAAACCTGAAGTTCCAGGGACCTACAGGAAGCCAAGGTCATTAATTCAGTGCCTGTATCCCTTCAGTGACGCCACACTCATGCCCATCTTTCTTTTCCCTCCAGATTCATAGATTTATAGATTCATAGACTGTAAGGCTGGAAGGGACCTTGGAAGATCACCAGGTCCAGCCCCCTGCACCAAGCAGGAAAGATAACTGGGGGTCAGGCGACCCCAGCAAGGTGACTGTCTAGTCACCTCTTGACAATTTCCAGAGTAGGTGATTGCACAACCGCTGGAGGAAGTTTATTCCACAGTCTAGATACCCTGACTATGAAGACGTTTTTCCTAATGTTGAGCCTGAATCAATCTTCCAGGAGTTTGTGGCCATTGCACCTGGTTTTCCCATCGGGTGCCCTGGTGAGCAAGGACCTTGATGTACTCCCCTAGCGTAGCGGTAAACTGGTACCAGGTCCCCTCTCAGCTGTCTTTTCCTCAGGCTGAAGAGTCATAGATCTCTCAGCCTTTCCTCATCTGGCTTGCCTTTAAAGACTCTGATCTTATGGGTGGCTCTTCTTTGGATTGACTCCTTTCTTATGGCATCCCAGTGCCATTTTTAGATATTTTTCACAGTGGTACATTTCATTGCAATGTTTAAATTGTGGGGAATGCAAGATGATGTTGAGAACAACTTATTCGCTAAGGTAGATAATTTCTTTGGTGATCCAGCCGCTTTGGTAGATGGCTTCAAGGTAACAAATGTAGAGTTGGTTATAAAGGATTGACAATGCAGTTTCCTTAAGAAACATCTGATGGCCTCGTCCAATACATATTGTATATGTACCACACATGACCCTGTCATGAACAGTTTATTTTTTTCCTTACAAAATGTTAGTATTCATTTATTATATACTAACTGTTAGTACTCCTTTTTTCTGAGTAGTAAATTTTCCTCAAATAGCCATGCTAATGGCTGAAGAGCATTACTGATCCTAAAATATAAACTAGAATGCTTGTTATGAAATAAAAAATAATTTTTAGTTTTCCTTCTCAGCTGGATTGTGTGTTTTGTGTATCTTGTTAAAGGCTCTGCTAGAGTTTTACTTGGTGTTACAAGAGCTAAAAATTCATGTGAAAATGCGTGGTTTGTTTCTGATTTGTAGATGACTTGCCATGGCTGGAATGCATCATCAGGTCGTACACAGTCAGAGATGGAACAGAACAGCGAGTCTGCTATCAGATTTTTGATACTACAGTTGCTGAAGATGTTGTCTAGTGCTGTGTTCCTATTTCAGAAGCAGTTTATCACCATTATTAATTACAAATATTTTCTCCATGCAAACACAGTAAAGAAGTCTGCATAATGATTTGTACATTTTGTTTGATCCTACGTTTCTGAATTAAGCTTAGTTACACATCTGCTAAAATGTGTTTGTTACTTAGCTGGGTTCTGTCCTGTGAAATGAGCGGGAAAAGAAGTGTTAGGCCTTTCACAGGATTCCAACTGTATAATTCAGATTGTTAAAAGAAGATTAGTATCCAAACATTCCAAGCTGTTATATTGGAAGATCTCTAATGTTACTGTACTCTCGGAGGACATACAAAGTCAAACAGTAAGACATTGTAGACTCTAAATGTTGTGTTACTTAAGAAGCACAGTTACCATTCACTTTTATATGCAAAAATAAATTATTTTAGCACACCTGTGGAAACCAGCCATATCATTTAATTTTCATTCCCTGACATTATTGCATGCAAACACATTTTTTTAAGTCCTATATAAGCCATATGCGTTCCTTTTTCTTCACTTTTATTACTGTTATGTAGTTTCTACAGAGTTCTTCCTGCAGGTCTTACTGCCAGATAATCCTTGTGCATGCCAGAAGAGTTGTTGACTCAGGAACTATTTATGTGAGTAAATAAAATAATACTCATCTGGTTAAGAATTATAAAGCTAGGTCATAAAAGCAAGGATGTTTGAAATACTAAGATTAATAGTAAACTTTATTAGACTATATATTTTTATAAAAATGTAAGGTAAAGCATATATAAAGTTGTATTTATTAACACTCAGTATTGGCTGTACATTGACAGCTTCTCAAAGAGTCTGGCTAATTTAGTGTCGGATCGTAGGTCTAGATCTGATTTCTTATTTGGTGTAATCGGATTGTGTGGCTAAATTTAGAGCCAGCATTTTCAGGCCAATATGTCACTAGTCTAGTTGACTATCTAAGTAAAAACACTTACTCTGCTGTAAGTATTTTCTCACTTTCTAGGAAAAAAAGAATGTAAAAATTCATCAAATGAATATGCCTATCACTCAAGAATTATTACTTAACATTTGCAACAGTTTTTTTGAGTAAACTCAAATATCATATTTAATGTAACAGCTCAGTACTTTGATACTAGATACAAACATTTTATTGTATAGTAAGAGAGATACTGGACTATTTTTATGTGTGTATTTTGATTCAAATAGCCTAAAACTTGCTTTCTGTTGCTTAAATGTGTACTCTTTGTAGAAACATTCAGCCAGGAACCTAGAAATGTAATGTGCTTTATCCAAAGTTTCATTAACATTGGTAGCTGATGTTCATTTTGAAGGTGGGGAGAAACAGTCTGGCTGATTAAATAAGACCAACAGCTTGCCAAGTAAGAAAGTGCTGGCAAGAGTTTTGAAAGCAGCTGCTTTATTGCCCTTGGCTTGATGAGAAATGCTGATAAGTGAATTGTTAAGATTTGAGTTCTTAACTGGATGTCCAAAGAATTTCAGTGGAATTTAATTTCAGATGATCCCTCTTAAGAGCGTTTCAGTTGAATTTAATTCCACATCATTCCTCTTAGGAGCTTGTGTGCCATGTGATTTATAGCTTGTCATAAAAACTAGAAACCAGACCTCAATTGGGTTAAAGTTGATAAAGAAGCCTTTATTTTGTTGTGTTGCATATCATTACATTGTTACTGCCAAATACATTTGTGTTAAATTGTAAATATATTTTTGAAAATTAAAAGTATAAATAAAATTGCATCAGAGGATACTGTTATAAGCTACTGTGATGCAACTGTTGCATCTGCGTGATTCCATAGCAGTGTAGATGAGGTGAGACTGATGCAAAATTAACCCTGCTTCATTCAAGGACAGAGGCCGGATTATTTAGCTCACTTATATTGCTGCAGGGTCATGAAGGCATAATCATTACAGCATAACAGTTGATGCATGCTCCTGTGGAACTGCCCCCTCCCCTTTTAAAGCAACTAAAATTTATTTTCTTTATACCCGAAGTCATTGTTTTCTATATCAGCATACAAAGAATATAGTTTCATAGTTTCTAGGGTCGGAAGGAACCTGAGTAGATCATCTAGTCTGACCCCCTGCCATGGCAGGAAAGATTACTGGGGTCAAACATTTTTTTTTAAATATTCTGAAATGTAATAGATTTGCATTTCAGTGTAAGTGTATTGATTTCACTATCTTTAGTGTTTGAGGTTCCTGACAGAACACTTTTAAGGCCCCTTACATTTGTATGTACAACACTAGAGTGGCCAACTACTGCATACTGTAAGTTTTGAGCTGATTAATAAATGCTGTTGGAAGTAATGCCATTTTTTTTTGTTCCATTGAACTTTTGTACCCCTGTGTTTAAGAATAGAATTTTTTTTTGCTTCTAGTGGCCTTGCTCCAGCAAAGCTCTTATGCTTCACTTTAAGCTTCTTCTTATTCTAATCATAGTTATAGAATCTTGGAGCTGGAAGGGACCTCAGGAGGTTATCTAGCTTATTCCAAGCAAAACTACATGAGCACCTAACAGGTACAATGCCTGAAGACATCAAGAACAAACTAACTTGACACAAGTAAAGCAGAGAGGACAAAAGCAGCATCACTGTCCTTCCATTACAAGGACAGGAAGTAGTTTGTTAAAATACACTTGAAAGGTCACGCTCCCTGCTAAAGGAAGGAGACCCCACTCCCAGCTACAAAAAGGCAAAAACACCAACAGTCCATACTGATCTGACCATGAGGTAGAATTCCTTTTTGATTCCATGCATGTGGAACAGCAAGACTATCTAGGCACAACTCTCCAGCTTTAAGTCCCAGCAGGAACATTGGTTATACCCATCAAAATCCCTAGCCTTGACTGCAGCCAATGTTCAGTGCTTCTGAGAAAGTTGAAAAACCTGTAGCAAGAAGAGGGGGAGAAATTTCTTTCCACCCCAATTTGGCAACCAGCAAAGTCGAAAAACTTAGGAAAATAAAAACCCAGCACTCTACAGTGCAACCTGGGAATTGTATGCAATTTGCAAATCAGAAGCTTTAAGTGAAGACTCAGAATCTCCCTTTCTGTCATCCTAGCCTGTCCATAAACCTTGTTCCAGGCCTGTAATCCTGCTTTTCCTCATATTCAGTCTAAATCTACTATGGTGTAATTTTAAGCCATTGCCACACATCCTACTCTGCAGTGATAGAGAAAAGATATTCTCCCTCTTCTTTATAGTAGACCTTCGGATATTTGAAAACCGCTAAGTTTCCTCCTGAACACCTTTAATGCCACTGAACATACCTATTTCTCTCAACCTCATATGACTTGCCTTTCAAGCCTTTTATCACTTTGTCACTGACCTTTGAACCTTCTCTGACTTTTCAACATCCTTTTTAAGATGTGGAACCCAGAAGTGCACATCATACACTAGATGAGGCTTAACCTGTCCTGAATAGAGTGGCACTATCACCTCTTGTATTTTATACCTAATGTTCATATTGTTGCAACCCAAAATTGCATTTCTCTTTTTGCATCTGCTTCACATGGCAGATTTATCTGGAGTTTGTGATCCACCAAGCCTCCAAGATGCTTCTCCACTATGCAGCCATCCAGGCAGTTGTCACCTACTTTGCGTGCACTTTTTTATTATTCTTCCCTTGATATAGCACCTTGCATTTGTCAGCATTAAATTCCATTCCTTTGGCTTTAGCCCAGCTTTCCAATTTATCAAGATTCTTCTGATTTGTACTCTTATCCTCCAATGCATTTGCAATCCCTGTTTTGTCATCTGGAGGTTTGCCCAGGAAGCATCCAGTTCATTAGTAAACATATTTGAAGAGCAGTGGAGCCAAGAAAGACCCATGTAGAACTCTACTCAACACGTCTTGTTATTCGGACATGTATCCATTTATGCTTATGGCTATTAGGTCAGTTGCCTATCCATCTTGTCTATAGCCCACATTTCTCTGATTCATTCATAAAAAGTTTGTGTGGGGCTTTATCAAAAGCTTTATTGAAGTCCAAGTACACTGTATCCAGTGCATTTCCCTCAAACAACCAACTAGTTATCTTGTCAAAAAAAATCAAATTTGGCATAACTTTTTCTTAGTAAATCCATGGTGGCTGCTGAAGACCTGTTTTTCCTTCTCGAGATGCTTAAAAGTGGACTTACTTATCAATTGTTCCAGTAATGTCCTGGGTAGTAAAGTCAAGTCTACATTTCTTCAGGTCCTTCTTTTTGTCTTTTTTGAGGGGAGAGGGCCACTATGTTGGTCTTTTTCCAGTCCTCTGGTACCTTGCCTATCTCCCATGACTTGGTAAATATAACTTTCAAGGACTCCAAGATCCCTCCCATCAGTTTCTTCAGTATCCTGGAATGAAGTTAATCAAGCCCTGTTGACTTGAATTCATTCAAACTGACCAAAAGCTCTCTGAAGTCTTGTTATCATGACTCTCCCACCCCACCTGTCGGTTCCTCTATCTCTATAATCTCTTTTAAACTTTCCAGTTGCAGCTTGCTTTTTTTTTTCTTGTGTGAACACCAAAGCAAAATGGCTGAGAGCTGCTCTGCCTTCTTTTCGCTATCTGTTAAGAGCTCATCTCCTCTTGTTCTTAACTTCCCTAGCTAAGGATAGCTTTTTTTAAAAAAAAAATTTTGCCTCCCTGATTTTGTGCCTGCGTGTTTTTGCTATTTCTTGGTATCCTTTCTTAGTGACCTGCCTGTTCTTCCATTGCTTGTATGTTTTGATTTGGAGGCATCCTAAAACTCCCTGTGCAGTTACACAGGTCTCTTGTTCTTGTGCTTCCATTAGATTGGAATAGCTTCTTGCTGAGCTTCCAGTATTGTGCCCTTTAGAAACTGCCAGCCCTCCTGGTCCCTTTAAACCTTGAGTCTGTCATCCTTCTATAGTACCTTGCCAATATTTCTCTGAGTTGGTTGAAAACCACCCTCTTTGAAATCCAGTATCTTAGTTCTGCTAACCTCATGCTTTCCCCATCTCAGAATCATTAATTATATCATGATCACTTCCTCCCAAGCTTCCTCTCACCTTCACATCCTGAACCAATTTTTTTCTATTGTTCAGAATAAGATCCAAGATAGATGCTGCCATTGTCATATCCTCATCTGTCTGTTGGTAACAGAAAATTGCCCTCCACACAAGTTAGGAACTTGCTTGACATTTTACGTTTGGCTATAATATTTTCTTTGGCTAATATAATATTCTTCCAGAAAATATCCAAGAAGTTTAATCCCCCATCAGTACCTCCTTATTATCTTTGACAGCTTTGTAATTCTTGATGAGTGCTTCATCCACCACTTTCTCCTATCTTTGGGAATCTATAGCAAACCACCACCATTATATCACCACTGCACTTTTCTCCATTTATCTTTACCCAAATGCACTCAGATCTGCTACCTTTTTCCTCCTGGACCAGATAACCACTACATATATTTTAGATGCATCATGTAATAACACAACCTTTTTTTTTTCTGAAACAGAGTATACCACTCAATGTTGATGTTCCCATTACAAGAGTTGCCCCACCAAGTCTCTGTAATACCAGTCAAGGCTAGGACTTCCATTTCATCTTGATTTGTTCTCCTTACTCCTTGCATTTTTGTACGTAAAGTAATTTGCATTTTGATTTAATAGATTTCCTAGACATTAGGGCTGGAAGAGACCTCAGAAGATTATCGAGTCCAGCCCCCTGCCCAAAGGGCAGGAAGTCAGCTGGGGTCATAGGATCCCAGCAACATAAGCATCCAATTTACTCTTGAATGTGTTCAATGTAGGTGCTTGAACCACCTACAATGGCAGGCTGTTCCAGACCTTGGGAGCTCAGACAGTAAAGAAATTCTTCCTTATGTCCAGCCTGAAACGGTCTTGCAGTAGTTTATAACTGTTTGACTTCATCATCCCTTGGGGCGCTCTGGTGAACAAACATTCCCACAGATACTGGTGGTCACCCCTTTTTGAATTGTGGAGCCCAAAACTAGACGCAGTACTCCAGCTGCGGCCTCACCAAGGCCAAGTACAAGGGGAGAATGACGTCTCAGGATTTGCTTGAGA